>NC_072731.1:167074881-167674881 GCF_026930045.1 Uloborus diversus | reverse complement strand
TGTAAATATTCTTCCCCTAATTTACAAAGCCCTTCACGAATTTTTCAAACACGATCTGATGCTGAACTCATAAAAATTCACTTTATTTCCGCACCTAGGAGCCGCTTTCTTGTTACCTAATTAATATTTATGCTTCACAAGGTAATTTGAACAGTCACGATTCTATTAAGGCTTCCTCGACTTCTATTTCAGCATTTCGCCATTTTTCTGAAAGCGCCGCTCTGTTGACAATGATAAGACTTCCAGATAGAAACATTAACAAGTTTCTATATTCAGAGAAATATTAACATTTCTCTGCATTTTTCTGAATAATTATGGCAGTATTCTTTTCTTTGATAAACAAATGTGTGCACATTGAGTTGAAATAAATTAAATAAACTGAAAATCTAGTGTTAATTTGGATTAAAAGTGAGAAATAACTTCTTTGGAGTAAAATAATTTACGTCTGTGTCCTTTTCGATTATTGACACAGACTGTAATTTTTATTGAAATCGATTTTTATAATTCCAGAATTTATTCTTATCAGCAATTATTAAGGTGTAATTATTTTTGCTTGCGACTAAAACGAAGAAAAAAAGAAGGAAAGATTTTCGAATAAACTCATGAAACTGCCAAGTTAAACAGTCATGTTTTATCCATTGACTTTTTAGATAGGCAACAAAAAAGAAACAGTTTGAGAACATTTGTACGTACGTCACACTGAGCGTAATGTGGAACATCCGGGTCTCAAAGAAAAGACAATACGTGCTAGGAAAGTTTGCGAGTAATTCTTCGGAAGCCTCCATAATTTTATTCTGCTGTGCTAGATTTTTTTATCACTGAAATTAAATGGAGCGATTGTTCTTTTTTCGTTCAAGTCAAAAATGTCGTGGTTGATAATTAATTACTCTCAAATGTATTTTAATAAAACATAATAATAGAAACTCTAGTACAAGAACAAAAATTTAACACTTCTTAAAAAAAATAGTTCGTGTAGTTGTTTGGTCATTAGTTTAAATTATTTTTTACGCTCTCGATCATATTTTTTAAACTTGGCACTACTTTTTGTTATACAAGTAATAATTTGTTTTAATTAAACTATTACTCTACTTGGCAATTCTAAATTGTTCAAAGTGATAGGCCTTTTTTATTTTGAATTTTCATGCACATGGTCATAAATAAGAAAGTTAAATTTGTGAAAAAAAGAAAAAACTTAAAATCCGAAAAAAAAAAACTAAAAAAAAGTATACAAGTATTTTGAAAGGGGCTAAAAAAAAATAACCGAACATTACTTTGTTCTTTTATATTTTAAACTGGATTTTTGTTTTGTTTAATACATGCATTAGTTTTGTTAATTAAGCCTCGTAAATATGGCTCAACTGCACTTTAAAAAGCAGAAAACCAGCAACTCAATTCTTTCCACACTGCAAAAATGTAATCGTTTGAAAATAAAAAAAAAGTTTTCTTTCGAATGTTTATTTTAATTTCACGCACACTTTTACTCTTTTAGCATACCTTGATGCGAGAGTAAGAATGAATGAGATCAAATTTTAATTTCATTAATTAGAACATTCAAATGCTTAGCGTAAAAGCAGTGTCCCAAAACGAAAACTTTCTTTGCATTACAAATGAAGCTGAGGAAATACAATAAGACGGTTGTTTTCTTTTTTTTATTTGCATTAAAAAGTAAAGTTTGTTTTCTTAATTAAAGCACTTAACATTGTAGCATGATTCTTTTAAGAAATATACCATTAATTGAATTTTATATTTTAGAAATAATTATATTTTTCTCATTTAGTTTAGATCGAAACTTGATGCTCCACTTTACATTTTACTTACAAATATTTCCCTAAAGACTACATTTTTTTTCGAATTTTTGTTATTAATGTATATTAATAAAACTACTTGTAATATCCATACGAAATGTCCATAGATAAAATCATAAAAGAAGTCACTTGCGGAAAACTTCAAGAAAAAGTTGCAATCTTACAAAAAAAAAAAAAAAAAAAACTAATTTATATTAACAGAGTCTAAAAATCCTTGTCACAATAAGGGTAACAGTCCCGAAAACTTATCTCATTAAAAGGTAAAAAATTCATCAAGATAAGGACAACAGTTTCGAAAAAAGGGAACAAATTTCTAAAAATTCCGTTTAAGACTAAAGACAACAGTTCCTAAAATTCGTCAGTAGACAAAAAGCAAAACAGCCTTAAAATTTGCCTTTAAAAAAAGAAAATAAACCTTGAAATGATCATTAGGACAACAAATTTCGTAACGCCATTAGAAAAAAAAACAGCAATCACAAAAATACACACAATAATCAATTTCAGCCGAATTTTCGGTGAAAAAAAAGTTTGCTTTGTAAATTAATTGAAAATTTTAGCGACGTTAAGTTGCTTTGATGGTTTTAAAATAAAATATTTGTTGTTGTGCAGTCTTAAAATGTAATCATGGTCACAATTTAAAATAAAATATTGCTAATTAATCATTGTATTTTTTTACCGTCTAGTTCACCTTCAAACGTTTTCCGTTACTCCCCCAAAAATTATGATAAAATAACGTCACCAGACCTCTAGTCCCCATAAAAATAAGGGCAACAGTTTCTAAAAATCCATTCTTATTGCATATAGGCAACAGTACTTGAAATACTACATAAGAATTAGGAAAATAGTTTCTAAATAGAAAGCTAAACCGTCCCAAAAAAGAACTATTTCTAATAACCTCATTTGAAACTTCCCATTAAAATACATGTCACAGTCTTCGACTTTCATTATAGTACGAACTACAGCTTTTGAAAATTTCAGTTAAAAAAATAATGAAGGTTCCCGAAATCTTTATAGGAATAAGAGCTACAACTATCGAAAATTCTCATTAGAATAAAGATCATATCCTTAAAAATACACACAGGTAGATAGATAAATATATCTGCACAGTGCTTTTACTTTATTTTTGAAATAAATATAGTTTTAAGAGAGAGAGAGAGAGAGAGAGAGAGAGAGAAGAGAGAGGGAGAGGAGAGGGAGAGAGGGAGAGAGGGAGAGTGAGAGAGGAGAGAGTGAGAGGGAGAGAGAGTGAGAGGGAGAGAGAAAGAGAGAGAGAGTATTAGTATTTCATATTAAGCTTTGACAAAAAAAAGCCTTCAAGTTTTTCAGAAAGCTACCAATCCAAAACATATTGCTGCTGTGAAAGATTTGTGTCCTAAAATTACACCGGAATAACCTACTTAACGAACTTAATTAAGGAATTAATTACCTTACTTAATCACCTAATTACTTTTTTAAATTACAGTCTTCGACCTGTCTACGGCAAGTTCACCCACGGCGCTCGTTACGTCTAAACTGTCTTTCCTGATTCATAATTTACACATAAAATCTTTGTAAGCAATTCGCACCAAACAATGCGAAGTTTGGTGAAATTTTGCTAACAGTGATTATTTCTTCAATAAATTAGTGATGTATTTTATCACATTTTTCTTAAAGTACCTTTTCTTGATAAAAGCTTTTTGAAACATAGCACCCACGAATGCTTTTGAGACAGGGAAAATATGTTAAAGCAATGCCTCAAGTTATGAACTGATGAACAGCTCCTTCACAAATGAAGCATTTATAGCGCAAAATAAATTTTTATTGAAGCACAATTTTAATAAAAATAGATTATTGTGCTATAATTTTTCAAGCACAAAACATGTTGGGTCCGTAAATTTTGAGTGCAACTTGTTTACATAGAAAGGTTTTCTTCTGTCTCATGGATATGATGCTTGCTTGAGTTCTGGATTTAAAAGTAATCTCTGCTCACGAAATCGAGTCCTCATTTCTATAGCCGAGATAGTAATCGCAATTTGAAACCGTTTTATGATTTTAAAATTTAAAAACTCACTTTTAACGAACATTTCAAAAAAAAAAAAAAGGTTTGGACTCTTTAAAGTGTTTGAAATGATTTAAAATCTATATCAGTAAAGAGAGAGAGAGAGAGATAGTGAACACGGAGGTACGGTTGTTAATTAAAATCAATTCTAATGTACAGGAAAGTAGCCTCGTTCAGTTCCGTGTGAACTTCTTGTAATTACATATAGACGGATCATTAATTAAAGTTTTCAATGTTGGTTAAACGTATGTGCTTGATATAAGTAATTGTATCTCGTTTTAAATACGTGATAAGAAATAAGGGTGAATTGGCCAGTTTGGGTAGAAGGAAGCATGGGATAAATGGAAACAAATTCTATTGCCCCACTAGCGGTAATTTTTAATACTAAGCTGTTGATGAGTGAAGACTGGATAACTAATAGAAGAGATTCTGTGAGTTCCAAGGATTTCCAAACAAATATGTAGGCGTCAGATGACTCTGATTTTTTTTTCTTTTCCTGAGTTTAGTCATTTTTCGTTTTCCTCTCCAGCAGGTTTACAAACGGGACGTGACTGGTTTGAACTAGTTTTACCTGTCATGGGAAACGTTACTAAAAGCATTTATTTATGAATTTCTCCTCCGTTGGGAAGAAGTTTTCACATGTTGTTAGGCTTATCAACTGTTTATGTATAGTGAAAGGTTTTTCCTACATCAACGTCGTGGGGGAAATGAATGGGTTATTTCCTTTTACTCTTAGTCTCTGGTGTAAATCCAAACTATATGAAGTGTAAAAAAACATGATTTCGTTCGCTAACAAACTAATAAATTCAAATCTTTCATACTCAGTTGCTCTCAGAGAAAGTGGTCTCAGTCACAATGCAAAAAAAATTTGTGTTTCAATTCATCCAAAGGAAAAAGGAGGATCTAAAACTGAAACATTGAAATTCTCTTTCCCTTTACGTTTACCCTAACCGACCTTGCTTAGATATTGCTTAGATATCAAAAATTAAATGAGATAAGACTAGAGAAAAAGCATGAGGCATTCTTTTTGGATATAGAGAAAAAAAATCGAAGTAATTGCGATAAAATAGTTTCTTGTATACAAATATGTGAATCTCTTTTCCCACTCATTTTTAGAAACACCGCAAACAAGAAATGACACGAGTCATTGTTCATTAAAACTGATTTTTGTCTTCCATTTTGACGCAGATTTATCATTTTTTAAATGAATATTTATGTATTTTCAAAAAGGCTTGATTCCTCTCTTTTTAATCAATATCTGTGATGAAAAACTGACTTGGAGTATGATTGATATCACTGTGTCGTTAATTCTCGTAAAACCTGGTATATTTTTTAAATGATACTTTTGTGTAAAACATAATGCTAGATTAAGTGTAAGGATTGAAAAAAATCCTGCATTTATAATGTATGAGAATTGTATCTGCTTTAATAGAACCTATTTAAATATTTTCTTTACCATAAGCTGAAGAAGCTATATCTGCTATAACCACAATTGCTTATCATTGCTAAAAACGTCGTTTCTTTATATTTTCTGACCCGCAAACTATCAAGAGTTTTGGGGAAAAAAAAAGACGCGGAGCGGTGATTTTTTTTCTAATTTTTTACTTTATTTTTCTTTCTTTCTTTAAAAAAAATAAATAAATAAATAAATAAAACTTGTTTTTATGGACCGTTAAAACATGTAACTTTTGTTCTGACCCGTGAGGTGTTAAGATTTTTTTTTGTTTTCGTCGAAAACAAAAACGACTCGAGGACCGTTACATACCCGCGAAAGTTTTTTTTTTTTTTTTTTTACAAACGGATGAGGTTTTTTCTTCTTCTAATGAACTAATAAATACATCAATAAATTTTCACTTGCTGTTAAAGAATTGCTACGAAAATGATTAAAATGTTAAGAATATTATAAGTAATAATTGTAATAATTATAGATAATTAATAAAAAATTTTCTGCAAAAATCTTATAAAAGTATAAAACATATTCACAAGATTCACGTAAAAAATGTGATGGATGTTATTAATATTTTTATAGAGTTTTCTTTTCTTTTTTCTTTAGAAACGATTTTTTTTTACCGTGGAGGAGCAAAAATCTGAATATTTCTGCTGACCGGTGCCGATCTGTCGGACCGTCTCGCACAGTGCGGCGCGGCGCTCGTACGGTCAGAGTGGACAAAAGTCGTTCTTGTCGGGATTTCGCAATGTATGTTATTATAGCATAGTTTAAGTGAGTTTCCTCTGTTTTTCGCTTAATAAGTTCTTTACAAAGAGTAATTACAAATTTTAAGTCTTTTTTTAGCAGTTTTATTTTTGAAAAAATTGTGATTAGAAAATGTTAGGTTTTTGGAGAATCACCCAGAACTATTCAAAGCAGGAAATATTTGTATGTTTATGATGTAGGATTGTTATTAAATCAAAATTTTTCATAAACTCAGAATGTTTTGGGTGAAAATCGAGAAATGGTTTTTTAAAGTTTTTGTTTTTAAACGCTACTTAATCGTAAATATATTTACGATAAAATTTTATTTATAGATATTAACGAAAAAAGGATCTTACTCACCTTCTTTGATGCCTCCTATACTAAATGGAATATAAAAAAGTTATAAAAATTGATGATGTGTCTTCAACACGAAAGAAGAGCCTACTAAATTAAACTTGTTTCACTAATAGATAAATGCGATCTGCCCCTTGTTCAAACATGATTTCTATCCTTTGCTTTTATGTTATCAGAGTAAAAGTTCAAATTCCATTTCACGGAGGTCACTATGAAAGGATTAATAAAATAAAACATGTGGGTAAAAAAAGTCGTATTTTAACTTTTGTCCATAGGCTGCCGCACGGTTGAGAGTCGCTGGCTTAAAGCATCAAAATAGTAACCGTAACATACTATATAATCATTACAACTTTGAAAATACAATGATCTCCGATTATGTGAATCACATTTGTACTAAACAGTTTTGATTCCATAAAGCGGGTGATTCAATAAAGTGACTAATTCGTTAAAGCTAGATTTTCTTCTGTGTTTGACAATTTAATTCATTTAAGAGGTAGATTCAGTTAACCACTGATTCAATTAAACGGCGTCCACTGTATTTCATGCGGTTATTTTTCATTCTCTTAAAATTTATTCATCTAATATTATTAACACTATTTTAAAATTTGCGTTGAACCTGCAGTCACTTTAACTGTGATTATTTGCACTAATATTAGTCGCATTACAGTTTAATTCTGATAAGGCTCACATTACGAAATCGTTTGTTGTTTTGAATAGTGTTACGATTAATAACATGACAATGCTACCTTAAATGCAATTTGCTTATTTTAGTATAGCATTTATAATAGTATTAGCGGTACCCGCACAGCTTTGCCCCTAGTAGAAAATTTAAAGGTGATTTGGTTCACCTGTATATTTACAGTTAACGTCAACTGTGCGTAAAATATTTTTTTTCTTTTTTTTTCAGAATCTCTTCATATTTTTTGCAGATTTGAAAACTTAGCATGTTGCTTACCAGAAACCAGCTTGGAAATGTTTTAAAAGAAGATTGAAGTTTCCTTTCCTTGCTTAAAAGGCAAAATAAGAGATTTTTTCCAAAACTAAACTCTATAGAAAGAACGCAGTAATAGCAATATTTTAATAGTTTACAGAGCATAATTCCATAAAAACTAAGAAAATAAAAGCAGACGACTTTTTCTTAACAGTTAAAATATTTCAATTTAAATCCTTTTTAATAAAAGAATGGGAAAAAATAGGATGATTTTCAAAATGAGTAAAAAAAAAAATAATGAAACAACCAACAAGGGATTAAAAGACGTAACCATGATCGCATACAAAAGTTAATATTTCAATTTCGAAAATAAACTTCATGTGTCTTTAATTTTTGATTTTTCTCTCAAGCATTTAGAACTGTTAGGCGTGCTAAAGGTCAGCTTTGGATTTTAGGTTTCTTCAGATGATTCCTACAGACCTCCGAAGGCTCGTACAAACTTCGAAGAAACTTATTTGCTGCAGAAAATTCCAAGCTTTCGAATGATCTAAAACTTAAAAATTTGAATGAAATATTTCTCCCCGATAAAATCAAATTTATGTAAAAAGATGGGCTTAAAATTGGAATAAAACAAGAACAAATTCAAACTTTCGAAAAACCGCTTCGAGGTGCACACCCATATGCTGCAAACTAATTTTGTGCCAAATTTCTAAGCGCTCTGTCCTGACATCCAGACTTTCAGCTATTAGTAAAGAAAGATAATCTAGCTAATATAATGATTAGTTTACAACTTTTTCCGCTTGTTACTTGTAAGTATTTTTCAGTCTGTTGGCTAAAGATAGCTCCATGTTTCAAGGCGTTGACTAATACTTATATGATATAGCATATTTTAAATAGCTAATATTGTTTCAATTCAGTATTTGAAAAAAAAAAAATCTGCCCTTAAACACATTATCTTCTGAAAAAAACAGATTTCTTGTTTTCATATTATATTTTATTGTATTATTTTAAAGCTGCTATAAACCGTTTTTGTCAAATTCATTACATATATTGATGTTAAATTACCAGAACTTTATGTCGCTAACGAGTCAAAGTTGTAAGTGATAATCATAACTGATACTCATGTATAATATTTATACATATTTAAACAAAATTTATCACGAACCTACTTTCTCAAATTTATAGGAGCATTTGAAACCAATAAACCAAGCAATTGGTAGGTACGAGGGGGGGGGGGGGGTTCTGAGGGTGTCGAATGTTACTCATAAGAATATTATTTCTGCTACTATATGCATTAGTTTCATTTAAAATTGATGCTGGTTAGAGTCCAGTGATAGTAAAAGCAATGATATTACCTACAGTATAATTTTCATTACGACGAATATTAAGGTTAAACTAAAACAGAAATTATTGCTGTACATTTTTGTAGTTCTACTAGTTAATGTACTGCTACAACTAAAAAGTAGTTGTTTATTTCAGCTATTATTAATGCTATTTACTCTTATTACCATAGAAACTATTTTCACATGTTTCCAAGTCATTTGCATTTTTAGTAATCTGCATTCTTATCCTAGGTTCTTAGTATATTTTAAAGACGTGTCTGAAATTTTTATCGCTTGTTCGTGATTAATATCCGTTGTTCATTATATTACATAAAATTTTCTAAAAAAGAGAAATCACAATGTTGATGATTATCATTAACACAACATTAATCAACCCCTCAAAACCTACTCTAGTAACATAAAAGTCAGAAGCGTAGTAAGATAAGACATATGATTAGATAAAGTTCAATGTTAGCAACAGCAGAATCCTGTAAAGAGAAACTGCGGCATTTATACCGGAAGCGGTGCGGCACCTATCCCTTATTATACGGCTCAAACGCCGCACACCATAGTAACCTGCCATTGTAAAGATGTATGGCGTATTCATACACACAGTACTCTGTACAAACTTTACACTTACTTTTGAATTTGAAATCCTGCATGGTTACAATACTTATAGGGCAAAATCTATTTTCGTAAGGTGTTGAAAAGTTTTGGATTGAAATTATGCACTTAATTCAAAATAACGATTATGCAGTTAAAAATAATCATCGAATTGAGATTCACGCCTTTTTACTCCACCGGTTAAAGAAATCTCATTTTGCATTTGACTATTTTTTATCAATAACTACGTGAAACACAACGAGGGCGGTGATACCCCCTCATTTGCCCTACATTGAAAGTGAGGTACATTTTACATTCTTTTTTTTGTTTCAGAATATTGCAATGTAATAGTTTTTTACTTTCTGTGAGCAAGAAACTAAAATTTTAAATTCAAAATCTAATAGAATATAGAGTTTAAGAAATTCAATGTCTCACAAGTTGTTACAATCATAAACTAATTTTAACATCTTTTTTTCCCAAAATTATGTGAATTGAAACTGATTTCTCTGACAAAATGTATTATTTCTTGATAAACACCAACGTATAGTTAGACAACTGATTTCCACTAAATAAAGCACTAGTTTGAACTTTTTCTTTTAAACTGCACTTTAGGTACAGTTTCTCAGCTTTAATAACAGTAGAAACTTCTAAAACAAATGCTCAAAACGTTAGGTGTTTGAAGCGGCTTTTTATTGGAACAAAATAAAGGGTTTCGTTAAAGTTGCTCAATGCTTTCTGTCCTGCTTCAGTTGTTCTCTATTACCTAGTAGTTAATGTCTTCTTGTAAAGCTTTCATTCTACAGAATTACTGAATCAGACGAATGAAGCTTGGCCATGAGCCAATGAACATCAAATTAGTTGTTGGAATATACCCTATAATTTTCAATCGAACATAGCATAAGATGCATTGTTCTAATTTTATCAATTGACGCAGTAGCAGATAACAGAACCACAGAATAAGACAGTTGAATAAAGCAAATTAACGCCGAGAAAATAAGATTTTTCTTTACATTAACGACGGCACAAACAAGTGATTATTTAGTGGCTTTTGTTTGCGTAATGTCATGACTTTCGAGCTGGCAATTTCACAATTGATTGTAAACAAAATGATAAACATGTATATGAATAAATAAAGATATAATAGTACATTATTTAAAAAAAAAAAAAAATGAAACGGAATGTGTGAAATACTGTAAGAGAAGAGTGAAGAACGGAAAAAAACACCGAATTTATGTATACATTAAAAAAAACCATCCTTATATTATTTTGTTTACAATCTTATCTTTTCTCTTGCCCAGTTGGACCCCGATTTAACGAACTTCGATTTAACGAATTTCGCGATTTAACGAATTTTTCCTTTTTCCCTACCAAAATGAAGGCAAAAACCCCTATTTACCGAGTAATAAACCCGGTACACTTGAACACTTGAAGTATTGAACACTTGTAGGCTATTATGTAAAACTGTTTGAGTTTCTCTTTCATTTGATATATCGCTTGTGGCTGTAAGTTTGGTGTAATAAATATTATAACATGTTAAAACCCCGCTATTCATTTTAAAACACCCTGTATATATATATTTTTCATTTTATTGTAATTTCCTATCATTTCACTGACTGCTAACTAACGATTTAAAACATGAACACTACTCATGACTACACACTTTTTAGCCTATAGTTTGAGATGATCTTTTCCTAAGTAAACAAAATAATTCGAAAGCACACATAAAAAGCCGCAATACGAAATCATAACCTCCTTTTTTGAAGTCGGTTAAAAAGAGCAGACATGTGCTCAGCAAGTATTACTGATTCTTAAAAGTCATCGTCTTCTTTGAAGTCATTCTTACGCTTAACTAGGCACTCATGGATTAAAAAATTCTTTCCTGTCATGCGAATCAGGGAATCCACAGAAGACAAGTAGCAATAGCAACAAATTAACATATTGACTTCTATACTCGTTATCAAATTTTTACAATGAAAAAGGTAATATAGACTTGTAAAGACACAATGTGCTCTGAGTGACTATAAAATAATAGTATCCGTATTAAAGAATGCTTATTAAAAATGATTATACGTATTTTGTAGGACAGAGATGTCTGTAGATAGACTCAAATTTAGGTTCTAACCCATAATATTAACAATGATAACTGATAATAATAATAATGATAATAATAATAATAATAACACTAGAAATAATATTAGCAATAATGATACACATGGACAAACAAAAAATAAAATCATAAAAAATATCAACAAGGGAAGAAAGAAAAAATACAAAGAAAGCCAAATATTTATCTTCGTTTCACATTTGATATTACTTTACAGAATGTGTACCACTGCACCAAAAAATTCTTATATTTCACGCCATTTTCTTATTTTTAGAAATCCCTTTTCAAAATCGTTTTTGATCATATCCTAATGTGAGTTAAAATTCCCATTAATTTCACAACACTTTTAGGCATGGATAATTTCTCATACAAAGTGTTTCAAAATGTTCATTTGTTTTCAATGATTTTTGCATGGAAGACATTTACGCTTTTTTATCATTTTTTCTTTTCTAATGTCAATAAAACGTTTTATTTGGTTAAAAGTCAAGAAAAAGCACATTATCATCATTTCTTTTTCCGTTGGAATATTCGTGCCAGACCAAGTCCTTTTTCTTACATGATCATGAATAGATTGTTGGCTAAAAGTAATGTTTCTGGACATCATCCAAACGCAAACAGAATCTTCAGCAACTTCCTAACATTTCGAAAATACAATAAATGCTGTCATTGGCAGACGTTCTGAAATGTTTGGGCGCATGATAACATTTAACTCGGATGCTCTCTCATCATGGAAGAGAGAAAAACATAACCAGAAAACAAATATAATATTAGATATTATGTCGTTATAAAAGTCACTAAATCGTGATTTTCTTTTCCGCGCAAAAGCTACGGATGGAAAACTTGGATATTTTAGGCAACTAGATAAAAAGATTAACCAAGGTTTTCGTTATTGGCTGGAGAAATAAAAATTGAAAGAAAACTTTAGTGTGATGCTTTAAAATAAAATAATTAGAATAATGATAGTAATAGCAAAACAATAGCAGCAATACTACTACTACTAATAATAGCAACAATAAAAGTAATAATAATAATAATAATAACAACAATATAAACTGAAACCACGATGTTGATGATGATGATAGTGGTGATAAACTGAAAATTCATTTGATTCTAGCAAATATAAATAAAAAATTAGGATCATCATGCTGTACAATGTACAAGTTATATATTTTGCTGCAATAATTAAAAATAGCAATAACAATAGAAACAGCAAGAAAAACTACTGTAAATAACAATAATATCAATAAATAGTAATAAAAATTGAGCGCCATCATGTTGAATATGTATATGCTTTGTTGTAATAAACGGTAATTATAAAACTAGTTATTATACTAATGAATAGTAATAAAAAGTGAGGTCATGTTGAACATATATATGTTTTGCTTTAATAAACAACAACAATAATATTAATGAATAATAGAAAATAGTTAATAGTGGTAATTAGGGATGCATAGGGGAGAGTGTTGTGTCTAGGACGTTTGTACCTTGGGACACTGCTAATTTCTAAGAATATATTCTTAGCAGCCATGTTTTTGGTAATCTCTAATAATAACCTTCACCACTAAGTGGTACCATAGTAAACATCAGCATCAAATGAGTAAAAATGACGATTTTGTAAGAGAAAGAAAACTTTATGACTCCATAGTAAATATTTTTTTTCATTTTTAATTCATTTTCTCTCTTTGTATTTGTAAATTTAATCAACTGAATTTTATTTTGTTATAAAAGAGTAGTACTTTAGATATTTTGCTTATGAGAAAACAATGATAGTGCATCCTGATTGACCACCATTTTGGTTTTTCTTAAACAATGTGGTGATTGTAACTTGGGACAGCGAAACATTTTGTACCTCAGGACACGCTGCAAGGTGCAACATAGGCATGATTCTTAATAATTAAGATATGTTTAGGAACATGGAACAACGTTCTAATCTTATGTAGTCTTTTAAACATATTTAATGTTGGATAATAATTCATAAATCATCACTCATAATTAATTATTCATGATTTAATTCACTACCATTTAAAAAATTTTATTTTTGTTTTCTGGTGCAAAATTGGTTCAAGTATATGGCTGTTTCCTGAATCATGAAGACTTTCCCATAGTACAGCAGGATGTGTCCCAAAGTACAATAGGATGTTGTACCTTGGGACAGCTTGGAACTTTTACTTTAAATGGCGGGCAATATTTTATTTTCAAACTGTCTGAATTTTAAAAACATATATTGCATAGAAGTATGTTGGGGTATTTTAATGTGACTTTCATACTTTAAGTTTGATTCAAATAATTGACGTTAAAAATTAAAATATGGAAAAGTGTTCCAAGATACAACACTCTTCCCTATATAAGCAAACTGACCCATTAATTGTTAATTAGTAGAAGCGCTGCCGATTATTATCACAAAAATGATTTTTGATGCTACAATTTCTCCCTCATCATTACTTAATTAAAAGTTTGTTAACTTGCCTGTATAAGGATTTTTTTCTGTATTTTCATGTTTTTTTCAAAAAAAAGAAAGTTCCAATTCTGGAATCTATTTATCTTATTTTTCTTGATGAAATTACTGTCTGCTAACCTGGGCACGAAAATTCAAATATTTAGTCACCTACGATCAGTAGACATTTTTAATTTAGCAGCAATTTTTATCATTATTAGTAGCCATTTAACCAAGGACTTTTATTATTTATGAAAATTATATTTATGGTAATCTTAAAACCCTATTTTAAATGTGGAGTTGTAGAAAAAGGTATTGAATTACGAAACATGCTGTAATTGTACATGTGCGTAGATAGATAAGTAAAATTAAATAGAAGAAAATAACAGTGCTGCAATTTTCAATGTTTGTGAAAATAAAATTGAAAGCATTTTTTAAAAACATAAAACGTATTTAGCAATAGTAATTTACAATTTTTTAGAAGGAAAAAGGGGAGTTTTTAAAACAAACTCTAAGTTGTATGTTGTAGTTATGCGTAAAACTTAAAACAATAACTGAAAAACAATTTTTTTTTTGTTCGAATGGAAGTAATCCCCCAAAAGTTTGAGGGGAGACCAGAAAAACCGCAACAGACATGAGAACAACCACCTATATTTATTTTTAAGCAATAATTTTTTTTTCGTCTACTTAGAGAAAATTATAATGTTACGAAAAGATTTCCAGCGCACATCACTAATTGACAGCAAGCTTTGGATTTTGCATTTTTCGGGTCTCAAAAACGTTTTCACCGTCGTGCTCTCGATAATGCTTTTCAGTCACATCTAATGAAACAATGGGGTGGTTTCCTTCAGTCAAAATTACTACTTTTAGTCATTAAAATTACCAACCATATTGTTGCCAATACACGTGAGTAAAAATGCGAATTAAATATTTTGGACCATGAATGGCAACACTGAATGGCATTTCAACATTTGTGATGTCATTGGCAGAAGCGTTAAACGATGAAAGAAAGCCGATTTAAGTAATTTTTTAAAAATATTAAACTTAAAGAAATTATTTAAAAATGGTTTGATTCTATGTTTTTAAGCATGCTCTTTCCGAAAAAAATACTTTTAAAATTTTGGAAACGATCCCATCATGAAAACCCATATTCCTTAGCTGCTTAGCATTGCTTCATGCTATGTTTTTTATTAGGCATTACACAAAAGTTAATCATCCATTCTAAATGCTTTATTATTACAAAAAAAAAAAAAAAAAAAAAAAAAAAAAAAAACGTTATCTTAACCCTAATATGGGACAACATGACGATTAATTTCAAACTCGATATGTGATGAAAGTTAATATAAATCATTTTTATGTTTATCACATAGCTTTATGTATTAAGATCCATCTCAAGTATTTCAGATATTGAAGTATCAGTAGACATTTTTTTTCACCCCTGAATAATAAAACCAAAAGGTCGTCATCTTGCTCCGTGTTCTCCACCACTCTTTCATGCTGTTTATACGTTTACTTTAAATTATTGATATTAGTTCCAAAATTATAAAAATATTGTATTTTAAAATAATAAAACCAAAACTTGAAAAATAAATAAATAAAGAGCTTTAGCTGTAAAATTTTATTTCCTTTTATTCCATACTTAAAATATTGCCCCATCGTATTCCAGGTTATTGAGCAAATCCAGAAAAAAAAATCATGCCAGTAGTTCGAGATGTAGAAAATCTTTGCTCTCAATTCCGTCGACAGTTTGTCGATTTGCTTCAAAGAATGGCGCCAGACGAATCAACAGATTAAATTATATGTATTGTTTCAAAACAAAAGATACTTCGCTTCAATGTCACTCTGAAACCAAAGCTAATCGAAAAATCACGGAAAGCTTTCTTTCCATTTAATGCAATAAGAATGATATTTGAAAAATGATTCGGGTTTTCTTCGTCATTTAAGGAATCATATATCGCTTTTTAATAGGATCTAATGTTTGCAAAAACTAGTTCCGTGAAAGCATTTATCTGAATAAAAATGATAGAATGAAAAATAAAATATGACCGATCATTTTTTTCGACACGCCGTTATGCTTTTATAATACATTGAGCTTTCACTTAATGTTAGACTGATCTATTTTCCCGGGCAGAGAAACTTCGCTTAGGACAATATTTTTATTTGTAGAATAAAAACATTACTTGGTAATTGTAAGCGCAGTCGCAAAGGGTTATAATGTGTTACAAATTTTGCGAAACTCGGTTTTAAGATGATCTTGATACAAAAATGTTATTTCTCATGAATTCGAGGGAACTGTGGTTACAAGCTCATCAATACGATGTACCATTATTTCCCGATTTATTTGTTTATTTTTGTTTTATTAGTTTATCTTCTGCAAGTTCTTGTGTAACGTACAAGGAACGATATTTTTCTGCACCAAAATGAGTTTAAGAAGCCCTGTGGCTGAGAGGTAGCGCTTCACACTTCTATTGCAACATTCAAACAGCGGCCGCACATCACGTTCGCCACGTAAAGCGGACAGAGTAACGTTTTCCGAAAAGGGAGAAGCATTCATACTTTGCGGAACGCGAAAAAGTCACATGTCAGTCTCTCATCCAATAGAGAGAGCGGGCTCATCTCGTAGAGACCAATGCAATGCGACGCCCAACTCTACGGACGTCAGAGCCGTCAGAAATCTGGCTTCTCGTCCCGTCGACAGGTCCCGTACAATACGGCTTGCTGTCATGGCAACGCCGGTCGAAAACTGGTTTTAGGGAGAAAAGCATACGTCGGTGACGGATGTGCGGACGTAGTGTGAATGTTGCATATGCCGCAGATCTGTGTTTTGGGTTGGGCACGGTTGGGCTTGGACGTTCATCCCTTCAGGGGGTCTTTAAAAGGAGTGTCAAGCGCGCTTGGGAACTAAGCCTCGGGGGTTCAACGTTTCGATTGGCCACCTAAGCAGAGCATATGCTCTCGTAACCCACACTATTAAAAAAAAATATCCTGAAATTTTATGGTAAAAGTTACTGGTATCCATGTTGCCAGTAGCTTTTACCGTAAAACCATGTTTTAATTGTAAAATTTTACGGTAGAATATACGAGAGTTTAAAAACGCAAAATGCGAACAGCATTTTCGATATCGGGACCTTCGGATTGGCAGGCGGCTTCGCTGCCCACCGTACCATTTGAGATGCATCGAGTGACGAGAAATACAATGTTAAGCACTGTAAGTCACGTGGTGTATTAATTGGCGCTACAATCGTTAATTGTTTTCGGTACAATTCATTGTAATTTTTTTCTGTACTGTAAACACTCCATTTTACAGTAATATTTACCATAAATGTTTCATGAATTTTTAACAGTGCATAACCCTCGGCCAGGAAAACTGAAATAGGAACATTAGCCCTTGGGCCCACGATCTGCTGTGCCCAAACTTTTCTTGTTTTGCGTCAGGTTTTTTGGGGTTGCAATGAAAAAAGGCAAAAAACCTAGTAAATGAATGTCTCCAACCAGTGAACAAGCAGCATTTTCTAGTCGTTTTTTTTTTTTTTTTTTGAAAATGTATGAAAGGAAACTACTATTGCCCATTCATCTAAGGACATTTTTTTAAAAAAATATGTTAAGAGAAAAATGAGCTTATCCTTTACTGATCAGCCAACCCTACCACTTCAATCATGTAAAAAATCGGATGGGGCAAAAAATAGAGGATTTTTTTAAACATATAGTTTCTAACAGAAGAAAAACCCTCAATAATGGCATGTCGCGCCATGTTTAGATGATTGGTGCTATCTTTTTGTTGAGTATACATTTCATTTATATTTTAGTGCAAAAAATTCATAATGATTTTTCATACAAGTTTTAATTACTTCACTTCCGTTCATTGAAAATAAAATGTTGATGGTTCAACTAGTATTTCCAATAAATTGATCATTAAAAGCATGAAAAAAAAATAACCACGAACATTTTCTGAAAAACAAGTGGATTCGGGAGAAGAAAACTCAAGTCCATAACTCTAGAAGTCCTTCTAAAACAAACTCGTTCCATGAATGTCTTTGGAAAGAGCATAAAGTATTCTCGTCTGTGCGGGCTTATAAAAATAGGAACTTTTCAAAGCCTAGTTTTTGACTTTATGTGCACTCTTGGGTTCAGCGACTAAACCTAGCCAACAGCTATATAACCGATGGGATATCATCTTCAACATCAACAACAACCGGGTATGAAGAATTTCTTGGTTCAAAAAATGTATTCATACTTCAGTTAAAACTGAAACGATCAGCATTCTTGAGATGGAAGATAAATAAAAGTAGATTCCTTATACAACTTGAATAAAACAGATTTGTCTTGGCAGGCAAAGAGCAGAAGCAGCAAATTTTTAATTTTTGACATTTTTTTTGCATTTTTGTCAACTATTGTACTTTAGCTTTATTGTAATAGCTTGCATTTTTGGTTTCCGCTGAAAAAAATTCCATCATTTCACTATTGTTAATATTGAATCCCAAACGCGTTTCTTCAAATATCTCGCAAACTCATTTCTGCAGAAACTTCCGCTTACTGTCTGACCACGGATTGTATGGAACGACAAACATCCGTTTTACAACCGGAAATGGACGAAGCTATTATTTTTTTAGCGATGTCAGCTTTTGCAGAAGCAGAGTCTCATTCAAATGAGCGGAATACGCGCATCAAATTTTTACATTTCCCCCTTATTCACATAGATTCGTCTTATCTGGACGTTTGAAAATTCCATGCAATCCGTGGTTGGACAGTACCTGCGTACTACAGAGAACCTCTTACTTCTGTAGTTCAGATTTTGGAGAAGCTTCAAGATTAAGAAGTTTTAAGTTATGATAAACAGACATTTATTCCATGCATTTTTTTAATTCCTCGTTTTTTATTTAAATTCTTGAATTTTAAATTAAAATGACCTTCTATATTCAACTATTTAACATTTTGCTGAAATATGAAGAAATAGTTTATTCCCCTCCCCCCTGAAAATGATGGATTTTTCTCACATTCTTGATTTTCTTGTCCAACGTTAGGGCATGCAGCTTAAGTGAAATCTGAAAACCAATCGATCATCGGAGAGCTTCTACAATGACGCACCACCACTAATGCATTTCTCAGCCGATCAGTAATGCTTTCATCTTCTCCAATCCTAGCAAAAAATCCTCCCCAATCGTTCACGTGAGGCTAACTCGATTGAATGACCTCTGTCTTTCAATCATTCTTTTTTTTCTTTTTTTTGCACGGTGATGAGGCTGTTTTCCCATCCACAATCGTAAACCTCCAAGTGCATTCAAACCCATTATCGACCCGTTTCAGAGCAAAAATAGCTTCTCAATCTAGAATTTCTATTCTTTGGCATTCTAGCATCGTAGTTCCGATAATAGATGTGTCCATTATGGGCAGTAACTGGAATGTACAACAGGCTGCCCAAAGTAAATTTCCTGTTATTGTAGTATTGTTCCTGGAACATGTTTATTTTTCTAGTGAAAGTTAAAAATAGTTTGGATGTTTTTCCAAAAATATTTAATGTACTTAATGCACTACTTACTATCTAAGTAAGTGTCTATTAATAAATGTCATTTACATAAATAATCTGAGGCTTTTTTAACGTCTTTGCAAGCGTATTTTACGCATTCCGGAAATAAGGCTCAAAACTTTAGGCAAACGTATTTCCACGTTTTGTATCTCAAATGTACAAATAGCATCAAGAGAAAAATAAAGATAGAATATTTACGACATTACATTTGAATCACTTATAATTTTTGGAAAACAAAGTGTCAAACATTCTACATATTAAAAGCATAGTAAACATGTTCTATTTATAGTACACATCTCTTCTTTCAAAGCCATCTTTCATTTCATCTTTAGAAATCTAGTTTTTTTACGAGGGCCTTTAAGGCTTTTGTTTCATTCTCTAAAAAATGTCAAGGAGTATTTTCATGCTTTGAAAAAAGCCCCAGCTACACTTCCGGTTATAACAATATATGGCACTAATCTACAAGTACATGTGTATGAATTTTTTAAGAATGCACCAATATCTTTTTCCTTAGATTTAATTTTATCTGTAACGGTTTGACCAAAGCAAATTAACTTCCAATATTTTTTTTTTTTAATTATTGGTACAAAATTTTATTTTGTGTATGCTTGGTTTTCAAATAAGCTATTTATTTCCTCCTTTTAATTTTTGATAGCTAACCTATAACGTACCATATAAATAAACTATTTTATTGATGTATTTTTGACTCATACTGAAATGTATTTCATTTTCCCAAATGAGTTTTCTTCGAATAAAGTATGCATTACACTTATTATTCTGTAATTATTTTAATTTATAAATGATGTTACTAATTTTAATAAAAGCAGGGCTCAAATGCATAAAATAAATTTCTTTTCTGGAATTTAAAATAAATCTAAGAAAATAAACTTGTTTGTGTAAGCAAAGCTAATGTAAATTAATTTTGTTTTTTAAGCTGTTAAGAATGGCTTTTTTTGGTTACGTAGTGTGATACTTTAATCAAACCTTTGCTTGTTTTCAAAAATAAAAGTGAAACATCATTTTCTTTAAACTTTTTGCGAAATAATATCAGTACAAACTTGTGCCTGTAACATTCATTAAAATATTTTTAGTACTATAATACTTGATATTTGTGATGTTTGAACTAAAGTTGCTTTTTTAGACAATTTAAAAGTATTATGCATTATTTTTGACTATATTTGAATTTATTTGTGTCTTAATTACACATGGTTTTTAACATGGTTGAATCATGGCTGTTATACATGGTTGAATTATTTATGGTTTTTGTCAAACATTGATGTCACACATGATGTCAAACATTCTACATGCTAAAAGAAGAATACACATCTCTTCTTACCGCTTATGACAAAGTTATATTCATTTTATCATATCTATATACTAGTAACCTTACACTAACCCAAAATATACAGCATTGAAAGATTATGTAATTATAAAGGTTTATTCTTGAACTTACAAAATATTAATAATAAATACATTTTTTTAACTAATGATTGTGTTCAAAAAAGCTCAATTCTTGAGAGAAATATCAACAATCATTAAGTATTTGTATTCATTAAAACATAAAATTTAAATTTTAGTCCTTTCTTTCTGTAAATTTTTTAATGAGAAAGGTGAAATAAAATTTGCTGAATAAAATAAAGTGGAATAAAATATTTAGCATAATCAAACCAATTCATCTCACAAGCCTGAAAAATTCTTTTGGAAGCTTTCAGTTACTAAGAATTTTTTACATTCTTTAGATTCAAAAATATTGATTGCTAGGAAAAAGAAAGCCCTTTTAAATACTTGGAAAGATATGTTGTGTGATCAAAAAGACAGTTAATTTTGAAAAATTGAATAAATCGAAGAATAGATAAAACTGACATTCATGCTTGAGATGGGAAAGGATTTTATTGAGCCATTATTAATATTCACAAAAAAGGTCAATGCTATGTTAAAAGACTTCATCCAATTGCATAGTTTTCGCCTATTTTACGTTCTACAACAGTGCTGTTCACATAATTGTTCCTTTACTGGAGCAATTTTTAAAGAATTTTGGAGAAAAAGGAAGGATATCCACTGAAGAGTCAAAACATTATGACCACCCATAACTTTTTCCAAGAACTCGTCTAGATGACGTGGAGACAGTGTGATGAAGTGGGATTGGTATATAACTGGGGCTGGAGAAGGTCAGACTTCATTCGAGCACTTTCTTTTGCGAGTTATGGGAAAGAGTAACGATCTTAGCGAATTTGATAGAGAGGATAGTGATGACCAGATCGCTTGGTAAAGAAAAATCGGAGGCAGACAGATGATCAACTGATAGCTCAATACAATGCAGGTGCGAGTGGAAGTGTTTCCAAAGACACTGTTCAACGGACACTATTGGATATGGGACTGCGCAGCAGACGTCCCACTCATGTGCCTCTATTGATTAATTATCATCGTCAACTACGCCTACAGTGGGCCCGAGAACATCGATGCAGGTCCTTGGACGACTGGAAGAGAGTTGTCTGGTCCGACGAATCGCGAATTCTCGTTCATGACGTGGATGGTCATGTCATTGTTCGCCGTATTCTAGTCGAACAGTTGCTCCCGTCTTGTATCGCTGAGGCTGGTGGTGGGGGTATAATGGATTGGGGGACCTTTTTCTGGCAGGTTCTGGGACCCTTAGTTGTGGTATAACATCCCATGGCTGTATATTATCTGAACATCGTGGCAGATAAGGTGCACCCGTACATGGCGTCAGTCTTCCCTACTGGAAATGGCATCTTCCATCAGGACAATTGCCCATGTAACAAGGCTAGAATTGTGCTGGAGTGGTTCCAGCAGCACGATGAAGAATTCCAATTAATATCCTGGCCACCAAATTCACTGCATTTAAATCCAACAGCACATTTGGGATTTCATGGAAAGGCAGCACAGAGCTGAAACACCACCATGTCAAGATGTCTCAACTTAGCGTGACCTCTGCATTAACATTTTTTACACCATTTCTGCAGACGTCTACCAAGAGTTTGTGGCATCGTTGCAAAGTGTTTTGCAGGTCAAAGGTGGCACAACGCGTTAATGACTGATGGGAGGTCATAATATTTTGGCTCATCAGTGTATGTTGTCTTTGCTAATGCATGAAGTTTAATGCTAATTACCGCTTTTTATATCAGCTGCTAGTAGTTAATTGACTTTTTCTTCTTTGTTTCTATTTGTTTTCTAAAGGTTTCATAAAAGTACATCAATGATCATCACTTTGTTAGAAACTTTGTTAAAAAGATAATGCTTCAATCAGTGAGAAATAATTTGAAGCTTCCTGCTTAATAAATAATTAATTGTATTTTTGTTTTGTTTAGCAATTTACAGTAATAAAATGATGTAAGAAGTTCAGCAGTTGTTTTTCTTTTTTTTTCAATTAATACAGTATTTACTAATCAAATATTTTGAAATTTTCTTTAATGCAATTCTTATTCGATTTGGATTCGCTATAATACGCATATATCTTTAATAAAATTGAGAAAACTTTTTATAGAAAAGTACTTTTTATTCTTTGAGAACTAAAAATCTTTGTAGAAAAGTATTTCTTCATTAATTCTCTCTTATGAAAGTTACTTTCGCTCTTACTTTGCCACATAAACGATAGATCTTATTTTAACCTAACTCAGAGAAACTAGTTTTTAGAAAGATAATCTTCTTTGGTGAGATCAGGAAAGTTTTCAAAATATTTTGAAACGCCGTATGCTTCCCCTGGAGAAACTTGACAAAAACACAGTTAAGATTTCAACAGCTTTGCAAACATTTCACTCGCTGAACCGCGAACAAAGAAGTTCGAAGGGAAACATTTGCACTTGAAAGAGACTAAGAAACGAAGAATAAATTATCATTGGTTGAAAAGTCTTCTTGTAACCCATCTTTTTAGGTGTCAGTACAGAGAAAAATCTAAGCCGGAAGCAGCTAACAAACTTCGTGTTCGCTTTCAGGATCAGTTGAATATTTAAGTAAACTAACTTTAATGAACAAACGATAAATTTGAAACATTGAAAAAATCCACTGAAAAAGTTTATGTAATGGAGCTAAAATCATTAGTATTTTCAGGCGTAGGGTTTTACCGCATTGCAGTCGCCTGTGACATCTCGACTCTTTAATGGAAAACGGTGAATAAACATTTGAGGATTTATTCATTATTTTTCCTGGAAATATTTATTTGTATATTGGATTCGCATTGTAAAAACTTGGTTTTTCTTTTCAAGCCATGCACCAAGGTAATACAACAGAACATAACTGTGCTAGATCTCGACAGGTACCTGCGAGGCGCATTTCTAAAATCCTATATAAATCTAGAAAATGATAGAAAGTTATAAGTTTAATTTCTTTAGTTCTTAGAGGAGACACATCTTTTAAAATCATCACAAAGTGTTTTTTTTTTTTGTTCTACGTACCGGAGTACATTTTGTGTTGCCATGAGGCACAATGAATGCAACGCACCCATATTTTTCTATGTTTGTTTTCAGAAAAAAAAAATGTCATGCAGGACACTGCATTATTATCCTTGCTTTCACCCTAAACTAGGTTCGGGATGAAACTAGGAACATCATATTTGCCAATGTGACTGCTTTTGCCTTACTTGTTGAAACCAAACACGGCAAAACGTTTAGATTAAATGCATAATATACAATTAAAAAAACAAATTACAATAAATAAATAATGCCCTTCGCAAATATTATTACCAAAACTCACATTTTAAAAAGTCAGAAAAATTGCTTCCAAGACCGATGAAACTTCTGCAACTAACTAGTGTTCTTGACCACAACTAACAAGAACTATCATCAGGGGAGGCACCTAGCGCCAGATCAGAGAAACTTCGGGAGGGAGAGGGGAGAAATGAAACACGGGGACGAACTGAGGTGCCTTTGCCTTTCCTCATCTCAGTTCAATATTGCACATTTTAATCTTTTATGAAAATAAAAAAAACATATCTATACCTGAGAAGAAAATGGCAGTACGTCTGTTTTCTTTAAGAAGGTGATTTACGCAGTACCTTATTTATTTATTCAACCTACTTTCCCGTAAAAGTAAAAGAAAGGAGGGAAAAAAAGAACATGAAAGAACACTTAATGCATCTTAAAAATATCACTCCAAAAAAAAAGGTAAAAATAAATGATATAACTAAGTAATGTATTTAAATAGGATTTTGAATAGGAAAAATGTGTATTTGTAGGTTTGCCTACTCCCCCCGCCATAACTTTTAAGTGTATAGTCCGAGTAGAACAGTTTTTTTTTGTTCAAAAGCTCTTGGTGAGGACATCTCATTCACATACTTAACTTTTTGATTATTTGAACAGGTTTTCGTTCAATTTTGAACAGTTCAAAAGCCTTAACATTAGCACCTACGAGGAAATTTTAGGCCAATATAAATCTTGACTTAAAGGCGGATTTGCTTCTATGAAAATTTGTTGGAAAAGGCTCTTAGTAGGAAACATATCAGAAAAGATTTTTTTGTTTTTTGATTTAGCTTTTTTAAGGGTATTTTGTGAATAATTCAAAGTTTTTCAATATTTACGATAACACGAACAATTAGTATTTAGCACCAAAAAATTGAGCAGATTCCGATTATGTTTTCAATTTTTGGTTTCAAGAAAAAGTTAATAAAAATTGAAATACCATATTTCGTTGACTTAACATTGACGTAAGTTAATGATAATATGAGTAAATAACAATGAAATATTTTCAAAACGCAAATGTTTTTACCTGAGATGCGGAGTCGGACACCGACTCTTAGAATTTTAGGACCTTCAACTCCGACTCCTATCCTAGTACTCCAAAATCAATCCGACTCCGACTTGACTACTTAACTCAGACTCCGTAGACTTGGCAGACATACAGACTCGGAGGGAAATTGACCGACTCCAAATCTAAGGATTTCCACGCTTTCGACTCCGAACGTCAACTTCTTTACTTTAAAATCAGTCCGAATTTTCAGCCCTGGTTTTTCAAAAATAAAGTACTACTGGTTAAGGCAAAGATAACATGAGTGAATCAAAATGAAATGTATTCAAAACGCAAATGTTTTTACCAGAGATGCGGACTCAGATTCTTAGAATTTCAGGGCCTTTAACTCCGACTCCTATCCTAGTACCCCAAAAATCTGTCCGATTCCGACTTAGTAGGACAGTAAAGTAAGACTCCGCAGACTTGGCAGACATACAGACTTGGAGGGAAATTGACCGACTCCGACTCTGAGGATTTTAAAGCTTTCGACTCCGTAATTCAACTCCTTTACTCTAAAATCAGTCCAAATTTTCAGCCCTGGTTAAGTACTTATTGTTGAGATGACTTTATTTTATTTTCCTTCTAAAGATTTAATTATTTATTTAATTTTTGGCAACGTCTATAAGAGAAAATTTGGAGTACTTTATTATTTAACTGATAGAAAAACCTGAAGAGGCGGTTCTATTTTTGACAAAAATTATTTATTTACCATGACATTTTATTATTTATTTATTTATTTTATAAAGTACTTTTTTTACATAGTTTACAATGTGAGAAAAATAAAACTTGAGGCGGTTTTTTTCATACCCAAAGAAAAGAGCAAGAAGTGATTTAGTTATTTATCTCTTTATTTTTTTAATAAATGTATTTATTTCGATAGGTCTTTTACTTTTACTCGCACTCTCTCTCTCTCACTCCAGAAAAAAAATACCTGCATTGTTTAAAAGTTGCTACTACTACATTCGTTCGTTTATTTATTTTTTACGTTTCCATTTCATAAGATGAGAGAGGCATAATTTGTTGCTATAAATAATTTGTAAATGTTAAAAAGGTATGTTTTACATAATTTTCAATCTTAGCTAATGAAGAATATATTGATCAGATGCTAGAAAGTCAATGTTGGTATATAGCAAAGTAGGCCATTTATTTCTGAACGGAAGTTCTTGTCTACTCCATTTGGAAGTTTAACGCACTAAGATTTCAAGAAAAATATTTCATTTTATAAGCCCACAAGTGTCATTCCAGAAAAAAAAAAAAAAGAAAAAAAAATAGTTCTTCTTCTGGGTAATTTGGTTTTGCGACTTAGTATTCTATACCTCCCCCAGGTACAGATATAACATTTCAAAAAATTGATAACAAAAGTAATGTGCTCCTAGACCGTACATATAGTTCAAAATCACAGAAAGTTATCATACATCAATGTGATACATTTATCATGCATTCTTGCTATTTAAATGCTGGTTAGCTATAAAATAATAAATAGCCCACGGTAGCATGTAGCATTTTAAAAGCATTGAAAGTAGATGCATGAATTACCAGTAATAGTCATCCATGGGTAACATTGTTTAAAAAATATACTTATTTTTAGTGCTGTATTGTATGGCATTCCGTGGTATCCGGCGTATACTTCCTAGTTTGTTTCAAAAATAGCGTTTACGCATTGGTTGTTAATGAACTTGATAGTGTACATTTTGCTTTAATGGCGTTGAAAAATAATTGTGCAAAAAAAAAAAAAAAAAAAAAAAAAAAAAAAAAAAAAAAAACCTCAGAAATATCTGATAGACATAAATGTCTATTTTATAATTTAACTCTCATCGTTTATTTTTCAGTATTTGGTTTATTATAGTTTATAGACGAATATGTATCTCGCCTTGCTAAATTTGACGTGTTTCCAGAAAAATAGAAATTCTTAGAACCTATTATCTAAATTTGATCTAAGCTACCCATACGTATATTTTCGGATATTTTTACAACTAGAGTACTGGTTAAACAGACAAGACACTATAAAAACATGAAGTATCAAGATCATCGTACAAAAGAAGTATTCATAAAATCGGAAATTCTTTTACAAAACACCAAAAATCACACAGAAGAAAAAATTATTTTATATTAAGAATTATCCTTGTTTAGTTAATTTATGAAGACATACCACAGCGTTTTCTTATAACTAAACGGCTTTAACAGTATGAAGTTGTTTGCAGATGAAAACGACAAATTTACAACTTTCAAAATGACGGAAATAAAAATGACTAGTTTTCAACACAAAGATAAAAGATTTTTACGAACCTCATTTAAAAATCTTTTACTTCCTTTTTAAGTTCGTTCTTAGCCATTTCTCTTCCACCTCTAAGGCAAATATTTATTCCGGGACCTAAATACCTTTAAAACATTTTGAAAGCATAACAATGACTCCCAAAAGGGTTCCTGGCCATGAATTTTCACTGCTTCTGGCGTGCATTGATCACGTAAACAGTTCTTCAAAGCTTTTAACATTTTCCCACTATTCCAAATTAGAGATGCACTAAGAAAAGCTGACTTCGCAACTAAATGAGGGATGTTTATTCGTCGAACCAGCGGTTTTCACTGAAGTTATTAGTTTTAAAACTTCTCTTTAGATTTAGTTACTGTGCAGAAAATTTTATTGTTTGTAATATTTCATAACTTGCGATAAGTAAAAAACATTTAGTAAAAAGTGTTAAATGCTGTCTGTGATTGTTTAGTATTTTTGCATGAATAAATTTTACTCCAAAATGGAGATGGGCAATATCGTTTTTTCTAAATATCCTTTCATCACAGTATCATTCATTTCTTTAACTCGTGCATTGAACTCGCTCATTTGAACGACATTTCAAAAAGTTGGGGGTACATCTTTGCACGAGTTACTCACGTACGTTAAAAATGCTTCATTGGACTCGTAATATTCTTGTAAGAAAAAACACGTAAAATTACCTAACAGTAAGAAAATATATGCCAATTAAAACTTAATTCAGAAATACTTTGTTTAGGTTTAGAGGAAAAGACAGTTATAGCTCTTTTTGTAAGATATTTTTGGTGACACAGTGGCGGCGAGGTAAGACATGAAATCTGTTTTCCATTCCATAATCGCACGTTTGTTTTCAACATGGTACAAAATTGGAAAAAAAAATGTTAAAAAACTAAAGATATTGCGTAAAATAACCTATTATTTCTAAATCTCATCTCTAAGCAGCATAGTATGGTCAAAAAAAAAAAAAAGGATTTTTGGCTATGTAAAAAATGAAAGTTATATCAAAATAAGTTAAAAAAAGAGAGAGAGAACTATAAAATATATAGATCATCGTTCAAAAGAAAGACCGTTCGTTTTTAGGAGATCTTTCTACACCGTTCATTTTAAGGAGTCGATCTTTTTCACCCGTTCATTCATGGACGACACATCCCTACTCCAAAAATGGTTCTTTATATTTTTTTTTTCAAATTTATTTAAAATAGAGTAAGTTTGGCGCACTGAATATGACTCGCATCACCTTTATGATAAGCTATCTTTTACGAGATTTTAAAAATGCGCCGTCAATTATTCGGTTAAAAAAAGAATGAAAAAAAACAATGTTTAAGTTTTTAAACAAATGACGTTTGTTACAATGATAACAAGCTCTTCATATATATTACCAAATATTATAAAATATTTTCTTCATAAAAATGATTTTCTTTTCTTTTCTTTTTTTTTTTCATGCACCATTGTTTTTTCAATTGTTTACCTCACGTATGAAAAGTAAATTTTTTCTAAAATTTTAGAGTAATTTAATATTACCTAGCTCAGTTAGTTATTAGAGCATTGATTTGTTCCTAGCTATTTTCCAAAGAATTAAAAAAAATCCTGTTTAGGTTGCTTTTGAAAAGGTTGTTAAAATTTACCAGCAATTTCTAATCAATTAGATGCCTAAAGAAACAAGTTACGTGTATGTCCAAAACAAGCGCCTATTCTTCTGTTTTGTTTCATTCTTACTCTATTTATTTCAGTCTGGACCATAAATTCGCAAGATAAATTCATGTGTAATGAAATAAAATATCGAAAAATGTAGATCTAAAATAAAAAAAAGGAAAAAAGTGAAAGGGATGACCACATCTGCAGTTCTATGAACGACAATTAATGTATGATATATGTATGTGTCATAAAATAAAATGCCGAAAAATGTAACAAAAAAAGTAAAAGACGGATGCATACATCTAAATTTCTAAAGAACTCTTCACATGAAAAATGTAATGCTTTGAAAATTAATGTACCGCGACAAAGAACGAGAATTACTTCAGTGAATAAATAAATATATATGTAAGCCAACGTATTTAACTCGCTCGTTTACGTTTAGAATTTCAGGAATATTTTCCGTTTTGACTCTTGCTTATTATCTTACCTCTTGGAATTCTTCCAAGACGACTCTCCAAACATTGAATGATTAATGAACATCTAAGAGTTGAAGTCAGAAGCTTGTAAATAATGCACGTCGAGTAGGTGGCAATGTTTGTGCATTCAGTAACGAGGAAGTCGGAAGTGCAAGATATTTCGGAGATTTTTTTATTTTAATACTAAATCTTGCTGGTTTTCATTTTAATGCAAATGAGCAATTGTCACTATTTCCAACGTTCAAATTCGTCGCTTTTGTTTGTGATACAAAATTGTTTTTTTTCTCTCCCTTATCTAAGACCTTTTATTTAAAGAACTTTCATCGAAATTCCGACCCACAGATTGCATTTTTCTTTTCTAACTTCAGTCTGCATTCTTAATTGAAATGAAAATTTCAGAACTATACTGGCGTTATCTAGTAATACCTTCAGAAGTCTATGTCGAAGAACATTGCTTTACTCTTCCTTTTCAGGTAAATGTCTTACATGATTTTTTTTGACACTCAAATTGAAGTATCGTTTTTAAAAGTATTCCCTTTCCAGGTCCCACCATGAAGTATCCTCTGTAAACAATGCGCAGTTTAAGTTTCAAAATATTGATTAAATGTAAAGGCACTCAAGAATCCTGTACGATATCACATTCATAATAGGTTTCGATTAAACGAAACTTTTTTAAAGAGTGCAGCTTCTGCACTTTTTTGTGTGTGTGAATTTTTGCATACTAGACAAAATTCAAGTAATTTATTACTAAAAACAAGTACTGAAGTGCTTTTATTGTTATAAATTCCGTGACATTAATTCCACCATATTACATTCCGTCATATTCTGCCTTATTTATGAGTATTCTATTTAATTGACAAAGAGCATTCACTCTTTGCAGTGACTGCTCCAAAACTTAATTAGCATTAATTCTTATACATATGCGATTCATATTTATCCACTGTCTATTTCTCAGATATATCCATTAGGCTTAGCTAAAAGAGCTTTAAATGGTTTCCTGCCGGCACAATTGTATGTTCCGGTTGGTTTTTAGTTTTGGATGCACAGTATAGTTCGGCTGCATAGATTTAATTTTAGTTTTTAAAAATAACTAGTGGTACCCGCACAGCTTTGCCCGTTGTTGAAAATTAAAAGATCTTTCGGTCCGCCTGTATATTTACAAATAATGGATGACGAATTTCTCGCTAATTGGCTATGTTCATTCTCTCTCCCATTCCACGTCATGATAATTTCGTAATTTACTCGTCCATCTTATGATAATTTTACATCGGAAGATGTTCTTAAAATTGAAATAGAAAAAGAACAAAATCGAATTTTCAAAAGATCGCTTCGAGGTGCACACCCCCATGCTACAAACTAACTTTGTGCCAAATTTCATGAAAATCGGCAGAACGGTCTAGGCGCTATGCGCGTCACAGAGATCCAGACATCCTACAGACATCCTCCAGACAGAGAGACTTTGAGCTTTATTATTAGTAAAGATATAAAATATCTAAGTCATGACGATGTAATTTATACCAAAATCATTTAAACAAAATGGTTTTTAAGAAGTATAGTAAACAAAGTAAAGTATAATTATTTTTTTTTTAATGAAACGATAGATTTTCATTTTCTTATTTTGAAGAAACTTCTCATTTATTACCTCTTTTTTATGCTTTTGTTAAACTAAACTGCCTGAATACGCATCTCTGAAATACATATTTCTTTGGTATTACGTTTATTTTTAGAAAAATGACGCTATGAGTTCGTCGATGCGAATGTCTTTTTATTGTAAAATGGGGAAAAAGTACGATGCAAAGTACCGATATGACACAGTTACAACCATAAAAACGGTTCATTCATTTGATTTTATGCTTTTTGGAATGACTTCAGGCGCAGAAAAAGTGGCTGCTACCCCCAGAGTTATTTTTTACTTTATTTTTCAGGACATCATCTGATAATAATAATCGTCAATCAATCAGGAAAATGTGTCTGATAATCATCAGGCGAAATATTCAGGAAATCGTTACAACTTTTACTGCGGTTACTTTTTTCATATTTTCCCTAAAAACCAAAAAAAAAATACCTTTTTATTAACCTCAATAAACAGTAAAGAAAATGAAGAATAATATTCTGGAAAACATCCAAATATCGATTCTTCAGGACGCTTTTTACTCGCGAAAAAGAGTCAAGTAAGCATTTTTTCTGTTATTGCAACAAAATCGGCCTTGATGTATTTTTTTCCCTTTATCTGTGCCTTATTTTCCTTTTCATCTTTTACATTTAGGAAACTAAGGATGCGCAGTTTTTTCACTTTTAAAAAGGAAAATCTCCAATAAAACTTCAGAGTTCGTTGCTTGTAAACACGTGTACGTGTTGTCTCTGATAAAAGATAATAGTCACGTTGAACTGTGCTTTAGAACGCTAAAATTCGTGATGCCACAGTTTTTTTGTATCTCAAACGGGGGGGGGGATACTTAATATGAAAAAAAAAAAAAAAACATATGAGTGCGCAAATATTAAGAAAATTCTTAATTCCGTTGTTTGATATAAAAAAAATAAATAATTATATTATTATAAGAGTTAATAGGACAAATAAAATATATTGTGATTGTAAGCATTATTGAAAGGTTTATTCTAAGATGTTAAATTTCAGAAAAAATGTACTTTATAACCTACAAGTCTCCTTTCTTTTGCTGGTACTTTTTGGAAGCTATTTTGCTTCTGAAGCTAAAATACAAGTTTTTATGTGTTTATTCAGCTTTTTGTCTTCCATTTAATGAACTTGAACAGATTTTTTTAAAAAATAACATTTATTAATATACTGCAAATTGTAAGTACACTTGCGTAGGCTTGTTTAAACGGATTTGCATTATAGTCATTATTTCTTTTCTCAGAAATAATAAAAACAGGAATAACCACCATGAAACTATATTGTCTGATAATTTAAATCATTTGATGTTTTTTTGTTGTTACAAAACATTGTTTGTTACGAAGTCATACTCTTTTAAAATACGTCAGAAAACATGCAGAAAACCTTTAAAATATAGGTTCAGACGGGAGAAAAATGGGTGAAAAAACTATAACATCTAAATATTTTCTTAAGTATAAAAGATAAAATGTTTTAGTTTGGCATGAAGTAAGCTTAAATAATTTAGAAATAATTCAAAAAATCCCTTTACATAAAATTGCATTATTATTTATTTTATTTAAATTAAATGAGTGACCAAGAATTACCCCGGATCGGGGCAGTTATGGGTCACCCCCTTTTTTAAAGTAATGCTTGTCAAAAGTAATTAACCATTCTAAATTATTTTTTCTTAGCCCATAAAGAGATTTTTTAATGATAAAAAATTTTATAATAAAGAAATAACACATTTTAATTGAAATAATTTGATGTTACTCTTACTAGCCGACTACAATTAGTTATTGCTCTTTGCTCTAAGCCCACGATTCAGTGAAGAAATGTCTTTAATATTTGTATGCTACCTTCAACAATGATGTTTCTGTCAACTGCAAGGTTTTTTCTTTACAATCTCAATTAACTAGACTGAAAAAAATGCACTTATATCAAATTACTTCTACAAATGTCTCGCTTGGAGAAATAAAATTCCTGACACCTTGTTCCATAAAATTCATTTCTGCTTTTTCCATGTTCAAATTTTAAGTTAGTTTTCCATTCTAGAGTATGCCGCTATCATCATTCATTACAAAGTCTATCTGATGTTCAAGTACAGAATGAATTCTGTTGCTGCACCATCTTTTTACATTTTAAAAGAATGAATATTTTTGCAATTGAGTTATTGCATATTCTTCCCGCTTTTTCTCGTTGTTATAAACAATTCCAAAGTAAGCTCATTTGGCATTTAGGAGTCTATATCTGCTTGTTAAGGTATTTTTATTTTTCTGGAAGCAGGGTTTTTCTCAATGACTACATCTGTGCCTTGCTTTTGATTTTCTCTTCTGCTTCTTTTACTCTTGCAGTTCCAAGATGCAAGATTTGTTATTATTACTGAATTTATCCCCTTATTTGGTACTTTAGGGATTCATATTTGTTTCTTACTTTGGTACTTGGTGTGTGCGATTATTGCATGCTGAAATAGTTTAACTTCAAAACTGGAATTTATTTGTTAGTCAAAAGGGCATATTCAGCAGCAATTGAAGATGATATATCATTCAACGTTGCACTTAGCGCATTAAAATTTCTTTTTGAGAGAAAATTTGGCACAGAAAAGGATAAGTTGAAGTTAATACTGATATTATTCACACAGAAATAAATAAGAAAAACATTTAAAATATCAGAAAATATACTGACCAAGAATTGCTCCGGTGCCGCAGAATTATCCCACTAAGCTGGGGTATAAATCAGTATACTTTTAATACTCATTATTTTTAAAAGAAGAAAAATGTATGTTGGTATGAAAAGCTTAGATTATTTGCTATTAAAAAACAGCACCAACAAAATTGTTCCTTCAAAAGTGTTTCACATACACGAATCTTGAAAGAAATCACGATTTTCTGAGACAATCTTTTTTGAAGATGTTTTTATAGAAGGGTGGAAACTATTTTTTTTCTATTATTTACTTTACTGTTGCATTGTTTTTGACTTTGATATAGGAAAATTAATGCACGAGGATGACTTAGCGTAATTTAGTTTTTTTTTTTTTGTAAAATCATTTTTAACAGTAAAAAATTGGTGACCATTATTTGCCCCGGGAAAGAGAGTGACCCATATTTCCCCCGGGTGATCCTACTGATCTTAAAAGATTTCTTGTTCACTAATTTCATAGAACAATTCATCTAATAAAACAAACATATATTTATGTATACCTGTTGATGGATATACATAATTTTAGCCCATTATTAACGCCCTTCTTCAGAGATCGGGACATATATATTTCCAATCTTAGCTTCGTATTGGTGTTTCCATGAGTAAGGCTATGAAATGCCTCCAAACGTCATGCCAGTTAGCCCCAAACTTCATGATACTACATTTATTAGGGTGGAAACACGGAGAAGATTTGTATTTATATATTTTTTATGATAAAAATCTGAATGACGTGAAGTAATATCTGAAAGTGCCACGGGAGGCTTTACAAGAAAAGCTTCATGTTATAAAAATACAAACTAGACCATATATTTAGGATACACATTTGGACAGTTTGCTATAAAGTTCCCACATTTTCTAAAGGCGTCTTAGTTGCTAGATAAACGTAACAGTCACAATCTTTAAAAAGTTAACTTTGTTAATTAATAGTATGTCTGTTATTTTCCTGTTTTCTACTGTTTAAGCGCTTGGAGAACAGATTTCAAATGGAGTTCAAGTTTTCATTAGAAAAAAATATCCCTTTACTTTAATCACATATTTCATATCATATTCCAGTCCGTGAAAAGGTTAACAAATGTTTGGCGTACATTTAAAACTCACGTAAAAATAAGTTCATAACAAATAAAACAAATATATTGTGCTCGCGAAAACAAAAACCATGTTTTTTTTCTTAATGACGGAGTTGTTCATGTTAAAAATGAGGTGCGGTATTTTTATTATACAATTATTTGTAAAAAACAACAGCTTACGATCTAGATTTTCACCGTTTAAAACTTCAGAAGAAACTGTTTAAAAAAATATTTCTTTAAAACTGTTTTACTACACGATTTTGTTCAAATCTTTTTTTTTTCGTTTCATTTTCGTGATTCCGTTTCTGGTATGATTGCCACGAAATCTCATGAGTGTAAAAGAGTAAAAAGAAACTGAATTCCCTTTTTAAAGTCTTTTCCCTTGTGCTTTTGGGAATTGAGTTTTGGAGAAAATTGATTAAGTGAAGTAGTCACGATATCTTTTTACACTGATTTTTCCTCGTAGCCTATATATTTTCTTTCACTTTACCTCAATAACTGTAGATCAACTAAAAAGAGAAAAAAATTCTTTTTTTAAGAACTTGTCAGACTTGACTGCATCAAAAAAAGCTTTAGGAGGCCAATAACTATTGGTGGAACTCGATTGGACATTTCATCCATGAGGCATATGAAATGTGACATACGTCCCATTTTCAGGCTTTTTGTCCGTTCATTTAGTTACGGGATGCTGAAATGCTCCATTTTCTGAAGAGACATAATGTAACACTGAGAATGTTTCAACCGACAGGGAGTGTTTATTGCCGTGGGAAGGTAAACGGCAGTATCTGCAGAAATGAGCTTTCGAGACATTTGAAGAAACGTCTTTTGGATTCAATACTAATAACAGGGAAATGTTAGAATTAGACGTTTCTTTCGCGATTTTCTAAACCAAATAAGCAAACTTGTTTAACAAAGCAAACGTACAAAAGATGACAAAAATGCGAAAAAATGAGAATGTGGGGTCGTTTCCAAAATTTTAAAAGTATTTTTCCTGAAAGAGCATGCTTAAAAACCTAGGATCTGACTATTTTTAAATAATTTATTTAAGTTTAACATTTTTAAAAAATTACTTAAATCGGTGCGATTTCTTTGTTTACACTTCTGTCGTGTAACAACACAAATAATGAGTTGACATTCAATGTTGCCATTCCCAGAACAAAATATTTAATTCGCATCTTTACTCACGTGTATTGGCAACGACATGGTTTATAGCAAGCGTTGAGCGCAATTTTGATTCGCTGCTTGATTATCATGACGTGGAAACTTAGTAGAAAGATGCGTCAACTTGCATCATTTGTGACGTCATAAAGAACACGCCTTGTTTGAAAATTCGGACATTTAAAAAAAATAATTCAAAAAAAAAAAAAAAAAAACTGTTAGGAAAATGAAAGTATTTTCTGGGTCCATGTATTTTTTTTGCTCATTCTATCAATTTCAATGACTAAAAGTAGTACTTTTGACTGAAGAAAACCACCCCATTGAAAATTTTGCAATTACTGCCCTTTACTTGCTCACTGCAGTTGAAACGTTAACTGTTAGAATCCTGCGAATTTTCGCTTCATTTTTGAATAGATGTTATATTTCCATGCCTTAATGCACATCCTGAAAATGCATTTTTCCTTGTGAATAATTTGAGAACAAGTGAAAAAATTGCTAAACAATCTCAGTTTCCAGAGAAAGAAGGATTTTACCTGGTATGAAATCCTGTCAAGAATTACCTTTGCAAAATCAGCACAAAATGTACTCAAGCGAATCTCTGCATTGAAAAATATAATTCTTCAGCAACTCTCTTTCTTTAAGTATTCACTTGTGTGTTTTATTTTCTTTTCTGTAATAAGCGCAATCCAAAAAAAAAAAAAAGAGCATGTGATTTTTTTTTAATGCCCATACAGTTGGATAAATTTGTTAAAAAAAATAAATGGTCACTTTTGACTGATGGAAAAATTAGAATTTGCAGGGCGATCAAATTTCCTCACCGCAGGACATACCGGTCGAAGCAATTCTAATATTCGACGATGTTGATGGGAAAGGATTTTCCCAGTTCGGTTTCAATCTGTTTTTATGCTCTGCCACTGGAGGACAGAACGGATCACTAAATTATAATTTTATGACACGAAAATAGAAATCAGGGAATGCTATTCACAGTTTTAGAAAAAACTAATAACTACATATATAATTTTAACTATACTTGCTTAATAAAAGTGTAATGGTTCAACTAAGTCAGAGGCGTAGGAAGTATATAAACGTAGGGGGAGCTGGGGCTCATGATGGGGATTCAAGGGACAGAAGCAGTAGAGCCACCAGATTTTTTTTTTTTGGCGGGGAAGGGGGGGGGGGGGAGCACTTGAAAAAATTTTCTTATTTGAAATGACTGTCGATCCTTTCGTCTTCCTCTCCCTTTCCCAGTAATGTTTTCAATCATATCTAACATATAAATTGAGGCAGTGAGAAACAAAGGGATGTAAGTGGATATTTTCAAGTTTTGAGAAAAACGCGTTTAAAGATAACGTCTCAGGTAAGCCTTCATTGATATTTTTTCTAAATCATGCTGTACAGCAGCACCAACCAGCGCTACTAGTATTATCTCTCACCCCAAGACAGAGGAAAGGTTCCTCTACTATTTGTACTGGTTATCTCCAAATTTTTAATTTTGCTACTTACATCCTCTTGCTTCTCACCGCCTCAATAGTATATGGAGAGAATGAGGTGAGAAAACTTCTGGTTTTTTTGGAAGGGGGTTGGTCAGTTCTCGAAGATGAGCACATATCAATAGGGGGGTCCTGGGGCTTCAGTCCCGGAAAATTTCCGAAATCTTAGTTCTAAAAACGTAGTTTAGACGGTCTTTGGTAATGTTAAGGAGAGAAAATATTCGAATGCCCTCCCTGGAAATTTTTCGGAATTTATGTCTTTAAAGCGCGAATTCAGACCATATTTATGACGTTAGAGAAAATGATATGACTCAAGGATTGTCCTCAATCGATTTACATCTCTTTCCCAATATTTCAAAATTGAAGTTCCAAAAACGCAATTGAAGACAGTCTTCAATGATGTCAGGGAAAGGGGGAGGTTCTAGGGCTCTCAGGACTTTTTTAGAAATTGAAGTCTTAGAGAGCGTTCCTCAATGAGGTTATTGGAAAAGATTCCTTCCCCTTAAAGTTTTAGAAATTGTAGTTTTAAAAACCGAATTTTCATCCTTCTTTTTTGATATCAGATAGGAGTTTCGGGTGTCGCTCTCCGAAAATTATTCGAGATAGATCATATTTGTAATGTTAGAGGCATAGCAATGTTTTGAAATTGAACGGAATATTATATAATCTATCATATTGTAGAGGGCAAGGTGTTCAGTCATGGGTTCTCTTCCGCGAATTTTCAGGACATCGCTCTCTAAAAACGAACATTGCAATGCTTTTTAATAATTTAGGAGGTAGGGGAGGACTTCTGCGGCGTAGCATTTAGAAGACTTTCTTTTATGAGAACTAGAAACAGAGGAGAAGAGAGACAGTGCGCCTGAAATGTGTTAAAATAAAACGTTCGTTGTATAGTGCAGATAAATGTTAGTAAAAGTACTTCAGAGAAACTATGAAATATTGTTGGTGCTTTTTTTTTAACAATAATAAGTGAAAAGGAACGTTTTTAATCGTGAAAATGGATACGAAATGTTTCCCAGAACCTCAAACATTTTGAGGAGTGCTCAAGTGCTCTCTTCCACATGCATTTTTTTTAGCATAAAAACATATCTGTGACAAAAAAAAAAAAAACCTTAATTTTGAGAAAACAAAAAAAATAAGAATAAATGTAACTTCATAAAGTCTAAATGTTCAAAAAAAAATTTTGTTTTCAATAAACTCGCAGTTTTTAACATCGTAACAGTGTTTACAATTATTAAAGTTTTTTTTTTATATAAATATTCTAATGGAAATTTCACTACCGATTTTGATTAATGAGAATTTTTGTTTCTGTGTTGTTACCTTAGAATACCTTATAAATACCTAATATACCTTTGAATTCTTTAAATTATATTTATCTTTGCAAATTTTTAACTTCATGAAAAAATCAATCCCTCATGGTTTATATATAACAAAATAATGGATAAAAAGTTTTTTTTTTTTTAGTTTCTACCGTGGAATAGTTCTGGATTTTTTTCTTTTATCACAGCAATGATATGTATCCGCAAAAGAAATTTCTGGGTATGTTACTGATTTAGGTTGCTTCTTCTGACAATATTTTCAATCAAAAATAATAAATATAACTTTTATAGAATTTTAAAAATTTGTTCGAAAAATATGTATATCAGGCTTTTAGTCTATGTCCCCTGACAGAAGATCACTTTTGGTTTCGATAAACCATCGAATAATGATATTTTCGCAATCCGATCGTATCTTTTGATCGAAACGTGGAATTTAACACCCGAAACAAACGATCATAATTCCTCAAAAATTAGTTTAGAACTATTTTTTGTTCTATAACTACATTGCTAAACTTTTGAGAACTCGCTAAAGAATTTTCTTTGATCGGGGCTGAACTTTTTATGAAGAAATGAAAAAAATAAAAAAGAGAAAGAAACGATGGATAAAAATGCTAAATAAATTTGTTTGTAAATTGGACTTTTTTCTTTTCTTCCTCTGCATAGTTTTTTTTTTCCTTTCTTTCTTTTCTTTTCTTTTTTTTTTTTTTTTTTTGATAATTGCAACAAACAAAAATATTATATGATCACTCAGTATTTTAATTTAACTTTCGTTTCATATTTTGCAAGTTTGTTTTAATCAACGAATTTAAAAGGATTCGCCGGAGATTCTTTAAATAGCGTCCGGAAGGTCAGATGTTTTTTACCTTAGAAACCCTCTTTTTGATACGTGTCTGGAGCACCTTCATATTTAAATACAAAACTGGCTCACGATTATCTCTTTTTAGTGGAAGTGTGAGATACAAATAGCATGCAAAACTAAGAACATTAAACTGAGCTACAGTGTAATGTGTAATAAATACACTTGCGAAAGACGAGCTCAAAGTGGAGAAGGCGGAAAACACCCCTATGTAGATAACTTGTCTTTAATACTTTTTTTTTCTTCCGGGAATCGAGAGGTTTGAAAAGAGGGAAACACAAATGTACTGACCGTACTGACCACTCAATCTCTCCCCTTTCTTTGTTGGTTATTATGTGGAAATTCCTAAAAAAGGTAGATCTCATTTTTGAAATCAGGTTTGAGATAGACAATGTACTGCAAAAAGCTATACGGTTAGAATTTTTCCGGGGGAGCTGAGCCGGTCTGAAATATTATAGAGGGAGCTCAAGCTCCCCCAGCTCCCCCGCTTCCGACGCCTATGAACTAAGTCACAATATTTCGTTATTTAAAACTTAAACATTGTCAAGAGTAATAACTGATTAATTCTTTTCGAAATTAATTGAAGGTAATTTTTATTATTCAAATATCATGTTATAAATATACTGATGTTTCTTAAAATATTTTCGTAAAAAAATTCTGTTCTTTTGTCCAAGTGCAATAAGTTTTAATACTGACATGATCATGCTGAACTTTGTTACGATGAAAAAAAAAATATAATCAGAATTTTCAAGCAAGAGTATGAGTTCCATATAAAGCTAAAGTTCATGGCCAAATATCTCGCTTATTTATGATTGTATTGACTTCAATTTTTGTACATTCATCAAATTACTCATAAAAAATAAGAAAATAAAATCCGTCTATGTGAAAATTTAACTATTAATCATGCTTGTCAGCAGTTAAACAAGAGATTACAAATTGTCATCCTCATATGTACAATAGTGAATGATCTAGTAACGCTCCTGACGTCATTACCAAGACCTAATAATTTGATAATATGTTATGGTAATGTTTGATCATGCACAGAAATGCTTTATTTCGACAAGACTGAACTGGATCAAGGCCGATTAGACGAGGAGGCCATGTAAGAAACAGGCAGTGAAAACATCGCGCAGGGGAATGCCGTCTGAATCGTCTACCACCCACTCTCTAAATTTCCCCCAACCTTTGTCTGCATTCCCATCATTCATTGCGTGAAAGTGGAGAGGGAGTCCTTTGTTTACGTTTTGCGGAGCCAAGTTTGAATTCTCTTGCTATTTATTCGTATTTTTTAGTACCTACTATGCTTAAAATTTGTATTTGAAAACTCAAACATGCCTGATAGGTGTTGTGTTACCGGTTGTAGATCAAACTACGATGGAAGTACGTCGTATGTTTCGGTATTTAAATTTCCTAAGCAAGCAGAACAACGCGACCGTTGGTTGAAAAAAATCCCGAGGAAAGATTTGATAGTTAATTCTCGAACTGTTGTTTGCGCGAAGCATTTTCCGGAAGAGCAGATTGTTGGAGAAGATGAATTTCCACTAAAGGATGGAACTACGTTGAAAGTCCCAAGGAAATATCCTAAACTTATTGACAATGCATATCCCTCCATTTTCCCGGGATGTCCCTTCTATCTCACCGAAACTTATCAAAAGAGCCGGCAGTCAAGGGAGCAAAAGTTAAAATGTTTGGATGATGCAGCATTGGCTGAATACCATGAAATGGATAAAATCGAAAGTTTTGATGCATTTTCAAGTTCTGTGAAGGATAAGCTCATTCATGCTGAGGAGGGAAACATAACCATTGTAAAAGCGTCAGGTACTATATTTATTTTGATTTTAGATTTTCAACCTGCCCCTAAAATATTGAAAAGCATTCAAATAAAGAACGACATGACTGTAGCAGTATTTCATGGTGATAGTGAACTTCCCACCCAATGTTTTAGTCACATTTTGGATGGTAACCTTTTGAGCAGATGGAGCCAACTTGAAAATATAATAAGTTCTGGGGTCGCATCATTTACCCCGCTCACTGAGAGCAATTCCTATTGTGAATTAGCTGTTAAACACTGGAGAGCATATTGTGATGCAGATGCATCTGAATTAAATTCTTATAACAAAAAATTATTTTTGCTTGAGCAACTACAGTTATGTGAAAAACAGAGAATGTCTAGAAGGTATAGCACCAATATTATTACATTTGCATTCTCTCTATACATTAAATCAGCAATTTCATACATGGTGCTTTATGAAAATCAGCTTTTAACTATTCCCTCCATAGATTACTTTAAAAAAATATTAAATCTTATCAAGTTAAATCACTCCACTAGCCTTGAAACAAATATTGAATATATTAAAGGAAAATTCTTAAAATTGGATGAAAGTGACAGAGCCGTGAATTTAATAATTGATGAAATACATGTCAAAAAAATGTAACTTATATGGGACACTGCATTTCAGGATTTGCTGAAAATAATCCTAATTCTGAAGCAACTTCAGTCCAAGCGTTTATGATTTCCTCTCTGTATTCGTCTTATAAAGAAGTTATAGGACTTGTGCCTGTATGTAGCTTAACAGCTGATGATTTGTATTGCTTAACAGTACAAGCTCTAAAGCTTCTTGAAGAAGCAGGCTTTACAGTCATTTGTTTAATTTCTGATAACAACAGAGTAAATAGAAATATGTTTGAAAAGTTGGGAAATGGAACAATAGCGAATTGTGTTAAAAATCCTGCAAATGAATCCAAAGATCTGTACTTGTTGTTCGACACCGTTCACCTTTTAAAATCTATTCGAAACAACTGGCTTAATCAACTTGATTCTGAAAAAACCTTTATTTGTCCAGATTTTCAAGATAGAAAACTGGAAAGCATTAAATCATCCCCCTCGTTGTGGAGGATTGAGCAATGAAACATTTTTTGCTCTTCATCATACAACAGCGACCATCGTTTTAGTAATAAAACATTTGCTAAACAATGAAGCAAAATATGTGTTAACCTCCAAGTTTCAGTCCGACAATTTAGAGTCAAAATTTTCTCAGTATAGGCAGATGTCAGGAGGAAATTATCATGTATCGGTCCAGCAGTTACTTGAGTCGGAGAGGAAATTACGCTTAAAAAGTATTTTACAACTACATTCAAACAAATTTGGAAACATCCCAATCAAGAATTTAGTACTTGAAATATGTGGAAATGAACAAAGTGAATCAATTGAAGAAAGGTGTGATTTACTTTATAGTGATATCTTTGAAAATTTTGACCACACACAAGTAACAGCGGATGATATTGAAATTTTAACTTTTATCGGTGGATATTGTGTTCACAAGTTAAACGTAGAGTGTCCTCAATGCAAGATTTATTTCCAGTCATCCAAGAATGTATCACTTGAAGATAATATGGAAACCAATAGTAACTTACTTTCTGTCAATTATTTTGCTTACATCAACCGAGGAGGATTAAAGCTTCCATCAGAAAAGGTAATAGAAATGCTGTCATGTTTTTTACTATTTCAAGCTCTCATTTCAGAAAAATATGAAATTACTTTTATGAATTCAAATACCAAACAACATTCAATAATAGTGTAGATTTTAATGAATTACATTCAAGGCAATTTTTTCAAAGATAATCCAAAAGAATGTGACGACTGTAAAAAATCTCTTTTATTTTACACTGAAAAATTAATCAAAACATTTAGTAATATCTGTTTAAATAACTACACAAAAGTTCTGAAAGATCGTCAACAGCAAATATTTACTGATCGCAGGAAGCTGAAAAAATTCAAAAGTGATATAAAAGAAAAAATAAATACTACTGTAGTACTTTGTGATACCAAGTCTATTAGGAAAGAAACAGAACACTCAAGCAAACTGTGTAAAGATACAAAGTCACAAAATGATAGTCAAACGTCTTATTCTGAAAAACAGTGTTTGGACAATCTAGCAGCGGCACCAATTGTTTTAAAGCCGCATATTTGCAATGTTTGTCAAAAGAGTTTTGCCCAAAAACAGTACCTTAAAAAACATGCTTTAATCCATAGTGGTGTAAAAGCCCATGTTTTTGACATTTGCTCGAATGCATTCGCAGATAAAGATAAACTGAAGAGACATTATCAGGTACACACCGGTGAGAAACCTTTTACTTGCAACGTGTGTGAAAAGAAATTTTCCCAAAAACAACATCTGAAAAAACATAGTTCTACGCACAAGACATAAAAAGAGGTTAGTCTTTCATTTGTTTTAATTTTTAGCATTAATTTAAAAGCTTATTTAATCTTATAATCTGTTTCTTTTTCATTTTAAATTATTACGAAGTCTATTTTTTATGTTTTTCCAATATTAGGTCAAAAAAATTTATTAATGAAATTAAAAAAAATATATTATCATTTGATGATTGTGCAGATACTCATGAAGTTTAAAAAAATATATATCATTTGATGATTGTGCAGATACTCATGAAGTTAAAAAAAATATATATCATTAATTTTTGATGAAAATTTTGTTTAAATTGACCTTTTACATTATAGTTGTGAATATTCTTTTAATTTTCACCAATATAAGATTCCAAATGTATAAATAAGATGAATTATTATGTAGAAAATTTGCAACCTGAAAACGCGCTTTTTTTCAGATTCTAATTACTATTAAAAGATATTTCCAAGCACTTTTCAGTTCAGTAAAATACCTAAGAACTCAAATTTTTAAACGAAGTGTCACATTTGTTCGATTTAAACAGAATATGTAAATTAGAAAAAAGAAAACTTCTCGTTAAGTATAAAGTATAATTGTAATATTAAGGGAATAAAGCATCATTGGTTTAAACATTGCTTATAAAAGCAGCAAGTTGTTCATTTTCTTAACAAGACAGTATTTAGTTCACTTTTAGCACAAATATTTTACTTGTTAAAATTAAGTATTTTATACATTAAGATTTTCTTTTAACAAACTACTAAGTGTATTTTTTAAATGTGAAATTGTAATGTGTTTCTCATTGTCAACCAAGACAAACGTATTGGTTTTATTCTGTGTCGCCGTTCAATGCGGCATTGAGGTAAGACGACTTGTGTGACTCACTCGAAGCTTACCCGGCCTCCCCCTCTAGTCGGCCTTGACTGGATCCGGTTAAATCTCCTATATATACGAGCCGACGCATCAGCTTAAGATTAGCCATTTTGGATCGGAGCTCGTGTTTGAGTGGTTGTCTTTACTGGCAAGTAATTGTGTTTGACGATTTGTCACTACGAGAAATTATTAGCGGCACTTTAGTTGTTTATTAAACAAAATATTATTTTTGGCCAATTTGGCAAAACCCGACACTTTGCTTTGGTAACCCTAGCTCCGCAACAGTGAAAAATCCGATCCAAAATGGCGAAACTTAAGCTGATGCGTCGGCCTGTATATATAGCGGCTCTATATCTGGTAACTGAACTGTTTTACTAGTAAGACTGTGTCATTTCAGGGGAATGAAGAAACGAAAAAATGGTCAACAATGAACGTTACTTACTGGAGTTTAGGGTTAATCCACTAGAGTTAGGGTTAAAATTTCAACTATTAAACTATCACCAAACAGGCAATTGCTTCGTTCAAATGTAGAAGCTATTTTTATCCGTCATACCTTGACAGGCGATTTTCTAGTTATTAAGAACAGGAGTCCCCAATAAGACTAACTTCGAAAGAATGTGAAAAGGTACCAGCAAACTAAAACAAGTTGAAATTTTTCATAGGAAGAATAAAAACATGTTAACCACATTTAATAAACTGAAAAACATTCACGAAAATTCCATATTCAATGCAGTACATTTTTTTTTAAAATTTGTAAAATGTAAAGCATACTATTTAAGTTTCCAATCTTAATCTAGTTTTTAACAAGCAACGCGAAAAAAACTCACAGAGCTTAGGCTTGTTAGTCTACGTAACTAAGTTGTGTATACCAGAAAAATAGGTCATAAAAAAAGCTCAAATAAAAATAACATAAGAATTTTCAACAAAGCAGCAATTCCTGCAGTCTAGAAATACACTTTAAAAAGACTCTCGGGATTGAGAAAGATGGTTTCGCAAACTTTTATCTTGAGGTATTTCTTTATAATGAGAAAAAAAGTACTCTTCGGAAAACCCGCAAAAAGTTTTGAAGTTGGTATTTTTTTGAGGGTGAAGCTTATGAAAACAATAACAGTGTTCTTTATTTCCAGCACATAAAAAGTTGTTTTTCTTATCGATAAAATTATTATGTGCTCAAAGGCTAGCATATGGTTTTTCGTAAACTAGTTAAAACTAATGTCATGCACGGTAAAAACCTGGGCTATGGAGTCGGAGTCTTGGAGTCGAAATTTTAAAATTTCAAAAGTCGGAGTCTGTTATTTTTCCTCAAAGTACTTACAGAGTCGGAGTCGAATTGATTTTGTGGTAAATGAGTCGGAGTCGGATTGATTTTGAGGTAAAGGAGTCGGGTTGGAGTCGAAGGCTCCAAAATTCCCGGAGTCATAAGTAAGAATACTTACTTTACAGTAATAACTTTTGTTATATGTATAAAAACAACTAAGAAGTAATAGGAATCTCGAAAGAAAATCAAGTAACATAGTGCTTCTCAAGGAAAAAAATGTTATTCAGAATAAACGAAATAGCTTAAGCATGAGGTTTGTTGTTTTGAAAATTAAAATTAAAGTGCTTTTGTGAAGCTGTGATAAATTCCGTGTCTAGTATCTCTATAATAATAGCTATGTTTGTAAGAGTCGAACGCAAGGCCTTGAAAAATAGCAGGGTAGGCAACAAAATCTGTATCAAAAATCAAAACTCAAAGCCATACTTGCAGCAGCCTAAGAAATTCCAAAAACTGCAGTTTTGAAAGAAGAATTTTTGAACTTTTGTTGTCTTAAAAAACAAACTGAAGATAATTCTATAAAACGACTTCGGCATAGAATATTTCTCTACATAACACTCCTAGTTATAAAAAGGCAGTGGTTATGTATATGAAAGTCGAAACGTCAAGCTTGGAAACACGTGAAAAATAGGAAATTAAAATGACACCAGGAATCAAAACATCGGAGAACCATTTTTGGCTGCATATGAGATCCTAAAATCTCTTAGCTTCATTTGCAACCTGTTGGTTGGCCAGAGGATAAACAAAAAACTTCTCCTCACCTTTTCTTGATGCAAGTAAAAAATCTTCGTGATTTCTCTTACGGCTGTACTGCTATGTGGAGGTAAAGCACAGTGTTTGCAAGTTTTTCATTTTTCATTTTTTAATTCATTTTCGTCATCGATTGTACGTAAGCTTTAGGGTACAAACTTGCTTATCTGGTTTCTGCTGAAAATAAAGCAGGAAGAAAATTTCTAATCCTAGCATTTTACTCTTTTTAGTAAGTAATGCAAAACATATTTCCTCAAATATCTCAAAAATTCATTTTCGCAGATACTGCACTTCACCTTCCTATGGTAGAGTAACGACTCATTCCTAGCATTTGGATATGTCTAGCCCTTCCATCTCATTTCGGCATATAATAAGTATTTATCTTCCAGAATTATACGTTTGATAGATTTGGTTCACTTAATAATACTGTTACAAATCCTGTAAATAGTAATTATTGTAGTAAAGTAACCTGTAAATAGTTTTCCGTAATGAATATACAACCCCTTTTCATATGGCTAAAGTATATGACCCCCCTATTTCCTTTTTGTTTAGAAGCTAAATCATTTTTCAGCACCATTAAATCACTTTTCAATTGTTCTTGATTAGCCGCAATGTCATTTTTTAATTGTTCTTGATTAACCGCCATATCATTTTTTAATTGCTCTTGATTTGCAGTAAAACTTGCAGTCAAATCACTTTTTAATTGTTCTTGATTAGCCACCATATCTTTTTTTACAGAGTTGATTGCGTCAAGAAGTTGTTTTAATTGTTCATCCATTGCGCGAGTAATCACCATAAAAATAAAGTCCAAATTCAAAAAGTTTTTATGAAAAAAATGTCCAAAGTCACACTTACTCCAAGAAAGTCCAGAAGAACCCCGCGTTGGGCGTCAAATTGTAACGGATTCGGTGCGACTTCCACTTTCTTGAAATGAAGACACAGTTCTTGATAAAAACACAGGAAATTTATTTACACTATGTACAGGAAAGATCGTCAACAACTGCTAAATTATTCATCAGCAATTAAGCAATTATCACACAACACCGTAAACTCAACGTTTACACAGGTATTTACTTCCAAATACGAAAACAACACAGCGAAATGCCTCGCAATAAACAGAGCAAATACGCTCTCCGTTCGAAACCTCAATCGAAACTAACTCTTTATCCACCGCTAACGGTTTATATACACACCGAAAAGAAATCTCTCAAATATTCCACACGCTTCTGGAACATAGTAGACCGTTATCAAATTTTATCAATGAACAAAAAGGAAATAGGGGGTCATATACTTTAGCCATATGAAAAGGGGTTGTATATTCATTACGGGAAACTATTTACAGGTTACTTTACTACAATAATTACTATTTACAGGATTTGTAACAATACTGTAAAAAATATCATTACGAGTCTCTTGCCTTTTTTACATCAACTGCTCGCTTAATATTGCGTACTTCCTCCATATATTTGAAAAGAAAAATCTAAGTGTTTTTAACATTATATCAATCTTCATAACAAAAATTGGAAATCTTTCACTTTTTCTGACTGAATAATTTAACTTGAATAAATAACACTATTTAAACGAATAGCCGTTTAACAATGTAATTGTGTGCAGTAGGGTGTATCGAAAAAAACTTTTTTTCGAAATTCAATTTGTCAAATAGATAAAAAGTTGCCCCTACCGACCCATATCTTACATAAAAAAAATTAATCCGAATCAAAAAATATTCGAAATTATAAGCTTAAAGCCCGCACGAGGCTTTAAGAGTTCATAATTTTCTTCAAAAAATCAATTTTTTCTAATTTTTTTGAGAACAGAAAAAGTGTTAAAAAATTTTTAAGTTGAAAATTGTGAGTAATAAAGACCGGAATTATCGTCGAATAAAATGTTTTGCTCTCATGCGGCATTTAAGTCCTTGCATAGAATGCAAAAAAAAGGGGATTTTTTAAAAGTTCGAGTTAGGATTTTCAATATAAATGTATTAGCTGTTTTTTTTTTTAAATGTCGGTTTAAAATTTTCTTTGCTAATAAAGAATTTTTACAATTGGATAAAAGCTACTTGAATTCATTTTCTGATCATATTGTAAGATTAGTTTTGTGCAGTTAAAAAAAAAGGTTATAAAATAATCTTTCAAACATCGTTTTCATTTTAGTACATAGAAGTATGTTATTAAGTATAAAAAAACTAAACACCAAAACATATGTAAAATATTTAGTTGTATTATTGTATTCATCAAACTTTTTCCATGCTGCTGTTTTTCAACAGCTCCAAAAGGATGCATGAGTTTTGCTGTATGCGTTTTTAGTACACCATTTGTAGATTATTGCAAAGTCACATAATAATAAGCAACTATCGTTTGGGAAACAAAAGTGTGCCTTTCGCTTTGTATGAGATGGGAAGAGATTTGTTCCCAAAAAATAATGCGATTGATGAAAACGCGGGCTGTGGCTCTACAGCAGTTAGTTTTAGAGTTTAAATATTTGTGGACAATTAACAAAATATCCCTGTAAACTTCATAACCTTCGAATAATTTTTTTAAATATTTTTCTTTTCTTATGGGAGTCATGCTTGGCTTTTGCTCAAGAACTGCAAATTTCGGACAAATACGATGTCTTTGATTTATGTACCGCTGTATCCGATTTAACTACATTAATGTTGGTCATTGTATCAGTGTATTTGATTAACTACAGCAGGGAGTGAACGCTGATTGGTTTCACCAAGTCACACTCTTAGTAAAAGTTTTTATATAACTTCACAAATTTTACCTTTCACATAAAAGAGACATTCAAAAACATGAGCCGCTTAACGCGCTGCTAGTCATTTTGTGTTTCATCCAAGTTTCTATAGACTCTTGGTCAAATATTGCAGATTTGTCAACTAATTCATCCAACGTATTTTTTTTTTTTTTTTCAAGGAATCACCCACATTTATAAAGGATGTCCCAAAATTAACGCAAGATTTGAATTTGCCACCATTTTTTCCAGAAATTGTTGGCAGCCATGAAAAAAGAACAATTTGACAGTTGAGAGTTTAGGGTTAGTAAAAATGGGGTGTTATTGTACCACACAGCTAGAGAGAGTGAAACATTTCAATTACTGCATAAGGCATTTCCTAGTCGCGTACTCTCTCATTTCGGTGATCAGAATTGGCACCCTAGGTCGTGTGATTTAACATTTTCAAATTTCTTCTTATGGGGTTATTTGAATTCAAAGGTCTATGTCAACAAGCCCAGAACCACCCGTGCATTACCGTGTTGCGATACCGAGCGCCAATAACAGTAACTGCTTGACCAGCCTGAACTTTCATTATTTTTGAAACAATTGTTCAATAATGAAAGCGCGTTATTGTATCGTATAACGCTCCATTTTTGATTACCCTAAACTCTCAGCAGTCAAATTGTTCTTTTTTCAGGGTTGCCAACCATTTATTGCAAAAATGGCGGCAAATTCAAATCTTGCGTTAATTTTGGGACACCCTTTAATATCCTCTTCATGGTAACAAAAACATCGGCAGGCATTTTCTAGAGTTAGAGAGCATGAATAATGATTGTTTTTTTTAAATTCCTTTTTCTTCGGAGAAAACTATTGTGCACTTTCAATAAATGAAAGGTTTTGAGTGTTTTCCTTAAGCTAACTGAAGCGTTCCAACATTGTATTCTGGCTACTGCAACGGGTTAAGCAATCTGTTATGCACTTTCTCATTTTTTTTCTAAAGCGAAAATTTGTGGGTAATTTTTAGTGACGGTTTTCGAAAACGTTTATAATTTCTACGCATTCTCTCAATTGCTGAACGTATGAAATTAAAACGTCTAATGAAAATGTAAATTCACTTTCATCTTTCATCATATAAGACACAATGTTTTTCTTGCTCTTCTTGTAAAAATACGAGGAAGGAAGGTGATTCAAAATTCAAATGGTATTTGTGAAAATATTTGTTTGAAAACGTTTGCATAGAAAATCTGTGGGATTGGAAATCTTGCGGGATTTTACTATCAATCCCGAGGGTTTAACCCCGCAAAATATCATGCGGGATCCCGCAAGATTTGGGATCGAGATTTTGGGATTGAAAACACTATTTCTAACCAAGCCACATGGCCTTGTTAAATGCTTTTTTTTTTTTTTTGTAAAAATAGTTTTGTACAGTTTAGAATAAATGCGGGAGACCTATATAATGTTTATGATAGTTTTTTCCCCTTACTTTTTCTCCAACTTTACTGTGTGCATTTTTCAACTTGAAAAATTTTTAACATTTTTTTCTGTTGTTCAAAAAAAAAAAAAGAAAAATATTGATCTTTTGAAAAAAAAAAATGATAAGCTTTAGGCCTCGTGCGGGATGCCTAAATAATTTGTGATTCGGTTAAAAGTTTTTATATAATGTGTGGGTAGGTAGAGGCAACTTTATATCAACTTGACAACTTGCATTTTGAAAAAAAAGATTTTTCGATACACCCTAGTGCAATACAGTACAATACATTACATAACATTACAATATATCACACACATGCACATTTTATACAATAGCAGGTATATAGAAGCAGATTATATATAAAAAACACATATAAACACTAAATAACGACATACTTGTTTGGTTGGTGAGTATTAAGAGCGAGACTCCCCTCCACCAGAAGAGAACAAGTCTCTTAAAATACCCCCTAAAAATTTCAACGTTATAAGTCAACGATATGATGCCTCATCCCTAATAAGATTCCCATTTTCAAAGACTTTTCTCACCTATTAATCCTTGAATTTTCTTCCCCGTATTTCACTTCTTCAGCTTTAGCCTCTGCATCCCTTTTCTTCAATAACCAGCTAACCTATACCATTTAAAGTATTTTTCTTCATACCAAACGTTTCAATTGATTTATAGCGTTATGCAGTAAAACGCCTCCTAACGGACACTCTTCAACTGCGGACACCCCTCTTATGTGGACAATTTTTAATTAACCGATTCCTAGGCAAATAACGTTATTAAACCCCTGTCCTGCGGACGCCCCTATGTATTAAGGACAACAAATGTTGTCCCGTTAGTGGGCCCATAGATAAGTTTTACTGTATTATCCACCAGGAACAATAAAATTACGTAGAAACTAACTCCTTAAAATGCATGCCTTGAGCTGGTTTTGATACTAAATGTCTGACAATTTATGAGTAAGTAATGTAATAAGTATTTCATAATGTATATTTGAATCAATGTTTGAATCCGAATGAATTTCTACATTGTTTTCTTAGCTTTGAGTTGAAGCATAAGTGAATGAGTGTTCAGTGTTCATTTTTTTAATTTTATATTCAAAACAATGTAGCGAATACTTTAATCTTTAAAGTTCTGTTAGAAATGTCACAAGAGCAAATATACATAAGTGCAAATGTAGTTTTTATGTTAATCGAAAGCGAATATAAGTTTATATTTACTTTTACTGCATATTATTGATTAATAATTATAACATTTTTAAACTCGTTTTTTAAGCTTTACTCTAATTTACACACATGTTTATCTCTTGAAATGTCTACTGTAAAATGATTTAAACTAATTTTATTTACTTCGCTTCAACACCACATGACAGAAACGAAATAAATGTCAGTTTTTTTTTTTAAATATCTATTTAAAAAGTAATCACAACAAATATACCTTAGTTTTAAAGCGTGTGTCCTCTTTTACAGTGTCAAAACTTTTTTGCCCCGGACGGAATCCCGAGGGATGATATCAGCAATAAATAAAAAAAATAAATAAACAATACAACTGCAGTGTAAAAAAATCTAACATTTGTCAGTCGGTATAGTATAAGAAGTAAAAATGTTCTTCTTATAGAACCTTTTTACTTTTTTTAAGTTTGAAAAGTATATGATGACAAGATTTTAGATTGCGTACACTCATTCATTGCAAATACGAAGCTGTTCTAATATTTTTTTTTGGCTTTCTTTACTTTCGCGAAGGGGAATTTTTTAAAAAACTTTTTGTCATCAACCTCATTGTAGTTTGACATTTCTTGATTTGGGACTGTCACTGGATTAAGTGTCTTTAAACAAATGTAAAATAAAAGTTTGCTCCATTTTGCTTAAATGAACCAAAAAACACATTTATAACCAACTTAAAAAGTTGCAATTTTAACTTTAACATATCTATTAACACGTGAAACTATGATAAATCTTCCGACATCTTACTTTTTTTCTGATGACTTTAAAACTCTTTAAGCACAAAAGTCTTTCGCACACGTTTTCAGAAATGTGAATCATACTTCTTTTCTTAAGTGTTTAATAAAGAACTTGAGGGTGTTAAGGTCCACCTAAAGTTTGGTCGCTGTTGTAGTCATCATTTATAATAAAGCTAAAAAAATTTTTGCAACACCTTTATTTCTTGTTATCTAACTATCGGAAAAAAAGCTCAATACAATATCGTGACCTAGGGTAGATGATAAAACCTTCTGTTTTCAATTTCTGAAAATTTGCAAATAGCAGGCAAAATGACATATTAGGTCTGAAAGTGAGTAATAGTGTAAAAATATCGCTCATTGACAAATGTGTTTAAGAGAAAGGAGATGACAAAAATGAAAATCAGCTTTTTTTCTCAATGTAAACAAACAAAATTGTCTTCATCAGCTATTTTCAACTCTTCACGGACGTATTTGTTCGTCAAGTCAGACATTTATGCATAACAGATTCATCCTCTTAGCATACAACCTCTGTTTACTGGGTAAATTCACCAACTTCAAAGTTTTATCAAAGATATGGATCTAGAGAATAATCAATCGCCTTTAAACAAATACCAGCATCAACAATCCCTTCTGTACGAAATGTTGATGCAAAACCAGTAAATAACACTGTGCGGCAAAAAAAAAAAAAAAAAAAAGAAACCTTCAAAATGTTTCTGACATTTTGTCGGCTGATTCTTATGTAAAATGACCCCCTGAATTCGAATTTGTCCTGCGTTTCCTCCCTATACGTATCAATTTTTTTTAAAGGCCCCCAAGTTTTTTTTTTTTTTTTTCAATTTTCCTTATTTTTAAATCAATTATTTTTTGGAGTTTAAAGGAGCTTTAAATTAACTACTAACAAAGTTTTGGAGGGCAAGAGAAGTTTAAAGTTCAAGATCAAGGACACTGATAGCAAAAGGAGGGACTTATGGGGGGGGGGGGGTATACTCCCCTAATATTTAAAAAAAATCACGAAATATGGTCTTTTTATTCTGTTTTTTTAAAAACAATGTTTGTAAAAATATTTTCGATTCAGAATGTGAGTATAAGACTCGCTTCTATGACTCCCATTTCCAAAAAAATTGATTACAAATGAGATTGATTACCATGATTACAAATGAGCCATGTCATCAACCAGGCCATAACACTCAGTCATTTTAGACTGTGTGAAAGCGTTGCTCAATTCGTTCACTTAGCAATGTTGAAAAATATGATCTTCAACTGTGCTAAATTCTTAAGTTTCTGGTCATTAACACAACAAAAACAAGTTCCATGAAATGTAATGCGAATGACATTGACGGTGAAACGTTTCCAATTTTATTGCTAGCACTATGCGCTAAACAACTCTGGAAAGGACATAACCTTTAATCATAGATTTCTTTCAGTAGATTGAATATTATTTAGAGTTATTAGTTTCATGAAATAAACACTATTTTCACATAAACAGCTTTGAGAAAGCTTTATCTTTCAATCTCTGGTTCATATTGTTAAAACTTTCTTTTTTTTCTAAGAAAAAATTCGTTTTTATAGTAAAAAGGAAAGAGAGAAGAGAGAACATATATCCTTTAAGCACTGATTTTGTTCCGTAGAATAAATGTTACTTAGCATCGTCATTTTTCAAGTAAGAAATATATATTTGTTTTAGATCACAGCTTTGAGAAGGGTCACTTTTTAGTTGAATGGCTGTCATGCATGATGTACTTTTCCTGAAGTAAAGGCTCTTTTTTAACTGCTTAACATTGAGAAAAATAAATATTCCATCGCGTGTTTTTCTTCAGTTCAAGTATCGTTATTATCAATTTTTCATTAGGATATTTTTTTATATACCCAAATTTGAAAACGTTGCACACGTTCATCATTGTTTCTTCCTAAAAATAGATAGCTTTCGTTGTTTCTAGACGAAGGCACAGAGAAAATTTTTCTGACTGTGTTTTCAAACTCTTAATTAACTTTTACAATTGATGAACTCATTAATGAAATTTTGAATGCTTTCATATCCTTATTAATTTTAATGTTTCGATAGCACGATTGAAAGAAAACCCAATCATTTAAGCCTGTTTTCCGAATTAAGGGTGCTTAAATGTTTTTTTTTTTTTAATATAAGCTGTCTACAAAGGAAACAAAAAACGTACAGTTGCCGTTTCTATACAGAGTGATTCCCCAATAAATTACAATATGTTATGCTGCTAACGCTGGATATCCCTCGATCACACCATAAAAATGTACCGATAACGTGGATTGAGAGAAGAAAAGAGATACATTCGTTTAGTTAAGCGAGAAATTTTAATCAAACTGTTCAAATCTTTTTTATGTGGTGGAACTTAAAACAATGAAATAAAATATTTTTCTCCTACACAAGCTTTGTGACAGAGACATTTCAAGAAAAACAACACGCATGATTCAATGAAGTAAAATAAGCAAAATCGCTGTTCAATAGATACAGATAAGCAGATGCAAATATTCATTTAATAGTGAGGAACGCAAAAGCAAGATTTCCTGCTACGTCTTCTCATATTTGCAAGTTTACTCTAGAATGCAAAAATTAGTTTCGTTCTCTATTAGAAAATCTTATTTTTGTATTTATATTTTTGAAAATTGAAGGACGAAACAGTTGGTAAATATTAGATACCACTTAAAAGGGGCAAGCTAAAGTATTATAGCGTTTCTTTTGGTCCATACAATAATAATATTATGGCAAGATTTTGTAAGGGCGAAGAAAAAGCCATTTCCAGAGGCTAGAAAGAGAAAGAGAGATAGAGAGAGAGGGAGAGTGAGAAAGAAAGTCAGTTTTAAACTCTCAATGATATCTCGTAACCTAATCTTCAAACATTTTCTTGTAAACTCGAATTAGCACGGTGTAATACTACTAAAAGTTGTGTTTTTTTTTTTTAACTAATTCTTATCTAGTTAGCAATGATGAGTCAATTCTTCCAGTTAAATTGCACGTTTTGTTTTTTAACAAGCTTTTTTTACCTTTTATGATAATATGAATAAAGCAGTGGAGGAGTATTTCATTTTAGATTGATCTCCCATCGCAAAGAAAATAAATAGATACATGAGAAATATTTTATTTTTACAAGTTTAAATTATTTAGAGCAGATTAAAGCTCATTTTACCATAATATGCGTGCCTGAATTTCCCTCTTCATAAAGCAGTTTCAGTTAGCATTCTTTGAAATAAATAAATCAGCAGAGGATTTCTGTTCAAATTTTGTAAATTGAAAAGCTAAAAAAAATTCAATTAACTATCAAGTGTTTGATCCGTTTAGTTGAAAAAAATATATAAAAAGAAAATGTTTTAAAGATACTGGTTGTCAAAATGCGTATATTTATTACAGCTTGATTTCTCTAATGCCCACTGAGCAGTAGTTTTATTCACTATTTTTTCTCGCGTACTTGAAAGATCTTCAGAGATTGCATGGTTTGTTCCTTTAGCCATACTCAAAGGACAAAAATCGTCCTCAGATATTGAGTGTAAAAAACAATCTACCCATCCAAAACAAATGGGAAATCCCGCTGCAACATTCCCATATGAAAAGGAATAAAACAATCAAACGAAACACTCTTTAGAAACCAAATCAATTCTTTGCAATTTAAAATGTTTCTCCAAATGAACAAAAAATGCAATAAACTACATTGACAGTGGCTTCAAAATGTAAACAAATAATCATGCATCTATTGTTTATGGCCAAAGTCACCAAGCCACCACGTTACTGCAATACAACCTATCAGTGAGCGAAGCGAACTCCGACGGATTATCGGTCCGATCTCTTGAGCGAAAACTTTTAAATTCCACTCTCTTGCTGAGCATTTCTCTCACTTACTGTCCTTCCTTATGTACTTGAAAGATAATCATATATTGCCTAATTTGTTTTTTCCACCAAAGACAAAAATCTTCCACTAACCTGATATTTTGTGCACAGAACTACCGTATTGTAATTTATCTGGACGGAAATACTATTTGTTTCGTCTTTAAATTCCGCCATATTTTCCTTTAATATATGCACTGATTAGCTTGATAACCCTTAAAGTATTCTTGCAGGGGTGCTAAAATCATATGGATTTGGGCCGAGAAAAAAATGTTGCTAGGTACGGTACTTTCTGATCATTTGGTTAGAAAAACCTGAGGCAATGATCTCATCACATGGTTCAACTACGGCGACAGGAAGACACGTGAACCTAGCGTGAACCTTTTGCGTGAACTTAGTAAAAAAAAAACCCTATTTTTTCCAGTATTTTGCTTCAAAATATATCACAGGACCTAAAATCGTTGCTTTCAAGAGAAATAAAAAGGCTTCACTCTCTCTCTCTCTCTCTCTCGACGTTTTATCTATTCTCACGTGACATATTACAGTAGAAAATTATCCTTACAAAAAGCAGAGCTGGCTTTCTTATCTACCTACCTCTGGCAACGGGTTAAATATTTATTTCAGTTCTCGCTTAACAATAGGTTCCGAATAAATATTAATCAATTGAAAGATATAACCATCCAATGTTAAAATTAATTGACTAATTAACAAAAATGTTTCCTATTCGATCCTCTAAACCATTCTCGGAACAACTTAATCGCTCAAATTTTTTTTTGCCAATATCGGTCCAGCCATTTAAAAGCCTTACGGTCACAAACACATGAACAGAAGAAATATATATATTAAGCTAAGTGTCCATAACAAACTTATCTTATTGAATCTAATTGCTTGAAACCTTTATATCGTTCAAAGAAGTATATACTTAATATCTAATGCTTCTTTTATATATTCGAGAATAGAACTCACTTTAAAAGAATATGGGATGAGTAGGGTAAGTGATATTTGTTATCTAAATAGCTTGAATGTAATCGTTTAGTTTATTATAAATCAAATTGCGAATTTTTTACAATTCACTTTCTATAAAAAAAAGGGATTTTCTAACATCAAAGAAGTTTCACCCCATAAAGTGATGCATTTAATTTTCTTTTTATGCAAAAACATGTTTGGAACAGTTTACATTCACTTTGTTCTAATTTATTTAAAAATGAGTTTAGATGTTAGATAAATATTGATATAGTACGGCAATAATGAGTGGTTGGCCTCTTCAATATGAAGTAAATATAAAAAAATACTCTCATATTTTGAAGCCTAAATGTTTTTTTCTTTCCTTTTTCAAAAGATATTTGAAAAACATTTTCAATAGCTTTCATTACCTATTTTCAAAACACGATACTTGGTGAACAGCCCGCATAAAAACTTTTTAAAAAATTTATTTTTGAGTTCAACCCAGAAAGCAATTTATCACTCTACTTAGATAAAATATGCTACTGACTATATATTTAAAAACTCAGGCTGCTCAACGATCAATACATCCACGTGTGTGCGCACTTTATCTGATTTTTTTTTCTTTCGAGAAAAGGATGTTTCTCCACTATTAATAATGCCTTTGAAAATGAGATAAATGTAATAAGATAACTCTTTTATTTTACCACTAAAGATTCAACTTCTTTGAAGTTTTCTTTAAAAAAGGCGAGGTAAGGGAGCCTTACTCTACTTTTCGGAAAATCAAAGGGATTGCAAGTTTTCTTTCGAAAGAAGGAGAAAAGTCTCCCGTTTACAGATTAAAGATGCCTCTTTTAATGATATTTCTTCTGCTTTCTTTTTCTTTGCAAAACCCGTTTCTCTTGTAGTCAAACGCTAAGCTTTGGTTCTCGGAAAAATTTTAAAAAATAAAATTGTACTGCGCTTTCGTTTAGTCGCTAACTATTTTCGTTTCATAACAGAAATAAATTGTTTCCAAGTTTGCAATTTGGCACTTGTATCAATATTATCTCTTTACTATTCTCAGTTTTACTCCTTTTTTACTTCCTTTTACAAAAAAGGAAGTATTGTATTCGCGAAAAAAATTTCACTAAAAAATCGGCCTTAATTTTCATTTTGCTCACCCCGAATAAATGTTTAGTTTTTTTTTCGACCCGAACACACGTGGATATATGCCTAGGAACGTACAGACACCCAAAATATCCATTTTGGTGATCCCCGATTTAATTACAACGAGTTTTCTCGAGACGTCCTTGTGTACGTATGTACACACGGTGTACGTTTCCTTGCTTACTCCAAAGCTCGATTATCATCAAATTGGCGTAAAAGCAAGTCATGTGATGCACACATCAGCTCATTTTAATTGTTATTAATAACTAGAAAATTGGCTGTGAAGATATGACGGGTGAAAATTGCTTCTACATGTGAACAAAACAATTGCCTGTGTGGTGATATTTTGATGATTGAAATTTAAACCTAACTTCAGTGGATTAACCATAAACTCTAGTAGATAGCGTTCATTGTTGACCACTTTTTCGTTTCTTCATTCTCCTAAAAGGACAGTCTTACCAGTAAAACAGTTAAGAAACAGCATCCAACTCAGCCTCGACAAAACAAACCGTTTCCCTGCATCATAAACATTACCAAGAAAAAAAAAATATTATCAAATTATCCTGTCTTGCAGCGAGTTTCATTGTTGATGACGTCACGAGCGTTACTCGATCCTTCGCTTTATATATATCAAGATGGTTTGTTTTTGTTTTAGAGTCATTGCTCGTAAATGAATATTATAAGTTATATCTAGATACATTTTTCATCTTCACTTTGCTGTTTATGCTTCAATGGAGCGCTGTTGTAAAAATTTAAGAAGAACCAAATTTATTACCTTCCACCATTGTTTCCGACAAAATAAATTCCCTCGTTAGCAGTTCAAGGAACTGCTGTTAGAAACTACATTCATACATTTTGTAAATAAATACGCTGGGTGGTGTAATTAGCACGTCCAGGTTTTTAGAGTGCATGCGATTATAACAAAATATGAAGAGAATGTGACGACATGCAGACCAAATGGCGGGATAATAATTTTAATAAGTTTTCTTGAACCACTATTTTAGAAGAATTTGTCAGGGCAGTGTGTCTTCCCCTATTTATCACCTTTGTTTATCAGTAAATGACTATAATAATAAAAGAATTTGTTTTGTTTAAATATTTAACATTCATTACACTCCGTAACTTACAAACTGCATATAAAAACTGTGATAAAACAGTGATATTTCTACTTCACACATTTCTCATTTTTAAATAAAATTTTAAAATTTTAATCCATATACAAAGCAAGCTGATCCTGGAAGGATAGCATAAATAGTAAAAATCCAAAAGCAATTTCATTGAAAAATGCATATCTTAGTAGACATGAAATTCTTCTTCAATGTTTTTCAATGTACGCAAGGGACGATTACACAACAATACTCGGTAAATCGTAACTACCGAATTACTTAGAGTTCTGCATGATTTGGGGTTCTTACGCAATCAAGTTTATTTCATCTATGCATTGTTGTTGTTGTTGTTGTCTTGTGCCAGCAAATTGGCTGGCAAGTTCGGGTGCGAATTTTCATTTTTCCAACTATACCGTAATTTAGTGTGAAGTCCGACTTCCACAAGACACACATGCCATAAAGACCCGTTTATAGGGTAGGCTACCATTCACAGCATAACAACACGTTTACACAAGGAAAGGACAAGCACAAGAGAGAGAAAGTACATCCATGCCCGAGACGGGATTCCAAGCCGAGATCTTCCCATGGCAGTCAGACTCCTCTGACCACTAGACAGGACGGGCGTCTGCCCTGCCTGTTATACGTGTTTCACGTTAATGGTATTTATTGAACGGCGTTTAAAGACCCTCAAAGTGATTCTGACTCAAACTCTTTAGATTAAACTGTTAGGAAGTTCGAATTATCTAATTTGCTGTAGTGCATGTCAAAGCACGTAATTATGACAAGTCTAATCTCTAAAAAATCAACTATAATGTTATTAAATAAACATTATGATTGATTAAGAACAAGAAAATTTTAATTGTACCGAAATACTGTCTTAGAATCCAGCGCAATTACAAAGTACTGTTAAAATATATAATGATGTCTAATTTACATTTTTATCTTCCATTAACTTATTTAGTTTAGATTACTTAAGAACTCGTTTGTGTCTTATTTATTTACTTATTTTTCGTTATTAAATGCTGTTAAAATATATAATGCTATATAAATTACATTCTTACCTTTCATTAAGTTTTTTTACTTTAGATTCCTAAACAACTTGTTTGTGTCGTATTTATTTATTTATTTATTTGTTTGTGTATTTTCTGTATTATTTACAAAAATGTTTCTCCTTTTGTCAAACTGAGCCCTTTCTACACCTTTTTTTACTGGTTTTTTTGTTTTATGCTATAAATGACACAGTCATTGAAAATTGAAAGTTTAAACTGAATGCAGAAAATTTGTAATCATAGTGATTGCGTTATTTAAAGTGTAAATCAATGTTTGACTAAATTGAGGAAAAGAAAACAATCAGGTAAATAAACAACATTAAAAATGTTGTTAAAATATACAGGAAAAACATAATAATACGCAACGCCCTTTAGAAATCTAAAACAGAACGGTGAAAGTGATTAAAAACTAAAATGAACTTCTCTAATAAGTGCTCAGTATTAAATATCAGGAGAGTTTTGTTTCCAAAAATACTTTTAAAATGAAAAAAAAAAAAAAAGATAAAGAAAGTTTGAAAGTAGTAACTTTTCCCAGTCATATTTTCAAGACTTCCATGCATAAAAGGAAGAAATCTATTCAGGAATTACGTTTTACATTCTTACGTTGTTCAACAGAGCTCGAAATAATGGGAATTCTCAGAGACGATTCAAATACGCTCTTTTCCATTTGTGCTCTCTCCGAATGAAATCTCTATTCGAAAATGGAACACTATGATCGTTCCCAATTCAGAAACGTCAATTCCAATTTCATTTTCAATTTTTAACATTTTCTTTCATAAATTATCAAATCCGTCTATTTCAGAAGGAGAATAGATTCTAAGAACAGGTTCATCCTTTCTTGAAATGAGTGATTTGGCTGGATCTTTTGAAAATGTTTACTGATATTCAGATATACGTACTTCCACCAACCAACGTCGGAAATATTAGAAGATTCTTTACATTTCTTTAACCGATTTAAAATGTTTGAACTCCCGAAATTTACTTTGAAAATTCATAGTATTTTCTAAATTCATGTAATTGTTCCACAAAATGACTAACAAAAATATCCAAAATAAGTGACTCAATTGTAATAAAAGCTGTAGTTACATAAAAATAATCTCCAAAGTCTCCGGTTGAGCGGTAAGAAGTACTATCTCCGTTAGCTGCCTGAGCTTAGTAAATGAGGTTCTGGGTTTGATTCCTGAGCGTTTTTTTTTTCTTCTCTTTGTGAAATTAATTTCATTTTGACTTGTACAATGTGTGTCGTGTACTACTCAGGGAGAAACACAGTAAAATGTTTATCATAACAACAACAAGAAAAAAAAAGGTCAGCTGAAAAATAATGCTCGGCTATGGATTAGTTATTTTTTACGTTTTCAGTCACTGCATTTTCAGCTGCAATGGGGCAATTTTTTCTTTTGATTTTTAATGAAAGAAAGCCAGAAAAATGTGGAAATTCGATAAAATAACACTTGAGTAATCAATAAAGCGCAATGAATGAAGCAAAACCTGTTGATGCTTTCAAACTCGTCGGGATATTTAAAATTTCGAGAAAATTGCAATATTGTACATGTGCATTGAATTGACTTTGTCCTTAATGTTCTATCACACATTGATTTTTTTCTATAAGCACCACTAAATAACGATACTACTACTGTTGAGTTAAAACTTAAACAAAATTTGACAGAACATTTTATAAATTTGCATTAGTTTTATATCTCCTGCAAATTTAAACATTTTAAAACGAACAAAATTGAATAAACTATTATGTGGTTGTATATGACAAAAACCTTCTTCTTCGGTGCATTAAAATGGAGTCATGTGACAAAGGTTGCAACTTCTTCATTGGAAAACAAGAAATAAAACAATATCAAATAAGATTTGCGATTCATATTTCATTATAATACCTACTCCGTGTTTTCATCATTGGTTTTTATGTCAATCGAGTCAGAAACTAGAGGTAAATTTACACAAACTCATTAGCAAAAATCATTAAAACAAGACACGTGAAGGACCATTAATCATTAGCAAATATAAAAGAATAATGCGCTGTGATAATTACAAATTCATTATAATTCTTTCACAATGATAGCTGATTCTTCTTAAAAAATCTTCTTTAGCAGTGTTCCAATAATTTCTTTTATCAAGCTTCATGAAAATGTAAGCATAAAAGAAATAGCTGACGTGTGCATCACATGACTTCCATTTACTCCAATTTAATGTCATTTCCCCATTACTGGCATTTTAAAGTGATTCAATAGTTTACTCTTTAAATACCATCAACAGTGGCCAAATTGAAACAAATTTTTAAAAAAAATCGCAAAATTTGTCGCCAAGTGGGGACAAAATTTGGCGACCAAAAGACGAGCGATATATCGCCAAGTGTCCGACAAAATGTAACACCACTTGAGTTTACATCGAAATTAAAAATGATTTAACCCCAAAAAAAGGAACAAAAGACCCCTTTAGAAACACCCGAATGCAACCAAAAGGATAGGTGCACAACTAGACCCCACTAGGAGTATACGTACCAAATTCAACTTTCTAGGACATGCCATTCTTGAGTTATGCAACATACATACGCACATACATATGTACGCACATACGCACATACATACATACGTACATACAGACGTCACGAGAAAATTCATTGTAATTAACTCGTTAATCGTCATTACGGATATTTCACGTGTCTACACGTTCTTAGACACTTATCCTCGTCTGGCCGAGTCGAAAAAAAAAAAAAAAAACTCGTTATTCATTCGTGGGTGAGTAAAATGGAAATTAAGGTCGATTTTTGAGTGAAATTTTTTTTTTTTTTGCGAATACAATACTTCCTTTTTTGTAAAAGGAAGTAAAAATAGATTACTTATTCCGAATTCATAATGTCTTCTTTAGTTCAGAATTCCAGCAAAAAGCAATTCAAAAGCGTAAAAATCTGTAAATGAATGAAATTAACCTAATTTTGTTGCTAAAAGATATTGTAATAAAAAAGCAATAACTTGCTTCTGAGAATGAAGAGCGCAGCCTACTGTCCAGTTTCAACTAGATGAAATGTTTGATAACCCTTTCACGTGTTTCGATCATTCTTTAATCTGATTGGTCTTTCCAACAATATCCCTCGAATTTGCTGCCGAAACACGTAGGATAAAAGTATCTCATAGCCACTTTTTTTATGAGAGGGAAAGGCAATGTGATACTGCACCCGAAATGAAGAAAAACGCGATGATGAATCAATACAAATGGTTTTTTAAGGAACAGAAACCACCAAAAATACATTTATGTATTTTGAGCTTTTTACAAGTACTGCTGAGAAGCATGGGGAAAATGTAATTCAGTAAGTGGGATTCGGTAAAAAAAAGTAAAGTATGAAGTGGTGTTTTGCAATTTTTTAAAAAGCGTGAGGGTGTATGAGCTCAAAAATATTGTTAATGAATGGATTGAGATTTTGATGTTTTACTTTTATTCTTAAATAAGAGTAGAAATGTTTTTGAAATTGCCAAGACTATAGTCCTGATAAATAAAAAATGATCAAATAAGCTTTGTGCTACAATGTGATTAAATTGAAAAACCAACGTAAATAAGGCACAAATTCTCAAGAAAGTACAGCATATAGGCTACAATGGGGCATCTTTATGTTCAAAACGTGTGCAAAAAACTTAACACTCAACCAGAAAGTCGTGAGAGAACTGAACGTCACCCACGTGGACAGCGGTATTTACATCAAATGGGTCAACCAATAGGCTTGTTCTGCAATCTAGAAAAGCTTAAGATTTCTTTGTAACGTTTTAACTGAAGCTGGATTTAAATTTTACTATCATACTTTAGCCTCTTTTAAGACTTATGTGTAATATACGTTTCCTGAAAACTTGTCAACTGAATTTTTAAATAAGAGCTAATTAAATAAGCACATTAACATTATTTGTTTTTTAACAGAAAATTCCAGTGTTTTCTTTTGTTTTACTAAACTTGGTAGCCTTACACTTAAGCATTTTTGAATAGTGATTCTCTCTCTCTCTCCTTTTCTCTCTCATACACACGCGACGGGACAATACATCACACTGAATCTTGGACAAATAAAAGTTCAACCTTTTTTGCTTCTAAATAATTTCATACAAAAATTTGAATGTTTTATTTCTATGTTAATGTTTGCAAATGATGTTTTAACGTGGAATGTCTTTTTGTGTTAGCGCTCTAAAAGTTTACCGAAATGAGAGCCTGATAGAGAAAGATTTACGAGTACCACACACATAACTAGGTCAGCCACAACCCACATTGCGTTATCTTTTGTATTCTTTTGTCTTAAAAAGGGCATTCATCATCAAGGAACGTTCGTGAAGAAGCATTGTATGGAGTGACAAATGCTCTGACCACCCATTCTCAATGGAATTCGCCTCATGCACTGGAGGGAAAAAATGTTGAAACTCTCTCAGAATTTTGGAATCAGAATTGAATGATTCATAAATGTAATTCTACTATGTTATGTTTTTTTTTTTTCATCGTCACTGACAATATTACTTTTGTGTAGTTAAGCAAGTAGTAATAGTAAAGAATCGTTCCTAATTATTCAGCCATAGCCATAATGCAGCATTTTACGAAAAGAAGTACAGGAGGACGAAGAAAAGTAAACCAATTTCGATATATGTAGGTATACGACAAATGTAAAGTAATTTAATTTCAACAAGGGAGATTGATCTTTAAATATAATTCAATGTTTTGTTCTTAATATTTTTAATAAGTTAATTATCTGCATATATGCTAAATCTAGGAGTACAATAATATTATTTCCTTGTTGTAATCGATAAACATTGAGCCAATTCAAGGAATTTTGCAACAAAACTCGAAAATTATTGAAAACGACCGTAAAACTTTTTATTTCAATATTCTCTGTGGAATTTAAACATCTTATAGTGCATAATCAAAGACTTTTGGCTCTATGAAATGATTTTCAACGACTCAAATTTTCTTAAAGAAGTTATTTATGGACTTCCTGGTTTCTTCATATTCAAATAGCATTAATTATAACAAATATATCTCTATATTTTTACAAAGATCATAATTTAATTCAATGACTAAAGAGACAGCATTAGTAGAGGAAATCTTTAGTGATAATCCTAACCGTCTTTAGATCAGCTTTACATATGGAAACAAGAAGTTCTGTCTAGAACTAGACGAGCCTACTTTCCCGGATACCCATACTACTTTCTAGAACCTGATCAACATTCTCAAAAGTAGCTAAAATCGCAAATTTTTTTAAACATATTTTTAAAATACTAAAAGCTGATTTCTAGGAATAAAATATTCCTCACTCATCTAAAATAATTAGATGCGTAAAATAAAAAGCAGCAACTTTTAAACAAAGCAGCTAATACACTTTTTTCCATTAAAGAAATCTTTATCAGCTTTCAAAACGAAAAAATATTAATTAAAATTAATAAGCTCATTAAAATAAATTCATCATATCCAAAAAAAAAAAAAAAAAAATCGTTTCTTTTTCCCCTGTTGCCAAAAACAATTTTTTAAATGAATTAATGCACTTACCAAAATAAATAAAAACCATAAAATGTCAACTTAAAGAAATAATTTTCATTGTCAAAAAAAAAAAAAAAAAAAAAAAAAAAAAAAAAAAATCGTCTGCACATATCTTTATGTAGAAACATAAATGACTTCGAGTTTATTCCCCGAAAACTAAATACCTAAATTAAAACTTTAGCGTGAAAATAAAAAAAAGTCATATCAACAATAATTATTTCGCAGTTAAAACCATAGCTGTGGAATCGGAGTCGGAGTCAATCTCATTTTGAGATAAAGGAGTCGGAGTCGAATACCCGAAAATCGGACTCAGTCATTTGTCCTCCGTGTACAAATTTTTGCCAAAGCTACGAAGTCAGAGTTGAAGTCGGGGAGTCGGAGTCCGATTAATTATTGGGCACAGGAGTCGGAGTCGGGGTCAAGTGCCCCTAAATTCTCGGAGTCAAAGTCTGGAGTTTGGCATCAAAAGCTATTTCCAACAAAATTTGTTTCAAGTAAATCCGCCTTCAAGTACGGAATCTACATTGACATTTAGTTTTCCCGTAGGCGCTAATGTTAAGGGATTTGAACTGTTCAAAATTGAACGGAAAATTGTTCAAATCAAAAAGATATTTTATATACAAGTTTTTCATCAAACGCTTTTTCCCACAAAGTTTGTTTGAAGCAAATTCGCCTCATGGTTCAGAATTGCCTTTAATTACTCCGTAGGCGCTAATGTTAAGTTTTTTTGAACTGTTCAAAATTGAACAAAAAATAGTTCAAATCAAAAAGTAAAATATGGGAATGAGATGTCCTCGCCGAGATCTTTCGAACAAAAAAAGGTTTGTTCGAATCGGACTATTCATTCAAAAGGTATTAGGGGGGGGGGACAGACCGACAGACAGACAGACCGACAGACATTTTTCCCCATCTCAATACCCTACTTTCCAATTTTTAATTTTTCGATATTTATTCAATTATTTTATTTATTTTTGACTTTTTTTTTGTTTTTTGCGATATTTTTAAGATGCATTAAGCCTTCTTTCATGCTTTTTTCTTCTTTTTCTGACTTTTACTGGGAAAGTAGGCTAATTATATTAAATTTCTGTTAAATTTTAGATCAACCTATAATAAAGCTTTTGTAGGTGCCTCCTGAATCTTGAATTAAAAAAATGCTTCATTTTGTTTTCTGCGAAAATGTAATGATATTAAATCCTCTGAGGGAAATATAGGTATAATTGGTAAAATACTGTGATGGATTTTAAAGTTAAATAAAGTAAATTTTAAAACAGTCGTCTGTGCACAAATCCTGTAATTTTTCGCAAACCTGTTACGATTGTATCATACACTGACGAGAAAAAAATCTCAACACCGAGAAGAAATTATCGTAGAGTAATGAAATTTAGACAATGCATTTGCCTAGTTGATATGTTTCATCGATTAAATTTTCAAGATCATAGATTAATTTAGGCTCCAGAAAATTCAATTCAAATGCGAAATGTTGTTGCATTAATAGCAGGAGTAACCTCCACAATGATGAATGAAAACCTGCAAGCATGCATGGTGTTATACAGGTGCCAAATGTCACTTGTGATATAGAGTTCCATTCTTGTTGCACTTGTTATGTCAATACTGGGACGATCAGTGCTGGGTGTCGATGATATTTGAGTTGTCACCCAATGATATCTGTTACGGGCTAAACTGGAGATAGATCTGGTGATCTTGCAAGCCAAGGTAGCATGCCAACACTCTGCAGAGAACATTACGTTGCAACAGCTGTGTGAGACTGGGCGTTATCCTGCTGGAAAACTCCTTCTTTAGTGCGGTTTTTGAATGGTAATACCACGGGCTGAAATGCCGCAAACTGACGTACAAATTTATAGTCAGTGTGTTTAAGATAACCAGGAGAATGCTCCTGCTGTCATAGGAAATCGCTCTTCAGGCCATAACTGCAGGTATAGGTCCAGTGATTTTAGGCCACACACAGTTTGGTGGCGAGCGTACCCCTGGTGTCCTTCTGACCAACACACGACCATCACTGGCACCAAGACAGAATCTTCTTTCATCAGAAAACACAACGGGACTCCACTCCATCTTCCGATAAGCTCTGACTTGACCCTACTGTCATCACAAACGGCAATGCCTTGGCGTCATTGGAATACACGCAACGGAGCTCCTGTTTCGGCGCTGTCCGGGAAGTAACCGATTTCTGACAGTTCTTTGTGTCACTGTGGCACCAACTACAGCTCGAATTTCTGCCGCAGATGCAGTATGATGCGCCACAGCCGTACTTGGAATGCGGCGGCTTCCCTCTCAGTAGTGCTACGTGGCCGCTCGGAACCCGATCTTCTTGAGGCAGTACCATCCTTGGACCACAGCTCCTATCAATCATACGCAATGGATATATTCCTTGTCTAACATCAACTCGATACTGTCAAATTTCACAGAACAAAAAACGCTCACGAACTTTACAGCACTCATTTAAAGCAAACCTAATTTAAAATTTCTGAGTGGCGCTTCTAGTGCCATACTTATGCAAGAAGCGCGAAATTTCAATCGATGTCTTCTTTTAGATGTACAAAAACGCCTACCAAATTTCGTTTATCTAGCACAAGTCTTTAATGGTGTTGGGATTTTTTTTAATCCAGTGTATTTCGACACAGTAAAAACAATTCAGAAACGTTCCTGGAAAATATTAGGCTGCTGATATGCTCAATTTCTGCAAATAACATATCTTGCAAGAAACAGAAATATTTTCCGCTAAAATTCAGTAACCTTCCTGAAAGTGTCCTGGAGTCTTTTTGAAGAGTTTTGAGCCAACCTTGCCTCTGAAACCAAATAACATTGGTAGGTTTAATGTAATTACTGGGCACCTACCTGACTTATCAAGAAAGCTTCAATTGAATTATTGCATACATGGCCAAAGCTAAGACAGAGCTGCAAGCAAGTATCAAGGATCTAACTCGCATGCAATTCTTGCAAAAATACGGAATCCAGAGACTTAATCGCTCCTTTCTGGAGCTTAGTCAAACTGAATGGGCTGTAATCGAATTGAAACTGATACACTTAATAAATAGGTTAAGTTAATCTTTAAACTGGTAGTTAAAATTATTTTTCACAACAGGGAAAAGTCTGCATTTGTGCTACTTGCGGCAATTTAGGAAACGTTTGGACAAAAATACTTGATTTTCACAGGAAGTGGATGAAAACTTGTGAAATCCCGAAACGTTAAATGACAGTAATCAGCAACGTTTCAAATTTTTGTACAGTGAATGAATTATGTATTTTAACTCCTAACTAAATACTCGGACTGTGTTTTCTAATTCTGGAATCAAAAACTATGTACATAACTTTTTCAATTGTGTCATCGTTATGCAAGTCAAACTTTAAAATTTGAATAAACAACGTAACGAGCTGCAAGTAGCCAAACTATAATTTTAACAGTTTCCTCGCAAAACAGTTTTTGCTGTTAGCTTTTATTTTGATTACAAGGGCTAGTTTTACAAGGTCCATATAGGTTTTCTTTCATGGATTATGTTCAGTAAAACTAGCAAAACGATGAAAGGCAAAGAGTGAAAAATATTTTTCCACATATTATATCACATATATGAATGTAATACGATTGATTAATAAGTAACTAGGGCGTATACTTTCTAAGAAGGGTGGAGCACAATTTCCTACACACTAGTCATGAAATTAATCTGCTATGACTAAATGGCGAAAATTATCCTGCAGGAATTTGAATCAATTCAACTAATGAAAACTATCGTTACCTGATGCAGTTTTGTAACCTTCAAGTTTACATTTCTGAAAAATAGTTCAAAAAAAAAAAAAACTTATGTTTAACGGAAGAAATTTAAAGTAATTTTCGAATATCAAAAAACGAACAGCTTGCACATCGTTTCTTTATTATAAATACAATGATTGAAATATAACTTTTGCTTTCTTAGAAAGCATGTTTCTTGAAAGATAGGTTTGAGAAAATATTCGGATCAATATTTTATGTTTCTAGGTAATTTTACCAAAAAAGTAAGCGCTCGCGACATAAACACACACACATACAATCTTTAAAAGCTGTATCGCAAGGTCTGCTTTAAGAAACACCTCTGATTACACAAAAGCCATTTTGCAAGCATTCGTCTTTTCATAATTAAACTGTGTTTAACATAATTCAGCACCAGTACTTAACACTTCAATTATTTATCATTCAAAATGTTTAATTCCCCGTTAAGAAAATTTTATGTAATTGTGAGCTATGAAAGCTTAAAAGACTATTATTTTATTACTATTAGTGAAGAAAATAATTTTGCTAAGTCGTAGTGTTTGAAATTTAGAAGTACTAGACTGAAAAGAGATCAAACAGGCGCAGTTAATTGTATTTATTACATTTCACTGGTGCTTTTAGTGCTTTTGAGGAGTTCGAGTCAGTGACATAAGTCAGGAGGAAAGATGGAGTTTTCCCAAAATATAACTGGATTCCGAATCACTTATTTCTCTTATCATACGCTTCGATGATGTGTCCGTACTTTGATATAAATCGGAGAAGTTCGGTTACGGTTCTGGGTATGAATGACATTTATAAAAGTTATTACTTTTTCTTTCCAAGATAAATACCCAAGAATACTTTTTAACTAAAAGAAGCGGCACCTCTCCATATTATGCATGTATAAATGTACATTTGGACAACAAAATTTGATACAAATATTTAAAAACACATAAAATAATCTAGTAGGTTTTTTTTAATGCCTATCGGTTGCAACAGGAGAGCTATAGTGAAAAATGAAAACTTTTATTTCGAATATTTAGAAACATCAACCATGTACTTCTCAGCATAGTCACCAAAGAGACTAATAGAGACGTATGCTGCAGTTTGGCAGCAAATTTTAAAACCTTTGTCATATTAGGCAACCGTCTGGTCTTACAACCAGTTTTCTATACTTGACCAAACTTACGTTTCCCGAGTCAGATTTTCACGTAAGAAAAAATAGAAATAGGAAGGAGTTAAGTTCGGCTTTCGACGTTAGGGCAGCATGCATCTTGAAGATCTGTATGTCCGGTTTTCCAAGTTTCAACACAATTTTCATACGTTGTTTTACTCGTGAACGTTTATCATGAATGCGCACGTTTCTCATTAGACAATAAATTTCTTTTTCATTGTACCTCTCAGCATGCAGATTATTAATTAATCAATTAATAATCTGTACGAAGAAAAGTAAACCAATATCGATATATGCATGCCGACAAATTTATAGAATTTAATTTTAATAAGGGAGAATTGATCTTTAAATGTAATTCAATGTTTTGTTCTTAATATTTTTAATAAATAAATTATCTGCATGCATGCTAAATCTACGAGTGCAAGAATATTACTTTTTTTTGTAATAGATAAAAATTGAGCCAATTCAAGGAATTTCGCAATAAAATTGGAAAATTACAGAAAACGCCAGTAAATTCATTTATTTCATTGTTCTCTGTGGAATTTGATAAAAAAGATGTTTAAGCTTCAAGATCATCCGGGATCTCTCCGTAGTCAAGCTTTATCTTACATGATAAACGGGTTTCCATAGACACAACAGATTCGTGCTTAACGTCATCTCATTTCCATATTACTTAAACGTTTTCGTACATAAATCTTAAATAGTTTTTCCTTTAAATACTTTTTTGAGCTAAAAGTAAAATTAAACTTCAGAATTCAATTAATAAAAATATTCATTTGAAAAATCTTTCTTTTTTCAATAGGCAATAGGTTTATCCGTTTTACGAATAAAATGGTTACAAAACTTGTATCGTGTCAATAATGAATTACAGTTTGTTTTGAAGATAAATTAAGCTTAGTCCTCGAAAGACAGGCCTTTTATTCCTTTCCTTTTAACATTGATTTATTTTCAAGGAAATTGAGAGCATAACAGAAAAGAGTGCGACATTGCTAAGTATCTACATTTCACCTGCTTTGTTTTTGGGGAGCATTTAACTGGGATTATAATAATTTGAAACAGTTTAAAAATATGTTAAAAATGGACTTAACAACATAAAAATACCTATTATTATCTGAGTACTTTAAATTTCGGATGTGTAAACCTTCTAATAATACAAGTGAAAAAATATATTGTAAAATGTCACGATGGGGATATGTTACGAAATAGCTTTTTTTTTTTTTGTCTCGGATGAAAGATTAATTTAATTGCAATTTCATACCATTATTCTCTATGTCAATAGAAAATCCTATTAGTAATAGTTAAATAACCCAGTCATTTTAGGGGAGTCGACGCATTGCCTTATGCTTTAAACTATTGCAATCCATAGTTCTAGAAAGACAAATCTGTATACAAATTTGCATTTAAAGCGCTATTCCGTCCTGCCGTAATTGCGTAGATGGGCGGGATGTCCGAGTGTTATCTATCTAAAACCAGACTAAAAGCAATTCCATGAATGTTAGATTCAAATTCAGCATATCCTGATTTCGGCAGCGTCCGAATGCTAGAGTACAGATTAAATGTTCACAAGTAATGCGTCCGAATGAATAATATATGTTATGTTTGAGTTTATTAATCGGAGCAAAAAAAGTCAAGAAATGAAAAAATATTATTTGATGTTAGCAATTATTTCTTGATTTTTTTTTTTTTTTTTTTTTTTTTTTGCGTAAGAGAATACAACATTTTATTTTTCCCCCCGAAATGGGAGCAAAAAAATCATTCTTATTAAAAATAAGTATTCTAATTTCTACCAATACATAATCAGGGAAAATAAAATTTGGTCATTCTGAAAATGTTAACAATATTTTTATAAAATGTATTGTTTGGTTTTTGGAAAAATGAAATTATCGAGATTAAAAATTGCTATTTCTTTTTCAGGTATGAAACTCAATTTAAGTAAAATATGTAAGGGGCAGCATACATTTTTATTTTGTATGTAACAGTCATTTTGAAAAAGAACTCCAAAGTTTTTTTATCGGTGAATTTACTAATAGTAAAAAAGCAATCGAAGAATAAGAAATTCAGATTTTGAAAAACGCTCCACAACTAGATGAATATTTTTTAAATATATTCGAATACTATAATTGTTTTGCAATAATGGTCTGAATCCAGTAAAAGACTGAGGATATAGGTTAAGTCGGAAATCTCACAGCTAGCTGATAAAAGAATACTAAATTTAAAATGAATGCTAAAATATTAAAAACATGAAAATCGGCAAAAACTAGTCATGTTTAAATGTCCAGTCAATAGACTTTCATAAATTTTCAAACGCAACTCGGTGTTGGCCAATGATAAAAAAGTCTTATTACCACAAATATCAATAAATAAAAATAAATAATTCAATAAAATGCATTTGTTTCAGACAAATTAACGTTTTCAAATGAAGCTTGACTTTCTCACTTCTTCATAAATGTATGAAACTTTTTATTTCCTTCAATTCGATTACAGTTTTAAGTTTTAATTAAAATTTTGGAGAAAATGCTGATAAATTATTTCTTTGTGTAGCCCCTCGTTATACTCGTGCTTGTCGGAGACAATAAAAAAGCGCGATATATGCGAAACCGCGATATAATCGAGTTGATTAAAATAACAATTCTTCTAGCATTCAAATGTGTAATACGTGCATCTACAATAAGTTTAGTTTATTTTGTATTTGAGTGACTCTTAAAATAAAAATAATAAAATAAAACTATTCCAGTCAGTTATTTCAGTTTACACTTTCAAAAATATAAAAAAGTATAAAAATGTTTCTGTAACTTTTTTGCTTAATAAAGTTTTAAGAATTATAACTTCAAATGCAGGAAATTCAGATGAATTGAAAACACCCTTGTTTTATTAATGGGCAAAGAAGAAAAAAAAGAAAACGAATTTTCTTTAGAAATACAACTTAAGTAGACTTACATTTAAAGCAATATTTTATTGCCTTTACTTTTTCGGGAGACAGAGAGGAAAAGCGCAATATTTCCGAATTAACGACATAACGAGGCGCGATGAAACGAGGAATTATTCTATTATAATAAAAACTATCCAACTTAACTATACGCATATTTGCTGCATCTTCGCTTGCACATACAGGATTTAGTTCCCAATCTATTATAATTGTTAATAAAACGCTCGTCTCGCTGAAAAGTCATAAAGTGTCTTTTTGAATGACGATCCTATCTCTTATTTTAAGGGAAGGGATTACATTTTCTATGAGTAAACAAAAAATAAACAAATAAACATACTAAGCTTTTTTTCTTTTGATTAGGTTTTCTCTTCGAAGAAACAATGTATTTCCAACTGTCTAAACAAAATGAGAAAAATACTTTTAGATGTAAAAGTGTTAAAACAGATTGCGAAATTAAAATCATTACAAATTCTAATTGAGTTGATCTTCAACACAATCACATATAATGCTGAATATGGACATTTTGCCGCATTCTTAGTAAATTACTGCCAAGAAACTTCGGAACTCGTTCTTTGTTTAACTGGTGTCATCTTATTAATAATACTTAATTTTAGAAAATATTTTAGGCTCATAAACGCTACTATATTTTCCCAATAAAAAAGCGTAGCAAATTTCTTTGCTTTACGTTATAAATTTTTTTTCTTGACAAAGCACTCTTACCCAAACGCTAATTAAGCAGCTCTTTCCGTCTCCACTCATGCAATTGTTTAATATCTTACTAAAGAATCCTGGTACCAATCAATAAAGTTCAGTTTACACTGGGTAAAATGTCTTTGGATAAGTGCCACACCCTTTTTAAAGACAACGCCCGAATGACTTATTAACTGAGGTTTCACAGACTGTCGACATCAACGGTTAAGTGACAAATCATTGGTAATGAAAGGGACGGGCCGTTAAGGTGATGAATTGTGTTATATTCTCTTCAAATTAGGTTTCCTTAGTCTGAGCTCATTGAATTTCTTGAAGGAATAAATGATTCATATTTTGTGCATTAAAAGATTAAATAATTTAGCTTTTATCTGAATTGGTCGAAAATCTGTTCTGTATAAATGAATTTTTTTTTATGTTTCATATACTTTTTGATGAACATTGATTTTGTAAATTATTCAATAAGATGAGTTTTAGTCATTGAATTGTTCCAAAAAAGGTGCCAGAAACTGTTTGGTGCCCACTGTATTTGTGAATATAAAATTGATATTTATCACAATCTATTAATTAGTTTTCTTAGTTTTTTCTTTTGCTATGAACTAGCACTTGTTACGGCAACTGCACGGGATTTATGAACAACGAGACAAAATCGAAGAGAGGAACTGATAATGAGAAAAATATTCGAAACCATTTGTAATCAGCTCTTTTCTACCAAAGCGCACACATGGCAGCTATTCTTCGCCAATTACAACATCAAAATCAATTAAAATAATAGTGCATTGTCAAACCATTTTTCTTTGAGTATGTCGTAGAAGTCATATAACAAACTAACTTTTTCAGATCTTTACTAAAAATCGTTTACTTCTATAGCAAATTTGGCAAAACAAGACGCATGTTGTGTTAAGAATTTTCTTTAAACTTAACTTTAATCATCATAGGTTAATTACATAATACAAGATAACTTTCAAGCCAATAAAACAAATAAGTACAGTCATGCGACTTTATATGAATGGAGAAGAAATGCTCACCCGTCATTTTATGACTGGTTATTTTCTAAATTAGATAATACGAGGTATACCAATAAACAAGAAACGCTGATTAAGGTGCTGCAATAAAGATATGGTTCTTACAGGGTTGACTTGCACCGGTACAGTTCATATACCATTTGTATTTACAGCATATACCATTATGGTATTTTAATTTGTTACCAATGTTCAAAATCTCAATTACCGAAAACTAAATAAAGAACTACAGTAAACTCCCGATGATCCGCAGAATAGGGTGGCACGGTAACAGCGGATAAGCGAAATTGCGGATAGTCTGAAAGTTAAGTAACAACGATGGTAGTGTATGAACATGAGGCTTGAAAATATGAAAAACACTGACCCACATTTAAACTATGGCTAAAACGGTATCAGAGTACGTATAATAAGCTAGAAAAGAGATTGCTCTTTATTGCAAACGGATTACACACATACGCATGCAAATCGTGCGAGAAGTTGAACTGCAACAGATCAATCTAGGCTTCATCCAACACGCAATGGGGAGGGGAGAGGAATTTTTTCAAGACTGGCCCGTTCATTTGTCTACGCACGTATGTAGTGTAAATTTATAAAATGGTAGGTCTGAAAATCAGTAAGTGGTGAAGATGAAAGCAGTAAGTAGTGCCGATTTAAAAATCAGGTTTCAACTAGTCAAGTTTCGGTGACATTAAAAGGTTAAATGTCATCGGAAGTTAGAGGGAAGAAAGCAATAGGAATGGCTAAAAAAAGATTTTGCGCTTGTTAAGTCAAAATGTGAGCATTTAATCATGACCGATACATTTTTTTTTTTTGAAAGTGTGAAAGACCGTGGGTAATCCATCCCACGGATAAACCGCCCTCGGATAATTGAGAGTTTACTGCATTTTATCAACGTGTCACTTTAAAAAACATATCCTATGTAGATGAAGGTGGCCGTCAATAAACCACATAACGGTTTTCGATTTTTTTAGAAAGGAAATCCAACTCAAGTTTCACGTAATTATAGGAACAATTTCTCGGTATATTTCTCTTTTAATAATAATATTCACTTTCATGATAAATGTACACAATAATGAATGAAAATTAAAAATAGCTTAGCATGCAGTCCATTCATGGCTACAGGTTTCTATGGATGGACCATCGAGTTTTTATTGATAGACCACATTCTCAAATTAAAAAATCAAAGCCTTACTTACAAATATTCATAACAGGTCATCAATAAACACTACAAATAACAATGATATAGACAAAAAGAGATTTATTCTCTAAAATGTTTTATTTTCGGATTAGAGGAACATAAAAAAACCCTAGTACTCACACAAGCTGTTGTCATCACACCTCGTTCACCACTTGATAATACCCAAGAACTAAGACTGTTCTTAGCAACGTTAACTAGTTAAGTGTAAGACTGTTCTTAGCTAATGTCTTTTTAACCTCTGATGAATTGTTGGGATTTTGTTTTTTAAATCGATTTGGAAAATTTTCGTTCGACACAAGATTTCTAAAAGGCCAGAGAATTTATTGACCATTTTATTACTGAACCAGAAGCTTAAGTCTCAAACTACCAAAGAATATAGTACTAAGAATTTTTGTCTCAATTAAATCCCGTGGTGCAGGTTATTTTTCTCAGTCAATTCCCCCAATTTTTTGGAAGTAATTCCAAAAACGTCTTCTCTAGTTTCAAAGTATGATTCACTTTTCATATTCCTATTTCGGAGGGCTCACCTCCTAAAATTATAATAAGTGACTAAGGTAACAACAAGCCTGTTATTATCTTCCATGCGACTGTTTAAGTTACTTTCAGGACTCTACACTATAAAAACGATGCAGAAACGTTCCTGGAAAATAATAGGCAGTTAATGTGCCCAATCTATGCCAGTAACATGCCTCGCCAAACCCAGGAACGTTTTCCGTTAAAACTCAGTAACTTTCCTGAAAAATCCAGAAATCTTCCCATTTAAAGCCAGTCGTGCCATTGGAACTTCATAGTAAAATTAGGTAGGAATAATATAAAAGTTTGGAACCTTCCTAATTTATCAAGACAGTTCCAAAACAGTATCGCAAACATGGCCAAAGCTAAGCCAGAAACACTTATAAGTATCAAGCATCTCACCTGATTGCAGTTCTTGCAAAGCTACGTAGTCCATACTTATTCACTCCCTTTGGGAGTTCAGTCAGCATGGACGAGCCGTGTTCGAACTAAAGCCGGTACACCTTATAAATACTCTCAGTGGTTCTTTAAACTGGGAGCTAAAAATATTTTTTACAACAGAGAAAAGTCTGCATTCGGACAACTTGTAGCTATTCAGGAAACTTTTTGATAATGATACTTGATATTTCCAGGAAGTGGGTAAAAACCATTGAAATCCCGAAACGATACACGGAAATAGTCAGTAACGTCTCGGAATTTTTTTACGGTGTATATTGTCAGCAGACTTCATTAAGGTCCATGCTACCATTTCTGTAAGTTACTGTAGCACATTACATGCTCCCACTAGCTTTTCCACTAGCCATATTTTACTAGTTTTTGCGCAATTTTCAAAGGTAATTGAGTAGTTACAGCTATATTTGCAATTTTCCATGAATGAACCACTTTGTCATGTGGTCCATTCGCGAAATCACCTAGCGGTCCAATGATAGCAACTGCGTCATTTTGAATATTCTTATAAGTGTTACTGCTGTGACGAATCATGATGAAAAATGAAGTATGGGAAATTGTACTTGAAAAGGCACTCTTTTAAGTCAATGTTTACGCTTAATTGATTAGTGATATTCAAAGCATGTTACAACGAGATGAAAATCTAAATAATTACTAAGATAATGGCATAAATCTTTTTTGGCCGATTAATAATATGATTATATAATTTTAGCTACTTGACGACTCTGCAGTAGACAGTTTTTAGACAAAGGAAGGTACTAAAACTGATTGCGCGTCTGCACAAACTCTAGCACGGGAAATATCTTCGCGGTCTAGTCATGGAACCAGTTCATTGACGGCAACCTTCCCCTATGTATTTAAACATGTTATGTTACAGAAAACCTTTCTTATAAAGAAACAATTTGCACCTGTCACACCAGGACGGATGATTTTCCAGTAATTAATAAAAATAAATCGCTATAAGTGTTTAAACATTTATTAGGACATTTATAGTACAAATCACGTAACTACAAAGCAACGTGAAATATTTTACAGTAATTTGTAATACATGCTAAAATTATATACGCAAATATCCCAACTTAACTAAGTTTTATGACTCTTTCCAGAACAAATCGTAGCAACGATCGGCAATTTAAATGCAAATTTTTATTCATACTTAGAAGTTTACTTGTTAATATTTAAACTATGTAACTGATGCGCCAAGTAATTTGGCTAACAAGTATCTTCTAAATTTTCGAAAGCTCTGTCATTAAGTGGGTAAACTAATTGAGCTTCAATCGATTTTTCTCGCTATGGTTGCATAAATAGCTTTACCGCATATTTGCATTCCTATGCAATAAGACTTGAAGGTTTTCGCAGTTTTTGGTTTGTGTTTTACGGGTTCTAATTTGCATACTTAGGAAGGATTAAGTAATGAAATTTACGTAAAACAAGGAAAGGGTAAAAACTAGCTATTAAGAAAACTGGTTTCTGGACATATATTTTTATAATTTAAAGTCAAAACTGTTAGAAAAGAGAAGCGTACTTTTCACAAACAAATATGTTTTCTTTGAAACAAAAATATAGTAAAACCCCGATTATTCAAAACTCTTTTAGACGAAATCTCCTTTAACCGACGCGATGCTGGGTTACAGATAGAAATGTAGATGAATTATCATAATTATTACCACTACCACCTTTTCATAAAAATTAATGTATAATTATGCTGATTTTTTTTAGAATGCAACCGAGGCAGAGACTATATTTAGAAATATAAATAAACTAGAAAATCGCCCGTCAAGATATGACGGGTGGAAGTTTCTTCTACATTTGAACGAAGTAATTGCCTGTTTGGTGATATCTTTATTGTTGAAATTTTAACCTTACATCCAGTGAATTAACCCCAAACTCCAGTAATTAGCGTGCATTGTTGACCACTTTTTCGTTTCTTCATTCTCCTAAAATGACTGTCTTACCAGTAAAACAGTTAAGTTACCGGATCAAGTTCAGTCTTGTTCCAATAAAGCCTCTTCTGCATTTTTAACATTACCAAAACATATTATCAAATTATCATGCCGTGGCGCGAATTTCATTGTTGATGACGTCAGGAGCGCGACTCGATAATTGCCTATTATACATATATGGGATTAGCAATTCAGTTACAGGGGTTAAAGTATACTTACGAGCTTGGGAAGGCGTAATACCCAAGTATATAACCTTATTTTAATTTTATTATTATTTTCTTTTATTTTCTCAATTTTTATTTTAATTAACTGGCATTTGAAATAAACGATTCAATTACGTCGCTCCTACGTTATATTGTGGATTTATTTCGTTGAAAGAAGGATTTAGTCCATAATCGTTAACAGATAAATCTTTGCCCTTGGGATTAATATCATGTTCATCATACTAATTTCGATAACTAAAAAAAGTGTTTGATGGACATTTTGTTTTAGTTCTGTAGACTTACCACAAGAATATAACCTTTGTAGAAAGCAGAATCTTTCAATTTTTGAACTACTCAAAAGATGTGAATGTTTTAAATCGTTTTTAATAAAACGATTCCAATACTACAAATATAACAAAATCATTCTATTCCATTTCGAATAATTTTCTGAAGGAACGAATAATAAACACTTCGGGATTTTTTATCGTGTGTGGGTGCACGCAAATTGTGCATTATATTCCCATTCGTTCGTAAAACCTTTAACGTAATAATTTTCAAGGAATCATGTATCTAGCTGGTCAATGTGTTTGAATAGGAATGTGTCACGCTTTGCTGTGGAACTATTGATTAGTACTGATCTTGAATAATTCTTATTTTACTTTATCTCTTCTTGTTCAAAAACAGGGTTATATAAACGTATTAAAGAAATATTTTATACATTGCTTTGATTCGATAAATCCCTGTGTTTTTAGATAGTTGATTAGACTTTTTTTTACATACATTTCTTAGTAGAATGTAAGGTAAAGTCACCAGTTTCGGAGAAAGATCCAGTAACATACAGTCATAAGTTTGAATTAAAATAATAAGCCTTTAAGGTGGGTGAAACTGATGTTGCTGTGGCCCCTGAATACGGTGCAGACATCTAGTGTAAACAGAGTGAATTTTGAAAGCCAGTTGGTATTTACAAGGCAGTGGGGAAGGTTATGAACGTCCGCCACAAGGTTTCATGTTCATTTGAATTTAATAAGGCTTTAGTTCTCAAAACAAAGAACTTTTGCTCATTTTGAAGAGAAGAAGGGAATTCTATCCACATTACGCATCCTATCTATTATTGGCTATCAGAAGATGTTTCGGTACAGGTGGTCGGAGCTTTTTTCGAAATTGAGAAAATAAAAATAGAATCAACTAATTCAGAGGATCCGAAAGCAGCCAAACGTAAGATGAGATGTAGTTACATTATAGGAAAATAGTTTTAAAGGTTCTAAATTCATTAAAAGGCTTAGAAAATTGAGTTAACCTGAGAACGATATCTTAAACACATGTTTGTGACTGGTATTATTACTCTAGTATACAAAAGTTAGATGATGGTTTAAAAACATAAAGAATCAACATTTTAGGAGTAAAATCGAATATTTTGTTTAACGATAAACACCCAGTAATTTTCTTTTAAAAGTATTTTAATATTTTCTGATGAAGAGCAGGTGGTTCGGTCGAAAAACATTTCTAAGTAAATGATTTATCATAAAAGTATACAGCATCTATTTTGTCAGTCAGAACTTCCATATGTGGAAGTTCCATACGTAGCCACCATCCACCATGAGTGGCTACGTATTGACCAAAGCACTAACTACACTAGTCAACAAAAAAGACCACTTTGTCTGCATCCTGGTTTTAAGTAGTCTATTCCTACTAATTTTGAAACGAGTAAAACGAATATGGTAGTGGATTTTTTATTAGCTCTTGCTTTCAAGATAAACAAAAGCCCACTGGAGAAAGATACACGGCAACCACACGTTGATTTAAAGGTAATGTTAAAAAGGAAAAATAAATTCTGTGCAATAAATGTTATTAAATAGGTCCTGAATGTTCATGTTTTGGAAAGCAGTGATTGCTTTTGGCTTACTGCCCAAAACGCTTCGTTTTCGATTGCTTTTTGATGACCATCTTTTGTAATAGTTCAGCAGCATTTGGTGAGCATTAACTCAGCCCAATGAGCCAGATATATGAGTTCCATTGTAAACATATATTGGTGAAGCCTTTCCTCATGCTCACTGTTCATAGCTTTAGTTTTTAAGTGGAATATCCTGGAAGAAGTGAACAAAATAGATTTTCAAAGACACATCATTCATCAATGGTCACAGAACTTCCATAAGGATTGTTCGACCAACTGTTTTTAGTTCCCTTCTTCTCTGCTGCTTAGAATTAATTGTAATAAAATACTTAAAGGCTTTCTGAGTGTTTTTTTTCCTTCCCTCGCATATTTTTCTTCAAAACCAGTGATTTTCACAATAACACGTATTTGAAGGACCGTCAAAAATTCTCTTCCTTAACCGTAGCTTCAATATATCTTGGACATTTCCTTATAAGGTACATTGGAAAACAATCTTTGTTCACAGCGAAATTCTTCATTATCCCCCGAATGAGCATGGGTGGAAGCAGAATTGGGTGGATCTACTAGATTCTAAATTTTGGGCATTTCTCTTCCCAGAATTTAATTTCTTGAAGTTCATTTTTGTTTCATGTAGTGAGATTTTCTATTTCAACCGGGGTTGAAGTTTAGAACACAGTCAGTCCCATAGGGTGTGAGTCTATTTGCCGGGAAAAAAGAACATGAGTGAGAATTCACTATCCTAGTTGGCTCTGTATCTTGAAAACTAGAGCTAACCTCAATTTTTTATGGTGATTTTCCAGTTTTGCGAAGCAAAATACTATGAAAATAGCTATTTTTGAGTCGGATGCATTTTTGGTGTTGACTAGTGCTATTGGCTGTATGAAAATATGATTTGTAAACAAATGCAAAAAATGCTTTATTTGAATAATTTTAACTATCTTTCGTGTTTATACCTGTATATTTCGTTGCATTAAAGTACAACAACAGCACAAAGAATACATTTGTAACAGCTCCTAAATATTTTTAAATGACAATATTTGTGCGTTTCTAATTATTCAAAACTGACATTTAACGTTATATGACGTTTTCATGTCATGCTTTGTTAATTTCCAATTCACCAATATCAAAAGTTATTTAAAACCTATATATGTATAGTTTGGGGTATATACTTATATGTTTTGTTGCATTAAAGTACGACAACAGAACAAAGAATACATTCGTAACAGCTTCTAATTATTTTTAAATGACAATATTTGTGCGTTTCTAATTATTCAAAACTGTGACATTTAACGTTATATGACGTTTTCATGTCATAGTTTGTGTTAATCTCCAACTCACCAATACAAACAGTTATTTAAATACATCAAAACGAAGGGGGAAAAACGCGAGTTTTGGACATTTAAAAACTGTTAAATGCATGTGCTTAACATTAGAAAACATTAAATAATAAAACGTTCTTCTGAAAAATTACATTAGCACTAACGAAGATGCGTATATAATTTGTATGCTTATAAGCCCCAAAACAATACAAAGCTAAATTACATGATGAAATACAGTAAAAAAAACTAAAACTAGTATAATGTACTAATATAATATATAGAAGCCATAAAACCAATCATCAACATCATAAATAATCCACAAATGCTGCAACAAGCTATTTTTAGGCTTATGTGACATTTTGTATCTATGCAGGTGTACACAACACACAAAAACAAAGTAATAATTGAACGTGACACCGTTCAGACACCTATGTAATTATTCAAAGCCGGATGGATTTATTTACCTGAGGTAATCAATACTAAGCTATTATTTGTATTTTAATCCGTGAGTTTGCTGTTCCTGATCTCTTGTTTTTGTTCCGTGTTAAGAGCTGTCGTTTGCTGACTTTTTATTTGATTTTTTTTTGGGGGGGGGGGGGATTTTATCTGTGTCTTTTCAGACTGACGTCACGTTTGCTCCTAATTTTCTGTACTGTTTTGAGCCCTCTTCTAATAATGAAAGCGGTCTACCGTAGCTTTCAAAAAAATTTCATGTTTTGCACTTTTTTTAAAAAATTGATTATTAGTATTAATCATATTTTAGCAAAAAGAATATGTATAATACTTAGTGTGTTTACTGGTTTTGGTGAAAAAGAGAAATAAATAAGCTATAAAAGTAACGAAACAAGAAATGTAATCACAGATATATTTTTAATTTCTTACAGGTTGCTTGTACCAATGGTGAAAAGTGCAGAAATGAAACACAGAAGTACCAAGAGAATGCAGTTTTGAACTCAATAGTCATACAAGCCGGCGATGAAATTGTGTAAGCTTTTTTAAAATACATATATATTTACTTTGGTACAGATTTTTTCAAGTAGGAAAATTACTTCAATAATTGATAAAATTATTCTACATGTGCAATTTTTTACTGCTAACTTTGCATTTAGGTTCAACTAGGTTAGTTAGAAACATGGAGTAAACGTTTAAAAAAAAAACACTTTGTATTGACTTAAGAAACTAGATTGTTAGTCTAATTGACAAAAAATAGAAGACACTGAGACACTTTTGCGTGTTTTCAAGTATAACTTTTAGTACGTCACAATTGTTTGAAAATGACACTTAAAAAACAAATGCTTAAACTGGCTTAGTGATCTTAGATGTTGCTTTCCAACGGATCTAAAGCGCGAAATGAGTGGTTTCAACAGTTTGAATTAGTCATTGTAAGATATTTTACAAACATTTAGTTATACAGTTACTCGCTATTATTTTCATGCAAGTTAGGTGTTCCCAATTACGCATGCTCATAGTACTTTGCAGTAGTTTTCCTTCTCATTTTAATCTATCATAAAAGTAAAAACCTATAATAAAATGAAAAAAAAAAACACATTTAAATAAAGAAGGCGGCCTTAATACGAAGTAAGCGAGTAAAAAAGTCAAATAAGAAAATACAATTAACTCCATAAATATACAAAAATAAATAATTAAAACTCAAAACAACAGTCAAAAAATCTCTCGAACAAAAATACTTCCTTGACACGAATTGCTTAAACTTGACAACTTCTTCAGTGTTAGGAGCACAAAAAATATCAAAATTAAGTTTTGCATATTTTCCTCTGAATAATGTCACTGGATTAATCGTGCTTAGAGCCAAATTGAGCTGCAATTGCTTGTGAAAAGGGAGTAAATTTCGATTAGCGTTTACAAACATACATTTTAATTACTGCTTCCTAAATGCTTTTTCTATGCTCCCATAAAAACCCGCAGGGACAAACATAATCACTGGGTCGCAGGCTGAGTATCGTTAAACTACAGCTTCCTAACCCTTCAAGGTTACGGTTTTCCACTTTTATGAACCATATGGAGAATAAAATCAGTTTTTATCTATTCCTATAGTTTCCGGAGAAAATGGTCTGTAGTAAACGAAAACTGGAATGAATTCACTTATAAATAAGCAAAACATTTAAAATTTCACGACAAATTATTTGAAAGGAGTCAAGACTATAACGCAAAAACTTTTACATTGAAATTAAGTCCAAGATGTAAGAGAAGATTTAAATTTAAAACGTGATAAATTTCGTTCTAGTTCCTTAAAGGAACATATTCCGGGAAGAAATTTAATGTATAATTAGTATATGTTTTTAATTCGATCAAAGAAGGGAAACTCGAGGGAAAAAACAGCTCAGTCCTTATTTTGGCAGCATTACAAATATGATGCGAAAATATTCAACCCTTTAATGAGATTGCTGTCACAGAAAAAAAAAAGACATATTCCTAAAGCAACCTTTTGAGAAATAGGTCAGTGTTGAGGGTAAGAGGGGGGGGGGGTAATTAATAGACCCAATTATTGCAATTTCAACCTTGCTTGAGAAAGCCGCAGTTAAACTAAATTTCTAAGTCGTTAGCTTCTTCAAAGCTTGTCGTGTATTTTTCGTTCAGTTGCTGCTATTTGGGGGAGGGAGAGGGGATTCGTTCTAGTTCTGCATTAATGCCACTATTCAGATAGAAGACATTTGTTATGAACCTAGCCCGAACTTAAAGGAGGTGTAACATTGAGTGATGAAAAGAAAACGCGAGAATCAAAATTGTTTGCTTTTAAATGAGAATTTGTATACAACGTTATATTTTTTATTCAAAATAACGAAATAATATTTGGGGTACTGTAGTTTAACAACAATATTTTCAAATTTTCAAAAAAAATTTCGCAACGAAACCATCTTTTTAAAAATGCTTACATAAATTCTTTTCCAAATTGTATTTTTTGGACCATATAAATTAAAATACATTAAGTGAAAGTAAACAATCTTTATTTTTCTTACCTATAAGAGATGATTAAGTTGCATCAACAATTTTCAAAGAAGATACAGGAGACTTTGTTAGATCATTAACCTACAAAAGAATCTTGAGAGATAATTATGTTTGTGAAGTTTCCGAGGCCCCGAGGGAATGAAAGGAAATTGCAAATTTTTTAGTATGGTCAGTTTAAGTGACATCTCTTTCAACTGCTTAGAATCAAGAATTGAGTTGCGAAACCTTATAAAAAATTCTCAACATAACGTTTTGTTCATCACATTGAAAAATAAATGTTAAATGATACTGTTAATAAAATTGCTAAAGTAATGAATAGGTAGGTTTTACGTAACAAAGGAGAACATTATAATATACTGCAAAAAGAATAAGCTATGAATTTGCGTCTTACAAAGGTGTGAAAATTATGGGAATAATTGTGATTTTTTCAGTTTTTCTTAAATAATTGTGTACATACTTGCAATAATTCATAAAGGATGATTTGTTTTGTTCGTCTAATAATATTTACACTCTTTTGGAGTAGTTTTGGAGACATTACTTTGTTAAATTGTGGCATTTACAAAGTAGAGAAACATTTGATCTAAAGTAATTGAAATGTTTCCCACTGCATAAAACATGTGTTTGATTAACACTCGAATTTTAAATAAATTTAAAACTGTCAGCTTACAGGACTCGTACTTTTTATTCCCTACATGGGTTGGCATCAGTATTATTTTATTCTGAATTCAATTCTTTCTCAGCTTTGATTTGTTTATAATCGGCAGCTTTTTTCTCTTTTGTTAAAGAACTATTGCGCGATAATGAGCGGAAAAAGTGATATTTTTTCTAGAAAACTAGCTACCAATAAAGTGTCTCATCCAAAAAAATCACTATACACAACAAGAAATCGCTAAAAATTAAAAATTTTGCTGGCATCTGTTTGTAGAATAAAAAGATCTTTGAATTTCAAATGTAAGTATATAAATTCCAGAGTAGGGAAACGCAGTAGAAAAGTAAATTTTTCACAAAAACAGAAATGAAATTAATTCGTATTGCCAAAACTAACTGAAAAACAACTGATCATGAACTAAAAATATCTCTATAAGTGTATGGAGTAAATGTATGTGATTCTTCTGTTCGTAGAAAACTCGTCTCGGTTGATCTTGGTGCTCGTTATCCTCGTAAAGAGGGCTAAAATCATATTTGCTATAAGAAAGAGATTTGCTTGGGTAAAAATTGTGCATAAATGTTTTACTAGTAGTTGGACCAACGTGAGAAATATTGATCTTCCTTCAATTGTTCAGTTAAATTCAAGTTGTTCAGTCTTTTTCCTAAAATTAAATTCATTGCTTACTGACTGAAGATTCAGAACTGTTTATAAATGTGGCTAAAACTTTCTTTATGAGAATATTTTCAAACAAATTACATGCACTAAGGTACTTTTTACCTTTTAGGTATAGTTTTCTGATAAATTAATGCTTAAAATACCAAAAGATAGCAGTCAGTATGCACTGTAAAAAAATTCCGAAACGTTACTGGTTATTTCCGTGGAACGTTTCGTGATTTCAGAGGTTTTCACCTATTTCCCCAAAAAATCAAGTATCTTCGCAAAAAAAGTTTCCTGAATTCCTAAAAGATGCACAAATGCAGACCTTGCACTGGTGTGAAAAATATTTTTTGTTACCAGTTTAAATATTGACGGAGCGTGTTTATTAAGTGTATCGGCTTTAGATTGTTTATGGCCCGTCCGGATTGACTAAGCTTCCAATAGGAGCAAATAAGTCGCTGGATAGCTACAGCTTTGCGAGGCAGGAATTGCAGGCAAGGAATATGCTTGGTTCTTGCTTGCAATTTTCGCGTAGCTTGGCCGTGGTTGCTCTAATATTTCTGGAGCTTTCTTGGTAAATACGAAAGGTTCTAATCAAATAAATAAAACCAATTTAATTTTTCTGGAAAGTTCACGACTCGCTGTAATAGGGGAGATTTCTTAATATTTCAGAAAGATTACTGAATTTTATCGGAAAACGTTCCTGGTTTTTGTAAGATATGTTACTGGCTGAAATTGGGCACTTCAGCTGCCTATTATTTTCCCGGAACGTTTCTGAATCGTTTTTACAGCAAAACAGCATATCAAATTGAAGGAAATTTAAAGTTCTAAAACTTTATCATTGACAATTTTCATGTATACTGATACTGGGAGGCACTAGGGGCAAATGTATGACAAAAAGAGAGAATTTTTCCGAAAATCATTCATTTTTCATAACATATACCCGGAAAATTATTGGAAATTTGACAAATATGTCTAGAAACAGTTTCATAGAAAGTTTATTTAGCTCGAATTTTTATTTTAAACGCATTTTTTCTACCGTTTCCGACATTATTTCAAAAAACCTAAAATTTTCTTCCCCCCTCCCTCCCACCTTTAGCTCACCCCGCAGGGTCGGGAACTTTTAGTATGTTTACTTACTAACTACCCGTAACAATATTCTGAAGGCAAAAATTATCGCATATTCCATGCACGCTACACCCCTGTTTTGAGCACTCATTGACTGGACTAAAAGTATTTTCATTGTTCTCTGTATTGTCTTTAATGGCCCTTTCAGCCCCATGGTGGGGATGAATGTGCTAAGCTTCTACATTTGTATTTTCAATTATCATTCATTATAGTCATTTTCAGATCCATTTTTTATGACTATTTTATGTAACTAAATAAGTAAAGTAACTAAAGAGCCAATTCTGAGCTAACAAAAAGTAGTAGAAAAAATTAAAAAAATTAAAAACCAAAAATTGGTCCATTCATTACCACTCTCCCCTATATATTTGGGCATTTTTTTTGGTATCTTCGTATTGTATTTTTAAAAATGCCTGGTTACCCGACTGTGCGTTCGCGACGCAAACGAGGATAGGGTAACGACCCCAGTGATAGGCACTTTAAGAGTTTGTCCTTTAAAGTTACCTCTGATTTCATTACTTAGAAAAATAATATTCACTTACAAATATTTTTGTATTAAAGAATGCACATTTGTGCATCTATTTAGATCACTAAAATCAAAAATATTTGAGTTGATATTTTTATAAAAATATGTACATAAAAATTTATCAAAATCACCAGTAATTGGCACCTGATACCCCAGTGTATGACACCTTGTGATCCAGTGATTGGCACATGTTAATAAAACTGGAAAATTATTTTTTTTCTCACTTTAAGATTACATACAAATAATATCACCATAAGAAACATAATTAATGTTAATTTAAAGTAGGTAAATTTACATAAAAGTAATGTTTTATCCAACATATTGAGGTTTCAAAAGTATTTTATAGAGATAAAAACAAGTTTGGAGTTTTGCATGGAAAAAAAATATCGAGATTATTGTTTCATTAGTCGGTATGCAGTTTCGATTTTTCGCATTATAGCTATTTCCACAGAAAAAGGAACATTGACCCGATGGAACTAAGGGACCATATAAAAATGAATTCTCTACAGTCGCAATATCTGGCTGATAGCCAAACACATTTGTTTTTTATTGTTGCTCTTAAAAATTTAACAGTACATTCTGTAGGATATCAGTAGTAAAACCCAGATAGGTGTTGCAAAAGTATCACAAATCAAACTAGTGACATATTGCACAACACATTATTGCTTATAGGCAATTACTGGAGACTAGCAAAACAGAAGCACCTCTAAATGGCATCCATCATTATTTCAAAAATACAAAAAGGGACAAATATATATTTTTACTCACTCAAAGTTGCACCTTTCAACTAAGCAAAACTTTTGACAACGAAAATTTGAAATATATTTTAAGTCAGAATTTAATGGATTGATGCGCATGCTTCCCTTAAGCCAAGGAAGAAGCTTTTGCAACAAAAATGGCTGATTTGATGCAAGCCACAATTGTTCCTCTTTTCTATGCACTGCTAGTATTTTGTAACATGAATTGAAGTTATAATCTTTTAAGTAAATGTACATTCAGTTGGTATATAGTCTTCTACTTTCAAAACATTTATACGAATCTTATTTTAGGGTATTTTTGTGGGAAGTGCCAATCACTGGCGATGTTACCCTATGTGTTTATGATGTGTTTTTGAGTCTATATATGTTTTAATTTATGTTTGTTCCAATGTGGCGTTATCAAGGCTAAACGCCAGGGCCAATTTTGATGATTCTTACGTCAATCGATTTGTCTTAACCTTGGGAGTGTCACTAAACACGTGACAGTAATCAAAATTCACCATATCAACAAATAATTGTCATAGTGTCAGTTCTGGATCGTGTCGCACGCTACCTGCGTGCGACAAATGCAGGTAGCGTTTTCACTGCCTGAATTTTTTATTTACTAAGGCTACTAATTTAATTTTCAACTCTAACATGTTGCAGTTGTTTTTGTCGTGATTCACGGGACTGTGTTTCGCAACTTGCAGTCTCTTGACGGGCTTTTTTAGTTTTGCGTGAAAGATTTGACTGACGATGTTTCCGAGCTCGCTTCATCATGAGTTATATAGGCTGTATATATAGCTGTGTTTGACTTAAGATCGCACATTTCGGCTAAAGGTCAAGCATATGTAGCTATAAGCCGAGTTAGATCCCTAGATTGACTAAAAATCAGTAGTTTAGACCAAAGCAAGTTACTTAATAATATTCACGATATAAACTCTCTCAATAAAATGACAAAATCGCGAAATTTACCGTCTTATAGTCATAACAAGTAAGTCAATGAAAATTAACTAAAAAGTCTAAAATAACAAACAATTATAAAATAAAAGAAAATTACCCACTAAGAACTTCTTTTAAAACAGATCAACAGTAATGATGTAACAGCCTTTATGGATTAAGTATCGAACTCAGTGGTAATAAAAATCTACATATTATTAAATAAAAGCAAAAAAATTTGACTGCGTAAAAAAACAAACAAAACTAAAAAGAAAAAAAATATGAGCTCAGTAGTTTAGAATGTTATTAAGTACTAGTGAATAACTGCAACATTGAAATAGTTTTATAATCGATATACACATAAGACAACTCATAAATTCAAAAGCAGCATAAAAGGATCAACATTCGCTGCCCGTTGCTTTTTGACCAATCAAAAAACCCCGAAAAATGGGGGTTCCCCCCTTTTTAAAAAATTTTCCTTAGTTTTAGATGTATTATTTTACTTTGGGGGAGAAAGGAGCATTATATTAACCGCTAACATTGATTTGGAGGGCAAGAAAAGCTCAATGTTCAAAATTATAGACACTGATTAAAAAAAAGGAGACTTTGGGGTTGGATATCTACCCTTCCAAATATAATCTCTGGTAATTCCGGTATCAGGTAAAAAAAAAAAAAAATATATTGCATTTTTGGTCCTGTATTACAATCACTAGTAACGAGGTTCAAATACGTCGCCGCCACAGGGAAAAGGGGATTCCGGGTGGGGAGGGAGCGGAGAGGTTAAACCGCCAGAACCCTTGGTTGTAAAAATTATTGCCAATCCTAAAACGGTAGTTTATATAAGTTAGGTGTGGGTAATAAGGCCTTCCTAAGGGATATTTGAAATAAAATAAAAACTACGTATCCGAATGAACAAATTGTAATATTAATTAAACGTACAAATCAATTACTACAAGAAATTAAGAAAAAATCACCAGTTTTGGAGAAAACAAGCATGAAATAAAATATTTTTTAAAACCTTGTCATTAGGCCTCATTATACTATGGTAGGATAACAAGGCCTAAGAACTTTAACCCTCTTAATTAATCAAAATAAGCTTTAAACATCGATAATTGAGATCAGTTGTAATAAATATGCACTAATCATGCTTGAAGTCTTTAAAATGACGAAATTTCGTTGTTTAACAACCGTCATGGCACTCAAAATTATCTTTCTCATGGAGTCATACTGACGCATTTCTTATGATACCACTTGCAGAATTTTAGATATAGTCTCATATCATTCATCTTATTATCTTAAAAGTGTGTGACAGTACCAAATAGTATCGTTTCTTTAGTATCATTTCTTTCATTGATGGTTTACGTCTTTTTTATTTTCTTCTCTTTCTTGTTTTTGTCAAACCTGTCTTTGATTACTGGGATTCTCTGATAATTAATGGCTATTCTTCTAGCAATTGATGCGTTTTTTTTTTTTTTTTCAAAATTTTCTCTGACGTGGGCATAGGCTCCTGAAATGCTGTACTTTTTAATGAAGAAAGCTGTTTTCATCGTCTGAACTAGAACCGTAAACCATGTAGTAAAACCTTTCGGAAGGTCTGCTTGGGGTACTATTATAACACTGAACCAATTATTAAATAGTTGTAACTACTTATAAACATCCATAATATATTGAGAAAGCTTTAAAATAAGATTTAAAACTGACAAACATTGTTGCAAAAACAAAGGAGTGTAATAAGGCCTATGATCAAATTTGGTAGACCTTATTAGCCGCTGACATCGTGTACAAAGAAGTACACAAAAATACAATAATTGGTTTGTATATATAATTCAGACATCAAAGATCGATAGAAGCATTGACAACAGAAAACTGGAGTGCAAAACTATAGCTAAAAGTGTAACGTTATAAAAATTATTTAACATTCAGTCGGATGGTTTTTTATTATTCGTGTTGCACAACCGCTCCATGCAAATGAATCACGTCGCACTTTTCGCAACAAGTGAGCCATATGTCACGATCAGTATGAAGTGCCATCTATGAGTGTTAGCTACCTACGCGTGTGTCCTTGAATGGATAGGAACAATTTAAATTGTACTTTCGTTGTTTAGGCCTTATTAGCCGACAGGCCTTAATATCCGCATTTACCTTAGTTAACGAAAGGACCATTATCGGCGAAAACCACACTTCAGAAGGTAAATTTTGGTTGCGTAGTGACACAGATACTAGCAATCATGTAGTTAACAATTTGAATTATTCAAATAAGTTAACTACCTAAAATAATAATCATGGAAAGAAAATTGTTTAAATGTGGCTTAGAATTCTCAAGTAAATTCTTATTCTAAGAGCACCAACCTACGATGCGTTTAACTATCAGGAGAGATTTCATATAAAATAGCATAAAACAGTTTTACACTTTTATGTAGTCACTATTGTAGTAGTCTGCAATAACTTTTTTTTTGTGCAGAATTCTTGTTGACATAGAAGAAGATGATGAAAACGGAACAAGTCACATTATGATATTGGACAGACCAACGAACATATGTGATTACAAAACTAAAAAGACCTTGTTAAGCTCCGACTCAAGAAATATCACTTTAACAGAAAAAATTCTTCAGTCCGGAGATAGAAATGTACTAAGTAAGTATTTCCAACACAAAAATTGCTGTAGTATAAATGCATAACTTTCTGACGGATTGCATGTACCTTGAACGTTTTGTAATTTTAATAAATTTGAAAAAATAAATTAAAGCAAGCTATTACAAACTTTGAGAGATGTAATATTTATTTTAATTTCGGTGTCGCTTGATTTTGAATGTTTTGCACGATTTTAAAAGTTATTAGGTTTTAAATGTGAGTAATAAGAGGTACCGGCCCTAATCGATTAAGAAAAAAAAGCGTTATTCTCTCTCTCTCATTAGGTTCCCATTTCTAAAAAATGCATAAAACTTTAAATATATCCCACGGCTCCAAACGTAGTTTCCTTATTTTATTTATTTTAGCTATAATTGTTCAATGAGAAAAACACTGATTACATCTTATTCTCGTCGCATTGATTTTATTTATCTTAACTTTTCACTTACCTTTACATACTTGTATCACCTTGCTTTAATCTATTTATTTTCAAGCAAAGAAACAGAAATATCGGAGGTTAAATACTAAACCCTTTATTTTTTTTTATTCGTTTAACTCTAAATTGTAGGTAATATTTTGGTTACAATGTTCAAATCTTTGTTTATTTGACAAAATAGTAAGTCGTTCTTTGATCATTATATTATCACATAAATTTAACTCAACTTAAATAAAATATTGTAATAAATAAGTTTTGTGCCTAGTATGCAACAACTACCTTTGTGTAGTATTTTTTTCAAATTATTTTAAGTGAAAAATGTATTAAGCTCATAATTGTAAAATAAGAGTTTTAGGTTTTATTAAATTTCGAAAATCAGTTTATCAATAGATTTTGAACATCTTAAAACAAGATAACTCACTTTAAATATATCAAAATACCACCTCCTCATTTTACCTAGAACTTACATTAAAAAAATAATAAAATATCTTTCAAATATTATAGTTGAAAAAAAATAGTTTCCAGATGAATTAAAGCATTAAAGTATTACTTCAAAGTTTTACTTAAAAAAAAAGATAGTACAATAATTTTTTACAAATCTTTTTTTTAATGCATTATTTTCTCAAGTTATTCATGTTTTTTTTCCGTTAATTAGCGCTTTTCCCAAACTAATATGAGTCTCTACTATGATATAACTGCAAACAGTCGCTAATACGCGAAATTAGTCACGCTTTAATTGCCGTGTCGTTTTTCTCGCCTGGAAAACGCTTGTGCTTATTAGGTTTAAAAGGTAGCTGTTAAAAATGGCGAAAAGTATTTTTAGTTATTTCTTTTTAAAAATAATGACAGAACATTGCAGTATATATTTTACATTTAACTAAAAATTAAAAAAAAATAAGAATTTTTAATGTAGGGAGTCTTTGTGTTTTTGTAGAAAATGAACGTTTTCTTAAAAATGTGGTAAGCTGTTTGCAAAATATACATAAGTTGTTTAAATTATTAAAGCTAAAACTACCTTGTAATTACTATTTTTGTAATATCTAGTAGTGCATTTACTGTTTTCATAAGATACTGTAAAAAAGGAGAATTCTAGTCAAAAATCAACTAAAATGTTTTAAAAACAAAATACAGATTAGGTTAAAAGTTTTGCCTTTGAGGTTCATGAATTCAAAAGAGAACTAAATTTATGCTAAATTTTATAATATTACTTACGATTACTTGGTAAGGACATAATATAAATTCATTTTTAGAAATTTTTCCCATTTTTAATGACTTGAAGATACAGTAAATCTAAATACCTTGTATTGAATTATGTGCTCTTATGACAATAAAGAATATTTTTTGCCACTTGTCTTGACATCAGTGTTGTTGTTTATTCAGTATAACAATTTCACTAGTTGTTTAAAGGTTGCTTTACATTAAACAATTCTTTTCAGTACGCTATGTTTGGCAAGGAACAGAATGTGACATAGGATGGGATCTGCATATTAAAATACAAGACCAAGAATGCTCCAAAAACAAAGACCAAAATTTGTGCTCCGGAAAAGGATTTTGTGACAATTTTTCGAACACAGTAAGCATTTTCTTATGTCGTATTTTTTATATTTTAGAAAAGTATGCTGCTATATTTTCTTGAAGAATGTTAAAGTATAAATTAGTTCCAATAAATTTAAACAAAATGCTGTAAGTTTCTCATGTGTTTTGTCTTTTTTTTACCACCAATTAAAGATTTAATTATTTCTGTATCATAAAATCTCTTTACACAATGATCATGCTTGCTTTATTTGTTGAAGGTTTTAAATATGTAAATTGGTATTTTTTTTTCTTTTCATTTTCTTGTGATTTAATCACTATTAACATGTTACAGTGTGACAGAGAAATAAATTCCGTGCAACCTAAGTAATTTCCTACGACTTCTTGCATATTTATGGCTTAATAATTTTTTATTCGCAAAATTTCTAACCATAGCTACGATGAAAATATTACAAAACAAATTTTAGATTTCATTTTTATTTTCTTCGTGATAATTAGATGCTCAAGTGAAACTAGAACTTTAACAGGACAAGTCTCATTATGTATCAAGTAATGATTGTTGCATTAAAATTAAATAAATCGGTAAGAAGTGTTCGACTGACACTATAAAATCTTGAACTTATCGTAGAAAACCGCTCCTTTTTTTTTCACAAATAAAGCTTTATTGCAAGTATCCCCCTTCCCCCAAATAATACTTTACCAAAATAAAGCTCCTAGAGTAAGGAATATTTACTATTACCCAAAACAACTAGTTTTAGAAGGTTTATTATGAAGTTATAAAATCATTACAACGTTTGGCTTTTCTAAATCGAGAACCTCTAGGCCCAAATGTGATTGGATCAAATACATTTTCTCTTTCACTGATGACCCTTAGTAATTAAAATTACCCTTTTATTTCAAAGCAATGTGTTTACGTTCAAGTCAAGTTTATTTGTTTTTCTACCTACATAAAGATTCTTTCTTTTATTTATTGGTATGTCCTCATTTGTTTCGTTTACTTAGTGTAAGGTAACGAGACAAAACCTGATATGAAAACGCTTCTCTCGTATAATAAAGTACGTTTCATTACATTATGGTGCTCATTTTCTTGGAAATCTTAACAATAAATTCCTTGGCTGTAACATTATAATATCTCTTGAGTTTCTCCTATGCATTAATTCCGAAAACAAAGATCAGTAATTGCCATCACAGAAAATGCACGATATTTTTAATGGATATCACAGTTCAAAGAAAGTATTAAATAGATTAAGCACTACATTGAATTTTTCTTCCTTTTTGTGATTTGCTGCTAACTTAGAAAGTATAGGTGCATTTAACTTATTCCGTTTTCAAACATCTATTAAAGATAATGATTTTTGTAAAATTCATAAAGTAAACTAAAAAGGGAATTTAAAAGTACCAATTTCTAGCCAGTTCAAATTCTCGTATTTAAGGAGAGGAAGTTTATAATCTGAGAAATTTTAAAACAAGTTCTTGAGTAGGAAACAGGAACATTATTGATAAAGAATTGTTACATTTTAAAATTTGTTTGTGTGCTTTAAAAAATATATTCTTGAAAGTTTGAGATGCTTTGTGGGTCAAAGTTTTGTTTATCGAATAACGAAATGAAGTATGGAAAACAAAACCACATTTGTCTTTTTAATTGCCGTCGAGATTTATGTACCGTTTTATGATTTTAAGTGTTCTTCTAGTAATAGAAATGTATATATTAGTATAATGTACATGTCTATAATGCTTTACGGTTACCTTTATTGAAGAAACCTTATAGATTTGCATGAGGGGTGTAAATTTAAGCTAAAAAACGAACTGTTAGAAACTACATACAATTATGATTTACGAATTCATAAAAAAAGTAGCTTAATCTTAAACTAGCGTTGAAAAAATGACCCAACACATTAAAAAAAATCGTGACATTTGGTTCAAAATCACTTAAAAAATAGATTCAGTTACGATACGTTTTCAAACAGAAAAACCACTCACGTTAGTTCAATATTATATATAAAACATAAAACCAAACAAAACGACTGTGTTTTGTTTATTGTTTTTTGATCTCTTGAATCTCTTCATATATTTTTTTCTCTCCCGTAGGGTTCTTTCTCTTGCCGATGCTGTGCCGGTTTTGTTGGCAAATACTGCGAGGAGAGAGATGGTTGCTATGGTAATCCTTGTCAGCATGGAGGATTTTGTGTTGACATTGCGGAAGGACTTGTTGGAACTACTTTTCAATGTTTATGCCCGCATGGTTTGTACATTCTACCTATCAAGAAAAATATAATCTATGATTATAAAAGATAATTTTCTTGCTGCTTTCTAAAGCACTGCATGATATTTTATTAACTTATCTACTTAATTCACTAACGCTGACTTTTCATTGAGATAAAAATAGGGCTTTTTTTTAAATTAGTCGCAAATAATGTAGATTCAGAGATTGTCAGGGCCATAGCAATGATCATTTTTGAAATCGAAGGAAATCAAACACAAAATCCAACATATTGTCTTCCAAATATTTGATTAACTATATCGTTATATCAAGCGTTCTACAGCAGCTGTGCCATAAGTTATTTTACCTGAAAGCCACACCTGGTACTAAATTGAATCTCATGGCACAGAACACGTATAAAATTAAAATGCATTTAAATATTTTCAATGATATGTAAAGAATGAGAGAGAGAACAAATTTAAAATTCAAGATCTGTTGTTATCATTACTGCATACTTCTTTTATTGACTCGAAGTGTTCATCGTTTTTCATATACTAAACTTGCGACAAACATAATCGAGTCACTGATTATTGACAGTCTGTTGTTTTGGAAGGTTCCAGAATATGTCTTTTGATCGACAACATTGAACAAACAACAGACCATGCTACATCTGGGTAGTAGTTAGTGCACCACTGTTCTACAGCGAAAGAGAGTAGGTGTTATGAATTGTATTCATTATCTCCATGTGGGTATATATATATATATATATATATATATATATATATAGTCAACTTTCGATAACTCGAAGTCCCAAGGAACCGGCTAAAAAGTTTGAGGTATTGGTAGTTTGAGTTAGAGGAAGTTCCTACAAAAATATCAAGATTTTATGACCCGATGAAAGCTTCGAGATAAAGGAATATTCTAGTTATAAGCTTCAATTTATCTGGATTCAACTGTATATATATATATATATATATATATATATATATATATATATATATATATATATATATATATATAAAGTACTGTTTTTCTGCTTTAGGATATCGCGGAAGGTCATGCGAAGGAGAAGTGAGTCTTTGCGACAGGCGGCCTTGCCTCAATAATGGAACTTGCAAAGGAAACCAGACGGACTACACTTGCGATTGCCCAAAAGGCTTTTCAGGACCTGACTGTGAGACTAACGTCAATGAGTGCCTTTCCAATCCATGCGTTCACGGCGTTTGCGAAGATGGTTTTGGAGGATACAAATGCTACTGCCTACCAGGTCAAACTTCTTACTATTTGTCTGCCTCCCTTTTTTACAGAGAATTATTTTTACCCATTGTTGATATAAGAACAATTCTTTTCCTTCTCATATCGTCAAACCTTGAGGAGAAAATAAATGTATTCAGGAGACAATCTGTTACAGGGAGCCAAATTCTGATCCCTATGAATTTAAACTACCGAAATCTATAGAGTATATATTTTCTTTAAATTAATGAATTAATTAAATGGAGAGCACATGAAAGAAAATTGAAATGTGAATCTTTCCAGTATTCGAGAAATTACGTTTGTTTAAGTAGAGCAACATTTTCTGCTTTACAAATACTCAGTGTTGGCCATAGTGAATTCACCTCAAGCGAAAAAAAGACATTTCGTCTTTCTTCCGCGCATTCTTCAAGTGCCATTACTTTTCCTGTCAGATTTTTCAATTGCAGCACTGCCAATGTGAAAATGCAATCATGTCTTTTTCGCCAGGTAGATTAATCACTCTAAATTCATTTTTATTTCAAAAACAGCACCACTCACAGAATTACTTTCATAATATGGACGTTAATTAAAAATTTATTATAATAAATTAATTAATTACAAAAACTGTACCAACTGACATAGAAAGAAATTTCAGTTTATGTTATTTGATACCTATTTCGTTCTCTTAGTGCTCATGATGACTGAGTAGTTCTGAATGTTTTGCTCCCTCTCCTCCCTGCATATTTTAAATACAGTAAAAAAAAAAAACAGTTGAAAATCTTGGCGATAAACGATGATCGACAAAAATGTATGAAACCATTCAAAAGGAAACAAAAGTTGTTTTTTGACCAAAGTTGTTTTTTGTTATTATTATTTTTAAACTCGTAAACAAGATAAAAAGCGTATCTATTTTTTCCTCGCTCTGAAATTAAATAGAATTTCTTGCGTGGGTATCGTAAAATTATATTGCCCGGTAGTTTTAATTAACTTGTGTCTCGAAAGTGTTTGCAACATCTGTTAGATTAGCGGAAACATCTCTAAAAACATTAATTGCCTTAATTACATTACAGTTAAAATTAATTAGTTTCTGAAAAGAGTTATTTAAAGTTGAAATGTAATGAACTATCTTGCACATTTCTTTCGAAAAAACTTGTTGCCTAAGGAACTTTTAAAGCTTATATTTTAACACGTTTATTAAAATGTTACGAAATATTGCGTAAAAAAATATTTTTATCGAATTAAGTTTTCTAAATAAATTTAAATAATTTTATAAAAATGTTTGGCGCACAGAAATATGTTAAATATTTAACAACGCCCCCCCCCTCTTTTTTTTTTTGAAAAATAGTTTTTTTTTTGTAAAGAAAACCTTTATTTAATAATAAAATAAAATTCATTGCAGTTTATTTTTTCTGTGTGTCTTGAAAACAAAAGTTACTGGGTTTAAAGCATTTTTTGAAATAATTTTTACACGCAAAAGTTATGAGCTTAAAATAGTTTTAGGTTTATAAATTTGAAGAAGGTTAAAGAAAGCAAGTCTTTAGAAGTTGCAAACAAACATCTGAAAGAACCTAATTGCTACAATAAAAACTACTGAAAAGGAATACTTTACTTTTCAAACACAGTAGAACATCAAAAATCTGAAAGCACTCCAATGAAATTTTAATAAACTGTTCGAGAAATGTGAAGGAATAAATACATTTCGTAAAATAAATATAAAACGATTAAATAAATGAAACTAATTATATATGCAATCAAGTTTTACTACTAAGCGAAATGAAGGGCTCGGCCCTTCATTTCGCTTAGTAGGGCCAGGGAAAAATTCAAAGCTCTCTCAGCTGAAAATCAGCGTTTTTTTTAAAAAAAGGAGCTTAAGTCAGTTTTTCTTTACAGAAATTCATTTAATTTTCTTTGTTAAATTACTGAATAACAGTTGCTCACAGAGTACATACAGCAAAGTAAATATTTTAAAATTTCCTTTTATGTTCAGTTAAGAATAAGGAATAATTTTTGTTAGATGTTTTTGAAGCAATGTTATTAGATATTTTTGTATGTACTGTAGTTATGTACTGTATCGTACGTTAGGTACTTGCGTATTTCATAACCACATTATTAAATTAAATTAGTTATTATTTTCCTAACTAATATTTTCTTGTTTGTTTTCGAAAATTTGAACAATTTGAAAATCCGAAGAACCTATGCTTCCAAGTAATTTGGATTTCCGACGGTTCGAAGCATTATTATAAGCAGTAGATTTGCAATGGATTTGAAACATATACAGGTCTGAAAGAAAAAAAAATCAATTTTCAATACTTTCGGAGCACATCTTTCTTTTAAATAAAGGAATAGTAAAAATAATGAATAAAGGGGGGGGGGGGTACATCATCGCTAAAATATTTCAAATGAAACTGATAATGACTTTAAATGTTTAACGAGAAAGGTATCTTTATTTAGCGAACTATTGATTACAAATTCATGTGCAGGGAGTTCAAAAAGTCCTTGACACATTTTAAAAATTCATAGAAAAGCAACAAATTGTCAAATGAATATGCAGTTTCCTCCATAATACTTCACAGGTTCAAGAATTTTTTATGACATCGTAAAAAATCAATATAGAAAAAAAAGGAAAAAAAGGAGATGAAAAAAAAAATATTAGTAAAAAAAAGCACGTCATGGTGGGTGCTTAATTTTTTTATTACATAGAAAACAATACTTTACATTACCAGAGCTCACTGTGCGCACCGCACGTCGCTCGAACCACACACATCTAAACGTTACTCATGCTCACCCCATGTTCAGAAACGGTATGCTCATTGACGATACATACTGCGACGATACAGCTATTAATTACAATTACAATTTTTTATGTTATTTTTCTCTTCCTCTTTTTTCCCTTTATTTGTTTCTTATGAAGTCTAAAACATTCTTGAACCTGTGAAGTATTATGGCGCAAAGAGCATATTCATTCGACAATCTCTCTGTTGTGTTTCTATAAATTTTTAAATGTGTCAAGGACTTTTCGGACACCCTGTGCCAAACAACGTTGGATATTTCCTGTTAACCTTAATACAGTGTTCATTATGAAAGTAATGAGCATTCGTTGGGAAAAATAGATTTATTGGTTGTATCGTAAAGTGAGCTACTTGAACCCAAAATTTCATATTTTTTAGCGAGTTTTACACTCAATGCTTTGTTAAACCCATAATGTGAACTGATAACCTTGTTTTTAGCCTACTTTCCCAGTAAAAGTCAGAGGAAGAAGAAAAAAGCATGAAAGAAGGCTTAATGCATCTTAAAAATATCGCGAAAAACAAAAAAAAGTCAAAAATAAATAAAATAATTAAATAAATATCGAAAATTTAAAAATTGGAAAGTAGGGTATTGAGATGGGGAAAAATGTCTGTCGGTCTGCCTGTCTGTCTGTCCCCCCCCTAATAACTTTTGAATGAATAGTCCGATTCGAACAAACTTTTTTTTTGTTCGAAAGATCTCGGCGAGTACACCTCATTACCATATTTCACTTTGTGATTTAAACTATTTTTTGTTCAATTTTGAACAGTTCAAAAAAACTTAACATTAGCGCCTACGGGGAAACTCAAGGCAACTGTGAGGCGAATTTGCTTCAAACAAACTTTGTAGGAAAAAACTTTTGATAAAAAACTTGTATATAAAACATGTTTTTGATTTGAACAATTTTCCGTTCAATTTTGAACAGTTCAAATCTCTTATTATTAGCGCTTACGGGGAAACTGAAAGTCAATGTAGATTCCGTACTTGAAGGCGGATTTACTTCAAACAAATTTTGTTGGAAACAGCTCTTGACGCAAAACTCCATACTCCGACTCCGATAATTTAGGGGCACCTGACTCCGACTCGACGCCTGTGCCCGATAATTAATCGGACTCCGACTCCCCGAATTCGACTCTGACTTCGTAGCTTTGGCAAAAATTTATACACGGAGGACAGATGACTGACTCCGGTTTTTGGATATTCGACTCTGACTCCTTTATCCCAAAATGAGATTGACTCCGACTCCCAGCTATGGTTTTAACTGTGAAACAATCATTGCTGATATGACTTGTTTTTATTTTCACGCTAAAGTTTAATTTAGGTATTCAGTTTTCGGCGGATAAACTCGAAGTCATTCATGTTTCTACATCAAGATAAAGTGGCTCCCAAAAGTCTTCGTACACCTACGACTTTCAACGAAATAGGCCCCAATCCATTGGTTAGAATTATTTTTTCGGAATAGGTAATTAATTATAAGATCTATGATCAGTTTTTAACAAAACTACATGAAAAGTTTTTAAATAATATTAAAACGTAATTTTTTAAAAATCAAAAACCAAAAAGTGCCGGAAATTTTATCTCACAAAAGTCTTCGTACACTTTATAAAATGTCTGTATATTATTGAATAATCTAACTATTGATTAAGTTATTAATTAGTAGAATATCATACAGTATTCATAACAACTTTTAAACATCTGGGAATAAATTTCATTCTTTTTCTTTCTTTTTTTTTTTTTTTTTTTTTTTTGCGTAATTTCTGAGTAAGTGTTCAACCACACTTCGAGTCTTACTGTTTTTAGCTCTATTTCCGTTTTAAAGCCCTATTTTCGTAATCTAGCCTCCAGATATCTCTAAATACGTTACAATAATTCAAAATCTGAAGATTGAGGGGGTATTTTCTAAACTTTAGGACAATTTTCGAGGCACTATAGACGCAAGCGTTGAAAACCGTATGCTTCTTATCGTTATCTTGATAAAAAAACAAAGTTGTTTCCAATAACCAAATTTTTGGCTAAGAGTTCAAAATTGGTTTTTAGAATATTTAAAGGACCAGCATAATCCATTATTTCACCAAAAAATTCCAAATTTCCAAGTCCTGATGCTGAGATGCACCCTCACACAAGAACACCTTCAAAGTCCTGATTAACTGATCCAACTAAGTTCTTAAGATTAAATTCCTCATTTTTTTTTCTTCCATTTACAATTATACAGCAATTTAACCCAAAATGTTGAATTTATTTTCATCTATAAGTAGGACGTTGTACAAAAACGTTTTGAGTTTATTTATCATTGATTTTTCGACTGAAAGCGTAAACTTACTGTTTTTCGCGCGGACAAGAAAATTTCTGCGGGAAGAGGTCCCATTTAATCCAGCTAATCAGAGAACTTGGAGAACAATTTTAGGTGAAAAGTAAATGTAAAATATTTCATTTAACTCTGCAGAAACTTTTACAGCACTAAATTTGTATTTTTCATAAATTTTTTAACTTTAAATCTCCGATCACGTTTTGTCAACTTTGCCGGTTGACCTTTTCTTACCTTGTTTTCGGTCCGATTCCTTTCTTTAAAGTATTTTATCAAGCACTTTACTATACAAACAAATAAATTAACTAATTTAGATACATTTCAAACCAATTTACCACTACTGTGGGAAAAAAAATTCAAATTTTGAGTGGTGTTTGCGGTTTTTTACGAATACCAGCCATTTTACAGTAATAAGCACAATATTAAGGAATAAATAAACAAAACATTAAAGCCAAATGACTCTTAAGGGTCAAAACAATGCAAAAATATGAATAAAACGGCATATGATAATTTTAATCATGAATTTATTCGAAAATATTTGAGTGTACGATGACTTTTGTGGCGTGTTATTTCTCTGTTTCTTCGTTTTCTGACCCATTTCAAAAAGAAGATCCGTCAATATTTTGAAAAAACCAATGTGTTGTATTTAGAATAACATAGGAATAATGTGAAAAAATATTGGACTTCATATTCGAATTCAGTTTCGAGTTATTTTGGTTTTACTAAAAAATTTCAAAGTGTACGAACACTTTTGGGAGCCACTGTATACGCAGACGTTTTTTTTTTTTTTTTTGACAATGAAAATTATTTCTTTAAGTTGACATTTTATTGTTTTTATTTATTTTAGTAATTGCATCAATTCATTTAAAAAAATATTTTTGGCAACATTGGGAAAAAGAAACGATTTTTTTTTTGATATGATGTATTTATTTTAATAAGCTTATTAATTTTAATTATTTTTTTTCGTTTTGAAAGCTGTTAAAGAATTTTTTCAATGGAAAAAAGTGTATTAGCTGCTTTGTTTAAAAGGTGCTGCTTTTTTTTTTTAAAGATGAGTGAGGAATATTTTATTCATAGAAATCAGCTTAAAATATTTAAAAAATATTTTTGAAACAATTTGCTATTTTAGCTATTTTTGAGAATATTGATCAGGTACTAGAAAGTAGTATGGGTATATGGGAAAGTAGGCTCGTTTAGTTCTATACAGAGCTTCTTGTTATAATTTTTCAGACTTTCCGCCATCACCTAAAGTCTCTTTTAAACAACAATTGTAACTCTTTATATATTTTTTTCAATAAAATTGGGTTTAAGTAGCCCCACGCTGTATCTACTTGGTCCTACTCAGCAAATTCATTAGAAAAAGCTGTAAAACAGGTGGTGGTATCAAGAATGACCCATGATTTTGAAAAATAAACTCAAAACGTACATTCTAGTGAGCAAACTATTTACATAAATTACAAATTATTTATATAAATTAATATAAAACCAACGTATACATAAAAACATGTTTTTAGGCAAACGCAATTTCTCAAATAAAAACATAATCTAAATACAGCTAAAACCAATTAAAATGCTCATTATTTAAACATTTCAAAAAGTAAAACCCCTCAATTTAACGACTTGGGTGGATTTTTTTCTCTGATATTATTTAATACCTACTCTTCCTCGCTACAACATACTTTGATACTACAGGATGCTCAGGATTGTTTTGTGAACGATATTTCAATTTTCTTTTTAGAATTGATATACTTACCTTGATGATAACAGAAGTTTCCATGAACTTACATGTGAAAGTTTGCAGACACAAAAAACAACAGTTTAGACAACTTGCAATCATAACCTCAATGAGAAAAAGGCGGGAATAGCAGAAACTTTGTTTCATGCTCCAGCCTCTACCCAGTACTGCTACCTGTAATGGAGAAAGTTTTTTAAGTCCATGCATTGAGTTGTATAGGACCAGGACGGATTTTAAACACTTTTTTCTCATAGGTTCAAGCAGCCCCTGGAGGCTTAAGTAGCCCGACTTTACGGTACTTTTACAAATGTTTAAAATTATTCAAAATACTGTTTTGCTGCATCAATACACTTGCAGAGACGTATTTGCCACACCTCAAAGGCACCCTGAAACTTCTCGACGGGAATGTCTAACAGGAACGTTAGTGAAATTTGTTAGTTTTCTTTAAATACGTACATAAAAACATAAAGAAAGATATTGTTAAAGCACGTGCAAATTTTAGCTTGTTTTTTTATCATCCGACGTATTGGTCTGTCATAAATTTTAAATCCTGTTTAGTTACATCAGACAATAGCAAGAATGATTTCCCTGAATTGTAGAGTTGTTGTGAAAGGTTGTTATTGATTACATTTCATTTGGCGATATAAATAGAAAAGAGATACTGTATTGATTAATTACACTTTGACTTTCCAACTTAATTTACGTTACTGTACGAAATAAAAGATCTGATTTTTTTTGAGCCGCAAAATGATATAACAATTTTTAAAAAATAATGTATTTTTTCATGCTGTATTGTCAAAAATCTTGTCAATTTTCCTTTCCAGAATGATGACTGAATTTTGTTCGTGTCCGTTAATTTTGTTATAACGAAAAGACATACCAACATCCAAAAGAAATTTTCTATGCATATACGTGACAGAATTATTTCAAACTACATATTTTTGTCATTTGTTGTACATAAAAATCTGATGATAATACATAAAAAATGTTTTGACACACATTTTTGAAAAAATTAGTATCGTGTCTAGAAAGTAACTTAAATTGTACAGTTAGATAAGGATCTTAATAGCATGTAATTACTTCTTGATCTACACCAATAGGCAACATAAAATTCAAATATCTACGTGTTTTTACTTGAATGTGTCTGAGCCTAATTTGTACAAATTTATGTCAAAGATATATATCATTCCAGGCTCCTAAAAATCTACACAGTGTAGTCCTTGTTAGTCTAGTTAAGCATTATAGGCTCTAAAGTTTTTGTCTTTATCGTATGGTATAATTCTGTAAAAATAGGTAAGATACATGAATATATTTTTCTTTTACCGAAAACAAATTCCTGGTTCGAGATGCAATCCACCATTGGCACCACTGGTGTCATTTCTCATTAATTTTTTTTTATTATTGATTTTAAGTGCTTTACGGTTCGCAATATTTTGATGCGGTTTGGTTTCATTTGAAAGGTGTTTTTTTCTTCAAAGGAAAAAATACAATTTGGAAATGCGTCGTTACAATCGTTTTTGCTTTAGCCTTTTAAGAACAGGAATTTTCAGGATCTTTTTCAACAAAGCTCAGGGCAAACAGTTAGATTTTTTTTAAAACTGTTGATCAGTATCATTAAGTGCTACATTCCTTGAAAAGGAGACGTTCCCCTTTTGAATTCAACAGGCATTTGAAAAAATGAGGGTTTTTCAGGAACTGTATATGTAAAGACAGACGTGAAAATTCAACAATTTATTTTGTAGAAAGCAGCTAAAAATCTTTTAATTTAGTTTCTTGGCCCCTTTTTCATTTTTGGCTTCCACTTTATCCAGAAATTAATTTTTGGGAAAACAAGAAGGTAATCTTTTGACCCTACTCTTAATCGTTGCGTGTGGGAAAAATATTCGCAATAAGGTTTCAGGTAGAAAATCGGAAAAATATTGCCTTCTCGTTTAGGTAAAAATAGAATTCCTGGATGAAGTGGTGACTAAAGATAAAAGTTTGTCTACATAACAAAAATTAACACAATACTAGTAAAGACTCTTGCTACTAAATAAAATTTTGAATTTTTAAGTCTACTTTTACATGTACAGTTCCTGAAAAACCTTAATGTTTTCCTTTAAAAAAAATGTAGTACAGAGAATCGCATTGATAAACAGATAAAAATTCAAAAATTTTGAAATTAATTATTTAAAAATAAAAACTGATTACATTTTTTTTAAATGCTGCAGCTGAAAAATTTGAGCACAAAATTTTCAAGTGGTTTATAACGTTTTAAAGGAAAGGTCATTTTGTTTCCAACAAAAGAAGCCGCAGTAAAATATCACACTGTTCTGGAGATAATATTTAAAAAAAAAATATTTGCTGTACATCGCAAATAAAAAACGAGGCTCAGTTGCAGTCTTTGGCGTCCTGTATATAGGGACAAAGTTTTTTTTTTTAGAAAAGGGGGAGGGGGACAAAAGTATTTTTTTAAATTTTTCCGACTTTTAACTTAGGCCAACTTAAAAAAACTTACGAGACTAATTACTAAAACTACTTACGACTAAATTAAGGTATTTTCTTTGCCTGTTTGATATGATATAGATTAGGTGTCTCCCCAGTTTCGTCGACAAGAAATTTTACTCCCCCCGCCCCCCAATGTTTTTCAGTTTCAGGCATTCTTTGTGATACATTTAAGTGCGGGTGGAAATATGAAATGTCGACGAAACTGGGGATAAACCACGGACTATGCCATACGCATACGCAGTATAATGCCATTTAAAAAAAAAGACTGTCGGTGAGTGCTAACAAACTTGACTCAATATTATTCGTTGCTCATTATTTTGTGGGCCCAAATTCTTTCTTTTTAGGATATGGTGGTGATCACTGCGAATTCGAATACGACGAATGCGATTCCAGCCCTTGCATAAATGGTGGCGCTTGTGAGGACCTCGTTGCTGGATACAGATGTCATTGTGGACCGGGTTACGAAGGACGCCGGTGTCAAATAAAAGTGGATCTTTGCAAACCAAATCCTTGTCCATCACCAGCACAGTGCGTGGACAGAGGAAACAATTATAGTTGTATCTGCCATCCTGGATATAACGGTAGGAACTAAATTGTACCTAAATGAGAGAAATTGGTCTCATTTATTGACAAAGTTGGTCATAAAACATTTTAAAACCACAAATAACAATACACTTATTTCGCAAAATTTCTAGTCGGTATTTAACCTGCGAGAGTTCAATCTTCGATTAAAAAATGATGCTTTCTCTACTTTGATTAGAAATTTATACATTTTATAATTGGTCCCATCAATAACGAAAATTTTTATTGCGATTTCTGACACGACTGTAGTTGGGACAAACCTAACCTGGCAGCATTACGATGCTTCTAGATTAGGTTTATTCCCACTACAGAACATTATAAAGACATTTAGAGGTCATTTAAACGATGCAGTATTCTTTTTGTTACACTCCAACATTATACCTAATTTATAACATCTACTGATTTTAACATGGAATGCATGTATATAACACGTTTCGTTGAGTTTTGAAAGTTTGAAAACGATAATTTCTTCATGAAAGCCACATTTTTGGATTATCTATGTCTTTAAAACATTCATGAATTAAAAAACAAAAACAAATTGGATGATTTCATATTGAAATACTTCCGGATGCTAAAGATTTGAAAAAAAAATGCACTGGACCTGTCATCAAATTTGCTAGTAGTTACATCCGCATACAAAATTTATTTGTAAATGCAGCTGAAAAGTATAGTGTATAGAACTCATAAGAACTTACATTTTGTTTAGGACCTGGATGTACGCAACACTATGACCCTTGTTACCCAAATCCTTGTCAAAATGCAGGAAGCTGTTGGCCGAGCCTTGACTCGTATTTTTGTTCTTGTAAACCTGGATTTACTGGAGATCTCTGCGAAGGTAAACGTTTACAATTTTGCTTCTTATTTAAAACAAAATAAAAACAATAAAATGGATGATTCATATCAGTTGGTTAAATGATAAACTATTTAGTAGTAATTTAGGTACATCTCGACGCGTTAAGAGTAAATGACGAATAACTAGTTAATTTATGAATTCATTCATTTGTTTTTTAACTTTTTCCAGGATATCACTTGTGAAAAAGATGCAAACACTTTACCCGTATTTGTAATCTGTGCATTAAGTCCCTAGTAAAATCATCAAGTTTAAGAAATTCAGGCAACCACTTGACTTTGATTGAACAAAGGTGTTGATCACATTCGCTTTCCACTCTATTTCAGTTTCTTTTTATCCATTTTGCACTGTCTTCATTGCTTAAAATAAGAGAGCGGGTTCTAATTGACACAAAAACCTAATCGAGAACATTCTTTTTATTTAGCATCTTGGCACCTGATGTGTCGTAATTGGATGTTTGCTTACATATATTTTACCATTGGGGTAAACCTAATCTGTCAGCTTTGTGATGAGTACACAGTAGGGTGGGCCGAAAAAAGGAAATTTTCGATAAGCAAGTTCTAATAGAAAAAAAAAAGGTTGTGGATTGCCATCCTTAACGTGGGAAAAATAATTATAAAAATAATATTTTAGTCTTCAGATCGCGCATTGGCAGCGAAATTTGAAAAAAAGGTAAAAAGTGATCAATTTTTAAATATTTTTATGAAAATTCAAATTTAAAAATTTTTTGTTCTAATACAGTTCAAAGGCTTCCTTCAAAAACTCTTTCCATATACCTTTGAAAATATTTACATTCGTTTACGGTTTTTAGTTCGCGCAAAAGATGCAAAGTTACGTGAAATAAACCAAAAATCGACGTTTTTAGCTTATTTTGTACATTGCAGTAGTTTTTCTTTTAGATTACAGCGTTTTTTTTTTACAATAAATGTGCACTGTACAGCTCTTTTCTGGAAATGTTATTATATTTTATTGCATTTACAACCCATAACCCACCACAAGTAGGTGGTTGCACTTTCTGTTCCGCCTTGCAATTCCTAAAAAAGAATTATAGGACTTATATTTGTATTGTAACTTACATTCACAATAACTATATGATTTTAAGCAAGTTTCTACGTTTGGAAAAAGGTTTGAAGCTGAACTCAGGACTTAATTTTTGCATTGATAACCGTGAGCATAAAGTTTTTCACATTAAATAAATATCTTGTCTCATCCCAAAATACCCAACTGACCGATTCATTAATCATTTTAATAACCCTTTCAACAGCAGGAGTGTAAAATAGGAACATTTACTGAATTATGGGTAAAGTTTCTACTGTTTTCGTAAAATTAAATATTATTAACTCAAAAAAAAAAAAAAAAAAAAAAAAAAAACCTCCGTCAACTCTTTAAAAACTGACTTAAAAGGGGAGCAAAAATATATATTTGATACATATTGTCTATAAAATACAGAAAGGAAAATATGATATTGATTTCGCTCTCCCAAAACCAAGGCCTTTCAGTCATTAGCATTCGTTAACGTATGTTAACGGAGTACTGGATCTGTATATTTTTTAAACGGAGTACTGGGTCGTATATTTTTCAAATTAGACTGCTAAGAGAATGAAGACACTCGTAAATTATATCCTTAAAAATTATACTTCTTTGACTCGATAAAATTAAATTTAAAGAAAACATCAAACTTCCGATAAACATGGACTGGTACATTTATTTAAAGTTAAAAAATCTATAAGTTAGGTGTCTGACGTTCTTCTAAACATAGTGTTTCCGGCAATTGAAAGAAATGCTTACTTTGCTATTTGTGAGAAATGGTTATTGGTCATGGGCAGTGGACTAGAGGCAAAACATAAAGGAATTAGATTACAGTATGGTATACAACACAAAAGACTACCCATCAAGAAACATTTCTACAGCTATATAAGAGAATTTCTTCAACCAATATTCGGATTTGACGATTCGAACTATAATAGTTGACTGGTCAAAGTTTTTACTTCTCCAATTCAGTGATGATGTGAAACATAAGGATAATTTATCGTTTCTATAAACTAGACATTTGCTTAAGTACGCATTCTTCAAACTCCCATAACACACTCAGACAGTTGAAAGAATTGGAAGTTTAAAGAATTGGAACAGGTTAGTGAATCTGCAGAAATTCATTTCAGGCAGTGAGAAACAAAGAGATGTGAGTGAACATTTTCAAACCTTAGTAAATCTCATTTAAAGATAAGGTCGTTGATAGGCTTTCATTGAAAAGTTTTTAAAATCATGCTGTATAGCAGCAACTACCAGTGCTACTATGTAGTACCATACCTTGCCCCAAGACAGAAGAGAGGTTCGCCTACCATTTGTACTTGTTATCTCCAAATTTTTAATTTTGCCACTAACATCCCTTTGCTTCTCAATGCCTCATTTGAGGTATTAGACGCAATCGAGATAGATTCATATGTAAAACTTTATATTCGCCAACATCATTGCCAAAACTGAGTCGTAAGTCCAACTTCAAAGCTTGATAGAAACGTAGAAACTTGCTTAATATAATCTAGTTAATTTGAATGTAAGCTACTTTACAAATACATAAGTCCTGTAAATAACTATTCTTCTTAGGAATTGAAGGGTGGAACACAAAGTGCAACCACTTGCTTGTGGTGAGTTCTGGGTTGTGAATGCAACAAAATATAATTGCATTTCCAGAAAAGAGCTGTATGACACATTTTATGCAAAAGAAAATAACTGGGATCTAAAAGAAGAAATACTGCATTATACAAAATAAAATAAAAACTTTTTTTTTTTGGTTAATTTCACGTTACTTTGTGGCTTATGCGAGAGCTAAAAAATGTAAAGGAATGTACATATTTTCAAAGATGTATGAAAAGAGTATTAAAAGGAAGCATTCAAATGGTATTAGAACCAAAATTTTAATCATTTAGATTTTTTTAAAAATATTTGAAAATTAACCATTCTTTCCCTTTTTTTTCAAATTTTGCTACCAATGCGCGATTTTAAGACATAAATATTATTTCTTTTTAATTATTTTTTCCCATGTTTAGGATGGCAATACGCAACTTTTGTTCTCTATTAGAAGTTACTTCCGAAAAGTATCCTTTTTTCGGCCCACCCTAGTACATAGATCTTAAACACAGCATTACGGCTCTGCCCCAAATGTGGTAATATGTTAGGCTGTAACTGAACGTCTATTGAAACCTTTGAAAGCAAGACACGAAAGAGCATTTTAAAGGGAGATTGGAAGTTTTCTTCGTGAAATGGAATCATCTTCATTATATCTATAAAAACAGCTGGATAATAATGCTTAGTTAAAAAAAATAATGAAATTTCGTAAATTACAAGTTCATAAAATAAGAGAAATAACTTTCTAATTAAATCTGAATTAGAATAAAATTCCTTTTTTGAAAGCTTTAAACTGTTTAAAAAATATTGTAATGGAACTCTTTACTTTAGATCTTTAAGATTATAAGGAACAGATAACGTTTTAATCTTTTCCAAACGATTGTTATTTTAATTTATTTTTTCTAACAAATAGCACAAAAACGACTGTACATTTGTTTAGTATTATATTTTGATGAATATTCTCTCTCTCATTTTTTAACACTGTGTTAAAAATGATTTGAACAAGTAAGTTATACCGGTATTTCAGTGATGATTAAAAAATACATTTTATAAAAATAATGTTTCATTATTTTTGCAGAAACACTGGAAGTTTCACAGCCGCTTCCGAGAACTCTTGATGATCCAGGTGAGCCGGAAGAAGAAGACAATCCAGATCATAAGAAAGAAAATGTTGATCATTGGCACAACTTGTACCTCGTGGGTACGATGCTGAGCATGGCAGCTGCACTCGTTGCTTTGATTGCAGTAGTCTGCCATTGTCGACTCAACAAGACCTACAAACGCTTCACGCGGAAGATAGGCAGATCATGTTCAGATCTCAAGCAGCAAAAACTGTGAGTATTACTGTGCACTTTCACAAAAATTCAAAGAGATTTTTACCTTCTAATAAAAACATTTCAATATTTAAGTTGCAATGATTCTGTAAAATTAAACGTCTGAAAAGTTAAGCAGTTAAGCTTACTATACTTGGAGTTAATTGAAAAATTTCTTGCTAACTTTCTTAGGTGGTTTAATGTTGAAAATTGGTGCTCTGGTAAATTAAGATTGGATTTTTTTTTTTTTTTTTTGAAGTACTAGATGAAATCAGGGGGAATAGCCGCATCCGAAATAAATGCCGCACTCTTGTTTTTCTTCTAAATGTTAACAAAAAATAAGCTATGCGCAGAGTGTAGGTGCAAAATGGGATTCTTTAACTACTGTATAGCGTACGCCTTAATTTGATAACAACTCTTGGTTATAAAATGGTTCGTTTGAGTTAATTACATAATTTCATTAACAAAACTTATGAACATTTTATGCAAAAACAGTTTTTTTTATCCTCTAAATATTGTTACTATGTACATGATTTCGTTGTCGAAACTAAGTGTAAGGTTTTGTATGAAACTGTGTGTATGAAAAAACCATTTTCATTTATGATGGCAGACAACTGTGGTTAGCGGTTTCTGAACCGTACAGTATGAAATACGTGGCACTCCATGATCCGGTATTCAGGTCGCATCCTTTTTTCTTAATAATAACAAATTTCGAGATCATTCGATTTAGACGTTATAGGATAGTTAAATGCTGGTTTCGAACTACACAATGGGAGGAAAGTTCACCAAGTAAAGCACTAATCAGTATACCTCAAAAAAAAAAAAAAAAAAAGAATTTACAGCACGCGGAACATGAGAAGTGCAGTGTCAAACGGTAAACACCTACTACGAATCTAAATGAAATATATCATTCTGAGACCTAGCCAGGCAATAGAAAAACGCAAGTTAACGAAACAAGCAGGGTACTTAGCCACTATGGATAATAGGAATGCAGATATATCAAATTTAGAAAAAAACTTTCCCAGAATTGTAGAAAACGCAACAAAAAAGGTGAAGTATTTAATCTTCGATCAGATGAGAATCCCACGGCGAATCGTCAGATATTAATGAATGCTCAAATCTTAGCAAGTTAATCAGATTACAATCATTGAGATTATTTTTGTTTTCACTTAATAATAAACGATACTTCAGGTATTTATTGCTTTATTCTGTTCGTATGCTAAGCGCGGAACAAGTGTGAGAATGTAAGGGCTGCAGTGTAGGGTTTATATATTTTTTTAAATGTTAATAATTTTTTCATATTCTTTGTCGAACTATATTTTCTACATATTTACCAATAAACAGCACAGCATGATTTGTTTTATTTTATGTGCACCATGGGAATTTTTACACAGTAGTTGTAAAGAAAAGTGCGGCTTTGCTCCCGGATTTGTTCTACTGTTGACAATTTGACAAAAATTAGTGCGACTCTTGTACCGGTCAAGCTTTTTTCCTTGTCGTTTTTCACTAATCAAGGGGACGGAACCGCTTTCTATTGATCAATTTTATTTCAAAGCGTCTCTTGAAAGAGTCCAAAACGATAACGAAGTCAATCAAGCCGTGGGTACAAGAATCGGACTGATTGTTTGCTTTTCTTAAACTAAGACGCTTTGGCTTTTTCCCAGCGAAGACCCAGGCAAGTTTTCATTGAATCTTCGTGGGAACGTTTCTGAAAGTCCCCCCAAGGATCCACCGTACGAGGCCACCAGCGTCGACCTAGCGGACAGCTTGGATGCACCCCTCATCTGCTAAGCACAGTGTCTCTCATTCTTCAAGCCCGTCTTCAATGCTGTCCGCGCCAAAATTGAAGGACAAAGACAATTACTTCTCAAGATGGAAGTGCTCTCAGCCAAGATTCCTGGAACTCAAAATGAGCGAACAAAATTTTAAATGAATATAGCTCCATGTTTTTATAAATATAAATGAACTAAGCGGAAATTTTAATTAGACTCATCTGGGTAAATTCCTGGGCAACAGCTTTCCGAAAGGGTAGTTCCTGAACGCAGGCCATTTTTAAATGGAACATTTCTTTAGTTAAAAAAAAAGGATTTTCGAGGTACTGTGCATTATTCTCTTTGCAATTTATGAACTAAATATGAGTTCACTAATTATTTATAAAAAAATAGATAATAAATAAATAGTGCATGATTAGCTACCGATGAAAAAAATAGCAATTTCATTAGTCATTTAGCTTACAAAAACAGTACACTTCAAAACATCTTCATTTGTGCGAGAAATGTCAGTGACCAAGAATTACCCAAGAAGATTTCAAAGAACTGCCCAATAGCCAAGAAAATTCCTGTACACTAACTGACAGTAGCTTCTTCAATTACAATGGAAAGATAGTCCGTTCTGTGCCACATGTGCACCATGGCAACTTTAGCCAAATTTCATAATTATTGCCTGCTTTTGATTTTTGTCCAGTAATTTCCCGGAGTGACTATACTGCTTCAAATTTGTGTCACTTCATCATATTTCACTGTATTTGCATGGGATAAAACTCACCTCATGTCTTGGGTCCGATACAGGCTGCTCTGGCAATTTGTGTTCTGGTAATTAAAATAAATAAGATCAAAAACCTAGGTGTCTAGCAAAAGAAATCAAAGCCATTTAGTAATCAGACATCTTTAAATATAACCAGCCATTACAAATATCGTGAATTCGTTATAAAAACATTTCTTAATAAAATGAATAAAAATAATGTATATTATTAGTCACTGAAGAAAAAAAAAGAATCGCAGCTTTAAAGGGTATTACACTGTAAAAAAATTCCGAAACGTTACTGGTTATTTCCGTGGAACGTTTCGTGATTTCAGAGGTTTTCACCTATTTCCTCAAAAAATCAACTATCTTCGCAAAAAAGTTTCCTGAATTCCTAAAAGATGCACGAATGCAGACCTTGCACTGGTGTGAAAAATATTTTTTGTTACCAGTTTAAATATTGACGGAGCGTGTTTATTAAGTGTATCGACTTTAGATTGTTTATGGTCCGTCCGGATTGACTAAGCTTCCAATGGGAGGAAGTAAGTCACTGGATAGCTACAGCTTTGCGAGGCAGGAATTGCAGGCAAGGAATATGCTTGGTTCTTGCTTGCAATTTTCGCGTAGCTTGGTCGTGGTTGCTCTAATATTTCTGGAGCTTTCTTGGTAAATACAAAAGGTTCTAATCAAATAAATAAAACCAATTTAATTTTTCTAGAAGGTTCACGACTGGCTGTAATAGGGGAGATTTCTTAATATTTCAGAAAGGTTACTGAATTTTATCGGAAAACGTTCCTGGTTTTTGTAAGATATGTTACTGGCTGAAATTGGCACTTTAGCTGCCTATTATTTTCCAGGAACGCTTCTGAATCGTTTTTACAGTGTACCAAAATAGAAAATTTGTCAAAATACTGACTGTTACAACCTACATTTAATTTCAGAATCATTTTCTGCAGCGATAAAAGGCCTTTAAAAATTAATTTATTCAAAAATGCTTCCGTCATAATCATTGTCTTCAAGGAAACAAAAAATATTTACCATTCAAAAAAGCTGAACTTGTTTCAGTCAAAAATTAATTATGGCTTTGTGGCACGAGTTGAGGCTTAATAATTTATGATAATTGAAATCCTTTAAGGTATCCGTAAGTAATAAAAGCTCTGCAAATCATTCACACTATTAATATAATATTTAAAAAAATAAGCAAAATTTGCAGTAAACTTAATATTTTTAGTTCGACGTACATTCAACGTACATTTTTTATTTTACCTTATAGCACTTTAACAATAGAAATATTTCAATTATACTTTGACACATCCTTTCTTAGACTTTCGATTTCATAACAAGATTTTGAGAAATTCTAGTTTATCTTGAAACATATTGACGGTTTTGCTTAAAATAAGCAATATGTTCATGAATGCTGAATCATCAAATGATTAAACTTTTGACTATAATTCGATTATTTTAGTCAATGAAAAAAGTTAAGGTTTTGCAAACGATAACTAAAAAATATTGAAAAATACCAAAAAAAAAAAAAAAAACCGTAATAATTCAAATATAGTCTTTAAAAAATATCCGCAATTAATTAAAGCTCACACTGTAAAAACGATTCAGAAACGTTCCTGGAAAATAATAGGCAGCTGAAGTGCCCAATTTCAGCCAGTAACATATCCTACAAAAACCAGGAACGTTTTCCGATAAAATTCAGTAACCTTTCTGAAATATTAAGAAATCTCCCCTATTACAGTCAGTCGTGAACCTTCTAGAAAAATTAAATTGGTTTAATTTATTTGATTAGAACGTTTCGTATTTACCAAGAAATCTCCAGAAATATTAGAGCAACCACGGCCAAGCTACGCGAAAATTGCAAGCAAGAACCAAGCATATTCCTTGCCTGCAATTCCTGCCTCGCAAAGCTGTAGCTATCCAGTGACTTATTTGCTCCCATTGGAAGCTTAGTCAATCCGGACGGGCCATAAGCAATCCAAAGCCGATACACTTAATAAACACGCTCCGTCAATATTTAAACTGGTAACAAAAAATATTTTTCACACCAGTGCAAGGTCTGCATTCGTGCATCTTTTAGGAATTCAGGAAACTTTTTTGCGGGGATACTTGATTTTTTGGGGAAATAGGTGAAAACCTCTGAAATCACGAAACGTTCCACGGAAATAACCAGAAACGTTTCGGAATTTTTTTTACAGTGCAGATTGCCCGTGTCTTGAAAGTGCCCATTTGTGTGTAATTGCTTATTGGGTCGACTTCCGTGGATCTAGGTTGAGAAATAACACAAATGAAGGCACGAAGCCACATTTTTTATGAACTGTTATGACAGAGGATATTTTCAAAATGAAATGATGTATGTAACCTTTTTGCACCTAAGCATCTTAGATGTTTTGAGTGCAAGGGAAATCACGGAAAGATATATGTGTTTCATCATATGACGTAACATATAAAATAAAAACATAAATAAAGTGATTTATTTCTTACGCCCATCGTTTTTCTTCTTTTACTCAAAAAAAGATGGAATTTTTTAGAATTTAGAAGAGTCAATATGTTGATTAAGACACTGTATGTTTGAAATGTAAATTTGATTCATATTCAATGTAATAAAGGTAATTGTGTAGATTTTATAATTCCATTAAAATAAAGTTAAACATTATAAATAAATAAGACAAGTAAGTTAGAAATTGTTCTTCTAAAAAGCATTTAATAGTCATGCATCTGGAAAAAATTTCTTTTGATATTAAATGATACTTTGTTTATATTTATAAAATGGTTTTTCCATAAATTTGAGTTATGACATACGATCTATAACGACTTTGCGTAACAAAATGCATTTTTTTCTAAATCCATATAAAGTTAAAAAATACTAAAAACTTTGAAAGCTGATAAAAAGAATTTAGATTGAAAAAGTGTCGCTTAAAATCAAATTCAGCATGGGAATTTTGAGAACTTTTTTTAAACATTCCGAAGAAATCAAAAAATCTTTTCATTTAATTTTAAATTAACTCTGAACTAGGTTGATTTGTGTAGTATATGCAGTGAACGAGTAACTCATTCCATGTTCATAACACATGAAAAATCTATATCGCTATATTATTGTCAATATAGGATTGAGATATTTTATTTTTGTGCACGTTGAGAGAAAATAAAACTCATCTAAACAGACAATGGATAGCATTTCTTTCACCCTATCTGTCACTAAAAATGGCAATTTTATTTAAAAGGTTTGTTTATTAATTGTTATTCTGGAGTGTAAAATGAAAGAATTAAAAACTTTCCTTTATATGCTTTTTGTGAAAAATACAATGAACAGTTCGTTAAAAACTCTTTTGTAAAACACTCATTGAAAGAGTTACTAAAGTGGTATTTTGTTTTTGTGATCAAACACAGTTGCATTACCACTAAATACAAATGACATATTATTATATACACATGCATATATTGATTTACTTTTTGAAGTACTCGTACTTTCCCTATCCAGACTTAAACCATTTTACATTTATATGTCCTTATTATTTGCACAAATGTGTTTCGAATTTCTAAATTTGATTGCAATTATCACAATAATAAATGTCAAAAAAAAAAAAAAAATAATAATAATAATAATAATAAATAATAAATAAATAAATAAATTTGCCTACAGATACTTACATTGCCTACAGAACTTACATTGTACTGCATATTTAAAACCATTAAAAAAAATTGGTCGCTGCATGGTGGCATCTGTATTTATTCATAATTATGTACTATCATTAATTACTGGAAATAGAAAAAAGCGCACGTAGCATAAAACTTTAAGTTTTGTTGCCGTAATTTTGTGTAAATAAACTTTTTTTTTCTTTCTTCATGTTTTTTTTCGTGTCATAAACACGTGATCACTTCTATGATATACAGTGATTGAGTAATGTGTGAAATGTCATTAATAAAGCTTTATATATTCTTTGGTTACTTTTTAGGTATGCCTATAAGTTATATTGTGTTATTTTATTTCAAATAAAATTGTGATAATGAGTTAATATTGTTGGATGTAATTTTTTCGTAGATGTAATAAAATTACAATTCGTACAAAAGTGCGTTTTTCATTTGGTCAGACGTTTCAGAATCCATTATGTCTTTTATCTTGTTCTTCGAATGTTTGAAAAAAAATGTTGAAAAAGGTTCTTCATCATTTGCCGTATCATTTAAACTGCCAAGCAGCATGCCTAAAAGCAATAGTCATTGTGATAATAATAATGGTAATAACCGTAAAATTAGTAATAGTAATAAAAGAAATAACACAATTGGATTCACAAAATGCATTTAGTTTAAGGCGGTTATAGAGCTAAAAATAGCATACGCAAGTAGACGAGTTCTACATGATTTTTGCATAAATAATTTAGAAGTCGTTTGCATTATTTTTGCATAAAACTATCCGACGGGAAATATTTTACACAGAAGTTTTTAAAAGATAAACTAATCATATACTTAACGCAATATACTCAAGAAACAAAATTAATAATTAAGTATAACGGATGAGGGAAATATTGCTAATAAGTGAGGTATGCCTACTTATATATTCAGAGGGTGAGTTAAAAAAAGAATTACCAGCGTAGAAATTTTAGGTTTTTGTACTTATTCTAGAATTGTTTTATGTTTATAGAAATACATTGTTATCCACCGTGTTACATTAGAATTATATTTTTATAGCTAAGTGAATAATACTTTCACCTTACGAGCAGTAGATTTAAGGCAAAAGTAAGAAAAAAAACTTTGCAACCTTTATTAAAGTAACTTAAAACTCCACTAGAATAAAAAACATTATGCAAATAAAATTGTTAAATAAATATAGCACCAGATTGAAAGTAGTAACAATAGGCCTCAAGATTTATATACCTGGTTTAATTTGTTAAATTATGTTATGCCCTGTAACTACGTAAATGTTCTTCGTATCTCAATGTGCAAATCGCATTTTTCTTTCTTCCTTTCTTTATTTTTTCCGTTTTCTTTGTGAAACATTTCTGAATAATAATTCACATAAAACTAAACCAAGAGCGGAAGCAAATGTTATTTTTTGCAAAGCAGACACCAAATATCTAATATGAGAAAGTATTTTAAACACAAATATGGAGCAGCAATGCTTTTACCCTTAATTCAAACGGCAACTTTGTCTTAATACGGAATGTAATTTCATAGTAAAGAGTACAATTAAAATGAAAATTTTACATTTTTTTAACTCTAAGAGAAATAACCTTTTAATATTTTTTAAGAATTATAAAATTGCATTAATAAATTCGAAATTTCTTTCTTTAAATGAAATTTTCATAATTTTAAACTTTCGCCAAAACATCTTTGTTGCCTTAGATTGCAGTTAGCTAGGATGTAACATGTAAGCATTGTTAAAAGTCGTTTATTTTAAACATACTTCACTCATAGAAAATTAGAAACGCTTTTCAAAAATTTAGTCAAGTGTATTTTCTTAGTTTTCATTTCAAAGTAAAAATTTAGTTTTGTTTAAACTGGATGGAGTGATGCGGAGAGCTGTTGGAATTTTTAAAGTGTTGAATTACAATGATTTTACTTACAATACATTGAAAATTCTGAATGTTAAAAATCAAAATAGTACGGACCTCTTTTTTTCCTGCAGCCTTTCATTTCATTCTCAATAAAAGTTTCAATATTATATTTTTTCAGTACTTTCAATTATTTATTAGCTTTTAACTTTGTTAACTGCAATTAGTATTGTCTTTACTCTTTTCGATGTACTTTTTTGTTGCTCTTCGACACGTTTTTCATTCCTTTAAAATGGTCATGGAGTCCTTTCAAGCTTAAAAAAAAAAGAAAAAAAAAAAAAACTGGCTATATGCTTGTGTTAAAATAGGGTGACTGGTTTAGACTGACCGGTTAACTCGGACTCATCGGTGACTAATCAGAAACGATTAAATAGATTCTGATGATCTCTGAAAACATAAAACATTGTAACTACTGACACCATCAAATGTGAAATCCATTACCTACCTGAGTCAATCAATAAAAAAAAAGTTTAAAATTCATTTTTACTCGAGTTCTAGCCCGACGCAAAGGAGGGTAATGTGTTTATGAGTCTATGTATGTATGTATGTTTGTTGCTATGTGACGTCGTAGAGGTTAAACGCCTTGCCCAATTTTGATTATTCTTAAGTCAATCTTTGTCTTAACCTTGGGAGTGTTACTAACGCATGACAGTAATCAAAATTCACCATATCAAAAACCCGTCGGAATATTTTCAATTCGTTACCGTGTCGCACACTACCTACATGAGACAAATGCAGGTAGCGTTTTCGCTGCCTGATTTTTTTTTACTCAGTCTACTAATAAGATTTTCATCTCTAACATGTTGCATTTTTTTTTTCGCGACTCAGGGGACTGAGTTTCGTGACGAGTACTTTCTTGATGGGCTTTTTTTTAGTTTTGCGAGAAAAATTTGATTTGACGACGTTTCCGAACTCGCGTCATCATCTGTTATACAGGCTGTTTATGTAGCTGTGGTTGATTAAGGTTTACGCATTTTTGCTAAAGGTCAAGCATAAGTAGCTTTAAGCCAAGTTAGCAATGATTTAGATCACCGCAAATTATTCAATGATCCTCTCGTTATAAACTATCTCAATGAAATGATAAAATTGCGAAATTCACCATGTTATAATCATAATAACTAAGTCAAAGAAATATAACTAACAAGTGCAAAATAAAAAATAATTATTAAATAAAAACAAAAATCCAGACTGCGTAAAACTAAAAAGATTAAAAAGAAAAATATGTATGCCCAGTAGTTTAGAATGTAATTAAGTACTACTGAATAACTACACCATTGAAACAGTTTTAAAATCAATACACACATATGACAAATTTTACGGGGTTCCTTGATTGGTCAAAATGGAATAGACCCCCGACTGTTCACCCTTCTATTCTGCTTTGGAATTTATGGTTTGTCGTATGTACGTATCGATTATAAAACTATTTCAATGGTGCAGTTATTCAATAGTACTTAATAACATTCAAAACTGCTGGACTTCTATTTTTATTTCGTTAGTTTTTTTTTTGGTTTTAACGCAGTCGGTTTTTTTTTTATTTATTTATATATTTATTTTTTAAGTGAGGCAGAGAACTGAAGTTCCTCCCTGAACCAAATATGTATCTCCAGAAAAATATCCCAAATATGTATTGACGAAAAATAGCTTATTTTTGTTTTGTTGTTTGAATCTTACAAACATCTCCAGAAATGTTTTTAAATAAAATTTTAATCAGGCTTTTGAGATTTAAAGTAACTTCTTTGTTTAAGTTTTGAATTCAAGTTTTCTGAAAGAGGAAGAAAGCATAAGGAATTCTTTGTAGTTCCTTACCACTTGGCTAACATCCAAAATCGCTCTTTCTCAACAGAGAGATTGATGAAACCTGAAAAGCTCAGCGCCAAAGTTTCGTAATCACTTTACGGAAAAGTTCTAGGTATAAGAGAACATATCCTGATAAAAAGAAACGTTTGTATCAATAAGCATTCATGCAGTTTAAAAAACATATGTTTAAAAAAAAATTATAAAGTTGACTGATGTATTTCAGAGTATATAAATTATGTGTCTAATATGATAAAAACTGTCCTGAAGCATTAATCCTCAAGCATCAAATTTCAAATTTTATGAATTTAAAAACAGAACACATAATTTTAAACTGTGTTTTTTAAATTGGATAGTTTTGACTTTGCCCCTATATAAGTAGGGTTGTAATCTTAATATATAAAAGTCTTCTGTGCGGACGTTTGTCACCATAAGGCTTTTAAACGGCTGGACCGATTTTGATCAAATTTTTTGTGTGTAATTAAGTTGTGGCAAGCATACATGGTTTCGAAGCGCGATGGATCGAATCGGAAACGTTTTTGTTAATTAATTAATTAATTTAAACATTGGATGGTTATATCTCCCAAATGATTAATAGAAAGAGAGAGAGACCTTCATTTCTTGAAAGCGACGATTTCAGTCCCGTGATATAATATTTTAAAGTTAAGTACTGGAAGAAATCGGGTTTCTTTCACTAACTAAATGATCAGAAAGTACCGTACCTAGCAACATTTGTTTCTCGGCTCAAATTCATCTGAGTTTTGGCACCAATGGCAAGGATTAACAAACTAATCAGTACATTATATAAAAAAGGAAGAGTCGGTGGAATTTAAAGACGCAACAAATTTTATTTTAGTCAAGATAAATTACAACAAAAGATCACTGCAGTGGAAGATTTTATCCTTGGCGGAAAGATCAAATTAGGCAATAAATGAAGGTCATTCAAGTACGCAAAGAAAGATAGTAAGTGAGACAAATGCTCAGAGAGAGAGAGCGGTATTTAAAAGATTTCGTTCAAAAGATCAGACCGCTCAACGGTCGGAGTTCGCTTCGTTCACCGATCGGCGAACGAAGTGTAATGTGGTGGCTTGGCGACTTTGGCCACAAACAATAGAGTTGTGTCATTATTTGTTTGCATTTTAAAGCTACTGTTAATGTAATTTATGGTATTTTTTCTTTATTTGGCGAAAATATTTCAAATTGCAAAGAATTGTTTTTGGTTCTTAAAGAGTGTTTAGTCATGTTAGTTGAAGAATGTTCATTTTACATCGGGAAAGGGCGGGGAGTGGTTTTCGCTTACTAAGGGAACTGTTTTTACCTTTAGCAATAACAATAATATCCTTTAAACAATATCCTTTCAATTGTTTTATTCTTTTTTATATGGGGGACGTTGCAGCGGAATTTGCGGTTTATTTTAGATGGGTAGTTAGTTTTTTACATTTAATATCTGAAGACGATTTTTATCCTTTAAGTATGGCTGAAGAGACAAATCATACAATCTATGATGAAAATCTTTCAAGTACTCGAGAAATGTAGTTAATAAGACAACTGCTCAGTGGGCATTAGATAAATCAAGTTGTAATAAATGTACGCATTCTGACACCAAGCAGCTTAAAACATTTCCTTTTTACTTATTTTTTTTTTCAAGAAAAAGTTTCAAACACTTGATAGTTTGCATGAAATACACCGCCAGCTCAGTCATTTCCAGCCGAGGACTGCAGTTTCGTGCTTATTAGCACTCATCAGCCCGGCATAGGAAAGTGACTGAGCTGGAGATGGAAAACCTCTTAAAGAAGCCAAGAGTGCCAAACAAACTGGTAGCTAATATAGAATTAGCGTAGACTAGTTCGTTGAAATTTTTAATTTTTAAATTTACAAAGTTTGAACAGAACAACGTCTGTCGGGTCCTCTATTACTTTATATATTCCGAATCAGTACATCTTTTATGAGACAGAGTAGTGGGAGGTATCAGTACAATATTAATCCAATCGAAATTTGGCTAGAAAGCGTTTATTTTTTTTTTTTTTTTTTACGTTTCACAGAACTTTATATATTACTAGCTGCAGCACTACGTTGCCCAATGGGGTGGTCACAAGGTACATGGGGAAAAACTTTTTTCATCTAATCTTTTTCGGCACCCCCCTAAAATGTGCCAATAGACTAGAAAATGTGATTACGAAAGTTTCAAGTCATTTCGATGATATTAACACGTGCCGCAAAGAGGCTAAAGTTACGAAAAATGGCAATTTTTAGCAAAAAAACGTTGTTTTTCATCTGTAAAACCAAAACTATTCATTGTAGAAATTTCGTTCTGGTTTCATTTTATAGGGAATTTTATTCTCTTTAAGTGTAATTTCATCTGAATTCTTGTAAAAATTGATTGAACATTATTGAGGATTTTTCAAGGCAGGTCATAGCTAACATCCTCAAAATCGCGTAAAAAGAACGAATCATTATAATATAAATTGTATTGCTTCTTTTAGTTAATGGTTGTGACCCCCTTACAATGTTTAGCTATCAGAGCAAAAACAGTAATATTATCAAAAATATATGCAGTGAAATCCTGTTACAACGAATATTGATACAACGAAATGTCTATTTCAACGAAAGAAATTTTCAGCTCCGATTTGATTTCCATTACGTCGCTTGAATTTCATTGCTACTAAAACCTCGTTACAACGAAGAAAATTTCTGGTAATTTGAAGTTCGTTGTAACAAAATTTCACTGTAATATAGTTATGTCACTAAAACTCGAAGCTAAAACAAACAACTGCATGTAAAACTTATGAAATTAGCTGCTGAGGCCCATAAATACGGAACGTTGCTTTCCTCCTCGGTGGTCAGCGCTAGAAACTAACTTAAAAAGCCCAGTCTTGTAAGGGTTTTCGACCCTTCCCCCGAGTGAAGGGAAAAACTACGATTCCCAGGAAAGTGGCCTGTGTTCTTAGACGAGGACTTGTTAGGGCTTTCGTTAAAATGACAGTCATTTTATGACTCCTTTCTGCAGTACAAACCTGCGTTTTGTGAGTACAACTGTTACAGAAAAAGTTTTTGTATTTAGCATGTCGCTACCACATCTTAGAAGTTGGTTTGAAAACAGTTTTGATTTGCAAAATAGGTACGTCCACTAGTCCTCAACCAGATATTTTTGAAGAATTTCAGGATGAATGGTATAGATAAGAGGCAATTCAAAGCAAGTATAGAAGATTAAAAACAAAATAAGCAATTCAGATGAAATTTCAAGTTTTCTTCTTGAGAAATAAAAACAGTAGCAGCTTAGGGATGCCTATAAAAAGTTCATTCCACTTTGCTTAACTTATTTAGGGAGTCTTTCTCCAAACAATGTTACTTTTCGAGTATCTGGGACTATTCATCACACAAGATGGATGGCAAAGGCCATATGAGGTAGTGAAAAGCAAAGGGATGCAAGTGGACTATTTTAAGTTTCGAGTAAAAGATCAGATCCTGGATTGGCTTTCATTGAAATTATTTCTCAATCATGCTGTATAGCAGCAACTACCAAGTCTACTGGTACCATCTCTTGCCCCAAGACAGAAGAGAGGTTCACCTACCATTTGTACTGGTTATCTCAAATTTTTAATTTAGACACTTGCATTCCTTTGCTTCTCACTACCTCATATGACGTAGCGCGAATCAAAAGGATGTAAGTGGACTTTTTAAAGTTCCTCATAAAATGCGTTTAAAGTACTGATCCTTGGTAGACTTTCGTTGAACTTTTTTTCTAAATCATAATATATAACAGCCCCTACCAGAGCTACTAGTGCCATCTTGCCCCTAAGCAGAGGAGACGTTCCCCTATTATTTGTAATGATTATCTCGAAAATTTTAATTTTGTCAATAACGTTCCTTTGCTTCTCACTGCCTCATATACTTTTTAAAAATATATCTTTTCAGGGATCAGCTTTCCTTAATCGATTTAAAGATAAAAGGTATTGAAGATATTTGGTTGTTTATCAACAATATTTATGGAAAAGTATGGTTTATTGTCTGCGATCCAGCTTTGGCCCCCAACCAAGATCTACAGTTGGTAAAATCTGTATTTCAATACAAGAGTATTTATGAAGATGATGTAGGCACAGCACTACCTAAAATAATTAATCATTTGTGGTCCCTGAACTCAGAGAAGGTTGCATTTTCCTTTTTTGATGATACTTATGAGAAATAAAAGTTCAAAACAAAGAAGGCTGCAAAATTAAATTCCGAAGTAGGAGATAGTGAAGATAATTGTGATGATAGGGACACAAAAGCACAGCTCAATCTGAAAGAAGCTTAGTTTACTGGACAAAGAAGTAAATTTTTTTTTATTTCTCCTCAAACTTTTTAAGAGATATATTTTTTTTACAGAGATTCGAAATCGATACAAAGTTTTTAAATACTGTTCTTGATGAATAGTGTGAAAACCAATATTATATTAAAGCTAAAAAGATAGTAAACAGTTTAAGGGTTGTTGAAACTGGTGTAAAACTAATTTCTAACTAACGACAGTTTCTATTACAAGTTATGTCCGAATGCAGGCACATTTTTCTACATTCATCTAAGTCTGTCATATCAAAGCCATTACCACTTTAACTTCTCAATGAAAAGTAAGAACATAATGATGTATAATTTAACAATGTAAGCAATGAAATGCATTGGATTTTTTTCTTTTCTTTTTTGTAATTTTTTAACTCTGCTTTCTCTTCTGAACTACTTAGTTATTTTATTTTAAATCAAACATTTGTTGCATTTAATTTTTAAAGTACCTCCAAATGAAGCCATTTTAATAATTAAATTAAAATCAACAAAGAGCAAATAAATGTAATTGAATATTGTAATGCTTTTAGATCTTTGCATGAAAATTCCTTATTGATACGTATCTTCCATGACCTGACCTGAAAAATGCCCAGTACCATTCTATAAATTTTATTTAAAAAATGGATAAGATAACTCATCACGAGAATAAAATTTCCTATTAAATGAGACCAAAACAAAGTTTCTAGGATGAAAAGTTTTGGTTTTAAAGAAGAAAAACTATGATTTTTTGCTAAAAATCACTTTTTTTCGTAACTTTAGCCTCTTTGCGGCACGTGTTAATATTATCGGATTGAGCTGAAACTTTGCATATCATGTTTTCTAGTCCATTGGCACATTTTAGGAGGGTGCCGTGGAAGAAATTCGAAAATCGATTTTTTGTGACCACCCTATTGCCCAACGTTGCTCGGTCAATGTTGTGCCAAGTAAAATCAGCAATCATGTTTAAGCAATTGAGAAAAAAATAGGGTAAAATTTGTTGTTATCGAGTAAAAAATGGCAATTTTAGAACGAAATATTTAAGTTTTGACCTCTGTGGAATATTTTTAAAATTCCAACATTCTAGTCATTGTTGTTAATAGGTGTAAACATTCCGTTTCAGATTTTCGGGACACTCTAAGAGGGGCATTACCCCATAAGAGGGCGAAAAACCTCTAATGGGTATTAGCGAGCATCAAAGGACCTCTGGGTTTATTTTAGCAAATGTCCAATATAAACTGGATTTGTCTAAGGAAATATCAGTATATATTCTGAGCATCATAGGACCTCTGTTCCAAGTTTGGCGATATCTGACAAAAACTGAAGTAGCATAAGGAACACCTACACACACGGACAATCATTTTTACAATATAGATTTAAGCAGTGAATTTAATTTTTGTTTGAAACGATACACAATCTTCAATCGGTAAAAACGTAAAATTGATTTTTTTTAAACAATTGATTTTTTAATTAAACTCTGTCTTTGAGCCTGTATGACTATTTACAAAACTTACCGATATATCTTAGCGCGGAAATAAATTGTATACACAACATATTTTTGCTTTGAAAGGGGCGTTTAAGCTCGTGAAAAATATGTGCCTTATAATGGCGTGCTCTCTTAGCTATATTATTATTAAGTTAGGGGAGACCGGGGATGGTTGGCTATAGGGGCAAGTTGGCTAATCACTGAAAACTCATAACCATCGCGTGATTTTCATCAACTAATAACGAGCGTAGATGCCTCCTCGCGACCTTAGAACTTGTGCGAAGTGAGCCAGGGCAGTCGCGAGGCGTTCGTAAGTGAGATCACATGTTGTGTTTTTGGTCTCGGTAAATATTTTTTTTCTTTCGTACTTTTTTTGTTGTTGTGCCTATAAATCTGCTAGAAACAAATGTTGTTCTTATGCCAAATAATAGTTCTATTATATATAACACAGTATTGCTTCTATGTTAGTGCCAGTGTTTGCATATGATGAGCAGGTAAAATTCAAAATGGCGTCAGGGACTGGTTGACAAATTTTGTTCGGGGGAGGTAGACTAGCTGATTGGCGATTTATTACAATAATTCAAGTTACAATTAAGGTCGCAACAGAAAGTATTCAAAGAATTAATCTTACTTATTGTTATTTTTAAGTTTTTTTTTTTTAATATTTAAAATAAGAGAATTAAAAACTGTTACACTTATCAAAGTTCTTTGTACGGAGAATGGATCTCAAATTTAAGTTTGTTTATAATAAATAAAAAGTTTCAATCATTTAGTAAATTTTGGTCTTTTATTTTGTACTAATCCTCTTTATTTACACTAATTACTGCCTAGGTCAACCTACCCCATGCGTATAGTCAACTTACCCCGGACATGGAGTAGGTTGACCAAGCGTCAAGGATTTATAAAATCGTCTAAATAAGTATTATAATGATGAATATATAGGCCATAATATAGTGTTTTAGGTACCTGAATAGTTCTTCTATCAGTAGCAATTGTTGTTTTTGTCATAGTAAGTTAAACATCAGAGATATACGAGATTAAGTCAAAAGTTAGTCAACCATCCCCGGTCTCCCCCACTATAAATGATTCATGTAGATAAGCATAAATCATAATCAGGATTAGTACCAAGTAACATAAACTTTATGAACTAAAAGAGTAAGAACTGAATATTGAAAGAGTATTTCAGTATTGAGTACATAAACTCATTTTGCTGCATATTTCTTTAAGAAGTAGGACGAATTGCCATAAATACTCGCACTTCTTATTTTTGGTTTATCATATTCAAATCTGAAAAGTTTTCACATTCAGATATCAGTACGGAAGGAGTGAACCCGCACTGTAAGGAAGAAAGCTGCATGCCTAACTTCTGGTGCCGAATTTCAGATGTCTAACTAAACTGGTGACCCTACACCTAAGTATTTATCATTGTCTAAAAACCATTTTAAAGAGATAGTTATAATTTAGAACAGTGATTTTCAGTAATATCTTGGGGCAAATAAAGTTGTTCGAAAAAAAAAAAAAAAACATTATATTTGCCAATCTAGAACTCAATTTAAAAAAATACTATTCATTTACAAATTAAGGAAATAAACTCATTAATTCTCAAGTAAGGCGTTCTTTTCAGTTTAAAGCAAACACGATATTTTATGCTGACTCATTAAAATCCCACGCTATTCACCTCACGCTTTGTATATTGAAAAAGAGAGAGAGAGATAAAACAATTTATAAGCAAAAGAAACAACTAGGCTCTTTGAAGTGTACTGTACATGACTTTATTACTTAAAAAAATTCAGAAGGCGTTTGTTTCAAACATTTTCTTTTCTAAAGTGTTTCAGTCATAGAGGAGCATAGCAAGTATTTCTTTAACTAAAGACAAAATAAAATTTCTGTTTAGAATAGTAATGTGGCCAAAAATCGTGCAAAGAATTTGAAATAAATCACTTTTGAAGATAGCTTGAAAAGGTGGGGAATTCTTTTGCAACACTTCAGGAAAAAAATGGATTTTAAATTACGTTAGGATATCACGAAATAAGTAAATAAGTAAAACGAAGGGTTTCTTCCTTTTTCAATTGATAGGGCGATTTTGCTTTCGATATGCTGCTGATGTTTAAATGCATTAGATGCAAAAAAGATTTGTCCTTTTAAACCAGCAAGAAGTAAATAGATTTAGAGAAAATCGGTTTTATATATAACATGCGTTTCATCATACAAATCTAAAAAGAAGGAGTGTAATCTTTCATTTTTTCAAATTTTAAGTTTCATTTAAAAATGTTTCAATGCATCGTTCGTTTTTTTTTTTTTTAAATAAATATTTGTGCATATGTAGAAAGTATACTGTACATGTACCTTGCGCACGCACTATTTCCGTCTACTAACAAATGCGAAATCACAAAAGCCGGTTTCCATGGCAATCACCATATTTTATTCATTGTAGAACGATATTTTCTCATAAACGACAAATAATATTTCAAATCAATTTTTTCATGCTTATCTGCAAGAACACCATCGGAAAGAAAATTTATTTTTATAGGGAAATATATGTTCTTTCTAATGGTATAAACAAAAAGAAGATGCAAGGTGACAAACTTGAGCTACAGCGCATAGAATATTGGCTTTTTTCATGTGAACGATTTTGGAAGCCACTTTGGATGGTAATATCTTTTGGAAAATCAATATTTACGCTCTGCAACTTTTGCCCATCAAAACAAAGTATATTGAGAATTGAACTAATAAGTACGAGCTTGTGAATTATTTTTGTTCTTAATTTATGATATTTTAAAATCCATGAAAAAGTTTCTCCCTTTCGTTTTGTCAAGACTTTGCATGCGTGCTGCACAAAAGTTCATGAACTCAAACTCATAAAAATACAAGAACGTACTGACAATCAAAAGAATTAAGTACGTAAAATTTCAGACTTCTAGTGTGATAAAATTTTCTACAGCCTGACCTTAAACGTGGCAAATCGTTACGACAGACAGAATTTCAAGCTCATTTTTTTTCCTTATTCGAAAGTACACCATCGAAGAAAACACTTATTTTGATAGAAAACAACTGTGTTCTTTTTAATGGTATAAACGAAAAGAAGATGAGAGGTGACAAACTTGAGCTACAGCGCCTTGAAAATAGGCTATTTTTCACTTGAACGTTGTTGATAGCCACTTTGAATAACAATATCCTTTCGAAAATAGATATTTAAGCTCTGAAACTGTAACCCATTAAAAACACTTTTTTTTACAATATAATCCCGAAGTTTGAACCATTGAATTATTTTTGCAAAGATTTTATGACAACCTAAAATTTTTAAAAAAATTTCCCCACCGCGCTTTTCTACGAGTTTACACGCGTGCTCTAAAAATATAATGAGCTCAAATTCACAAAAATAAATGAGTGTATTAACAGTGAATTGTACTTTGAGTTCCAAAAGTTTTAGGGTTCCAGGGTGATAAATTTTTCTGCAAACTTTGGCTAAAGATGGCAATTTGTCACAAAAAGCTCATCCGCCATTTAGGGTTTTTTTTTTGGGGAGATTCTAGATTTTCAGAATTTGAATCTCGGAAGCTGAAAATTTGCATAGGTTAGTTTCAAATTCATTTCTACACCTCTATAAAATGTCGGATGTATAATATATAATCGGAGATGGTCAAGTAGGGACCACTAGGTCACTTGACATGGAATGACTCCACTGTGCAATGATTCACCATATTCCTTATATTCGAGGTAAACTCGAGAAATGGCTTTAGAAGAGAATCTAACTTTTATCAAAACCTTGGGGATGCTATGGCACATCCACATGCCACCTACAACACCATGTTCAAACTCACTTAAATCACGATTACCTGACATTGAAATATATACTCTCACGCACGCAAATCCCATACACATTGTCACGCAGTTCTGTAGATATAACGAAATCTCGCGCGCTTTTATAGTGCACTAATCTTTTGTGATCTTATCAATTTATTCATTACAATATTTTCATTGTGTTACATCTAAATTGCAACAAAATATATCATTTTGGTTAATTAAAAATAAAATTCATTTCCGCCCTATGCATTTTGTGCTTTTTATTTCATGTACGCTAACGTAACATGCAATTTATGTGTACAAATAACATAGTTTATTTATTTTTTTAATTATATATATATATAGCTGATGCACTCATCATAGAATGAAAGAAAATTGCCTTACCCATAGTCAATGCTGTTTTTTGTTTTCTCGCTCGACTTGCATTACTGTAATCAACAAACATCTTCTCCTAAGCTCAAAACCTAATTTTCCTTGCACATAATCATAGAAATTTAGGCCCTTCTACTTTCTTCGTAATCATGGTAATAGTTTCTCTCCACCATCAATGCAATTACCTCTTTGCGTTTCACTTATTATATTTAGGTATTGTAAAAGTAGCCCGTCAACAATGAAACAAACCGATGAGTACTGAAGAAGTTTGATACATTATATAAGAGAGATAAAATAATATCTATATACAAAAAACGTGAGGGAGCCAAATAAGACCACGTAGACCAATAAACATAAGAAATTTTGTTTGAAACTTACTCTGAAGAAATTGTTTTCTGTGCAAAACAATAATTTCTTATGGTTTGCTTTCAACTATTGTAAAACATATTAGCAATGAAAATGGTTTTTGAAAGCCTTTTCATTTCTGTTACATAACTTACAACTAAGAAAAATTTGCATCCTAAAAGTCCTAGCATTATATTTCATTGTGAAAATCTTTCAAAATTTATTGTATAGCATGATAAGTACTTGAGAGACAATCTTCACTTAGAGAAAATAACAACGGAATTGAGAAATTACTCACGTACTTTAGAGAACAAATATTTCAAGCAATTTAAAGAAAATTTTCTTTTGTACCATATTTTCTACGAGTTTTTATGAAAAGTTTTGAATTTTGTGGGTTTGCACGTTTTGAGGTGTGCTGAGAACATTTCGACCATTTTTGTAATATGTCTGCATGTGTGTCTGTATTCGTGTGATCGTTTTTTTATGGTCGCTCTAGAGCAAAAATTACTGCATGAAATCGAACGAAAGTTGGTACACATATGAAACTGAGACGCAAAGAGATGTAAGTACCAAAATTAAAGAAATGGAGATAAACGGAGAAAGTAGTAGGAGAACCTCTTCTCTGTTTTGTGGCAAGAGATGGCACTAGGTGAATCTATACAGCATGAGTTAGAAAAAAAAAATCAATGAATGCCTAGCCTACCTAGAATCTGAACTTCAAACGCGTTTTACTCAAAACTTTATAAAGTCCACTTACATCCCTTTGCTTCTCACTGCTTCATATGTGTCCCCTTGTGAACTGGTGCTCATTAAATTTTGGTGCCAGTTTTTCCAAGGAGAGTGGAGCAATCGAACGGGTTATTTGCTTTGCGTGATTGCGATATATCAGGAAGCACCAAGAGGAACCAAACACAAAGTTGTATAAAAATAGATCTTAGAGGGTAGATATGCTGATTCAGTTTTGATGTCAATATCTCAAAGAAGGAGAAGCAATCGAACATTAGTTGTTTTCTCGTTCATTGTGACTGATATAGCTCAAAAAGTATTGAATGGAATTAAGCAAAAATTCTTTCACAGGTAGAGCGTAGAGAATACAAAGTAACTTACTGAATAATACAAAGGTTGATTTGATTTTGGCACCGATAGCTCAAAGGAGGCTTGATTTTTGCCATTGTTTCTGCAAATAACAATAGCTCATTTAATGCAACAACGTGAAAGACATTAAAAAGGAAGAAATACACAAAATACAGTACGCAATTACATTAAAAATTTGAGAATGAAGACCCATATGCATGTGATTAAACTAATTTTTCAAATTCAGCAATAGCACCCCCTTTCCCCGATCCTCTAAAGCTTATAGTTTGAAAATGATTTTTATCCCAGTTCAGAGAAGTCTGGTGAATTTTTGCGTGAAAATCTGTCAGAACATATTTCAAACAAAGTTAGATGAATCAATAGAAGACTCGGAATCTTCTAAACAAGACCCAATTGAGCATTGTCCCTTAAGTAGTTTGGATCGCATAATCAAAAAAAAAAAAAAAAAAGAAAATGCGATTTGTATCATCTTCTCTGCATGCATAATCAATATAAAGGGTTATATGTTACTCCAAACTTCTAAAGCTATAATTTAAATACTTTTATGTTTAAACTCTAAATATTTTGTTTCTGCTTCGTCCATTATAAATGGGCATTGAGTTCTGTTTTTACTGTTTTTACAGTTTTACAGTTTACAAATGTTGTTGCTATTACCAATTGGAAGAGCCCAAGCACCATTCACACTGTGAGGATACGCTGTAAAAAAAATGTGTAACCTTGAACCATAAAATCGGTGGCAGCTTACCTGCCTCCACTGCTCTGGAGTTACGTAACTGATACTACTGGTGTAAAGTTACACATCACTTGTGGAAGGTTACACCATGGTAATACAGCTATGGCGTAACGTCTCACACATTTCTGAGTAAGGTGACGTCGGAATTTTCTGTATGCTTGCAGAAAAATTGCTTGAAAGTTTACAAATTTGTAAAAATTAAGCTTTCATGTGACTTACCTGAACGATGTATCAAGTTCATGCTTTTTAACAACCAATATGCACCGTTTTTTTAATATACAATATTTATTTATTTTAATACACAAACAAGACATTTTTATTGCACTAAGAGAGGAAATGCCATGAGTTGTGTCCGAACCCAAAACGCTAGTCTCACAGACTCGCAAAGCAAGAGTTTTTACCGCAAGGCTAACATGGATGGACTAGTCGACCCGTGCGGAACTCCGCACTGTGCTTCGAATCGTTTCATAAGGCATTTCGCTCTTTAAAAATTTCAAAGGAAGAACATTATGAAGAAGAACCGAAAAAAAGTAAGCGCAGAAGAGAAGGCATGTAATTTAAAGACATCAGTAACAAAACCTCGTTAAATACAACGTTGTGATAATTTGATCATCGCTCACCTTTCGGTCGTACATATTTTCAATGCAAACATAAATATCATTAAAAGTGTGGCTGAGTAGTGACTCGTGAAAAAGCGATAATTGTGCACGTGAAAAAACAGGTTGTGGCAAATACAGTGAGCCCATGTGAGCATCTGACGGGAAAAAAAGAAACATTAAAGAGCTATTTATTGGCACTGATTCGAATTGGCGCCATTCTGATTAACAGCCCGATACCCCAACAAACCTAGCAATTGCGCCTTGTTTTTTGAAAGCTATTCATTGAAGGAATGCGTAGTAAAAAAGAGCAAAAAAGCTTTTTTCCAATAATAATAATAATAATAATAATAATAATAATAATAATAATAATAATAATAATAAGTTCATACCTCTATGTTTTGTCATTAACCAGCATGATACGATTTAAAATTATTCGTGAAGCATGGAATTTGATTAAAGAATGACGAAGATCTCACGTAGCGATTGAAACAAATTCTGGAGAAGTAATAAATTAGATTGAAAATAAGTGTTTTTATCTTTGAATATTGAACTATTTCACATAGAAGGTTGCTTTAACCGTTACGACTTAAATGCCCGCACATGTTTCTCTTTTAATCGAACACTTAAAATTCAAAACCAAAACCAGTTGAACAAAGTCGGTTTTTTAAGTGTAATTTTTCGAACGTAGACAAAATGTTTTTTTTTTTCAGTAGAAAGCAGAGGAGTAGAAAATGATTTCTTGCTAATGAAGTTGATAATAATTTTAATGCTTTATATCGTATTCGCGCGAATAAAAAATTAAATGTTTACTGGGTGAAACTCGTAGTTTTAATTTGGCGTAGTATTTTTTCATTTGTACAAAAGGTCGAACACTGCTATTAGAAACATCTACATTTCAGCATACAATGAAAATGTTTTTCTGTACAAAAAAGATTTCCTTTAGGTAAATCTAATACTTTTTTATGCTTACATTATGCTGAGTGGTCTGGATGTAGTCAAAGCTTAAAAAAAAGGAAGAACACCCTTCGATTAACAGTCAACTTATCCGAATGATAACTGTAGCCTGTATAAAGGAGTCGAAACACCAAGTAGCATTCCCACTGCATTTATTTTATTACTTTTGTATGTTATGAGTACATGTAATGCATAATACTAATATAAATTTGATATTATGTCGGACAGCCCAAACTTGCCCGAAGTTCAGATAGTTTATAGCCGAACGCTCTACCGAAAAAAACTTATCAATTTAACCGAATAACTAAGTCCAGTGCTTTTACGTTTTATTAATATATGAACACATACACACAGGCTTTTTTTTTTCTTTTTGCCGAAAGCGACGTAAAAAATTGGAAAACTGCATTAAACTTTGCTTTAAAAAAATGCAAAAGAACTACAGGCTGCATCAAGGTTTTGAAACCGCAAGGGGCGTTTTCGAAAACTTGATTTTTCGACCGTAAGTCTATTTTTCGTCATTAGCCAGCCTGATAAGTTTTAAAATGAGAGGGGAATAATATGTAAGATAAGATATTGAAGAAAAATGTTTTTATTTTTGAAAATTTTTACAATTTGTTACCTCAGGCTGCTTGAACCGTTATAACTTAGATGGCAGCACGTGTTCATCATTTAACAGCACGGTTAAAATACAAAATAAATTGAACTATGCTCTTTTTTAAGCGTAACTTTTCGAATGTAGTAAAAATGTGATAAGCTATTTGTTTTTTTGCAAAAAGGAGAAAAAATATATATTTTACCCTTCAAATTGAGGTAGTAATTTTTTTATTTGTAGAAAGAGTCAGAAACTCATTAGAAGAATATATATTTCAATATACGATTTATTATTTTTTTCTGAACAAAAAACAATTCTATTGTAGTCTGAAATCTTAAACCTGTTACTTACATTTTCGCTTACATTATGCTTTAATTTTGTTACTGAAGCCAAAGCTTTAAAAACGAACAAACAAACAAAAAAAAAACTTTATTATGCAGAAGTTATTTAGCACCACGTTGCATCAAGTTTTCATAACAGCATAGAGCGTTTCCTTCTCATTTATTCTGTTCCCTCATACTTGTTATTCATTTTATTAAGTGTTCATGTAATGCCCGATATTTCTCTAATTTTTTGATGCAGATTGTCCGGACGTGGGCCCGAACACTTATTCTCCTGGTTACCAGGAGAACGCTCTGCCGATCAAGCTATTCAGCTCTGTCGGGCACAGTGCAAGTTAAAGTTATAAGTTTAACCGAAAACCTCATTCTGGTTCCTTAAAACAGGTTTTTCGGCTGAAAAAAATTAATTTTTAGACCGTGGGTCTATTTTTCTTCAGTAGCCAGCATCATAAGCTTTAAAATAAGGTGTAAATCAAAGAAATCGATCAAGAATTGAGGAAAATCTGGAGTAGAAACCAAAAACAGGCTACAGAAATAATATATGAAGATTTCGTTTCGCTAATGAGAATTTACCTACTCTGCTCCGATTCAGATCTTCACGCATGCGCTTTGAATTCTACTGAAAACTTTGTGCAAGGTTCCTCCAACAACTTGAGTTTTTAAAACAATGATGCTACATGCTTTAAAATTCATGTAATGTTACACCCATTAATACTATGGTAACCTTACACATTTTTTTACAGTATACTTAAAGTAGAAAGGACGGCTCCTAAGGCGTGTAAGGCTCCCAAATAGAGAGAACTTCGAATTTTACATCAACATTCGGCCTCCGTTGTATTGTAAATTAAAATATCATTAATTGACTTATATTAAAATAAGCGGATTCTCCGTGGCTCTAAGGTAAAATCTTCACTTTGAGAGGTGAAATCTTTGCGGAGGTTGTGGGTTTGATTCCCACCGGAGCCATAAGCGTGTTCCTTCCTCTCTTTGGGCTCTTTCTCTTTTTTGCGTTGCCTTATCTTGTCATATCTCTACATAGTATGAAATAAAGTCTCCAAAAAAGCGTCTGTGTGTTTGAACGCGCAAAATTCAAGAACTACCCGGTTAATTTCGTTGACATTTTCACAGGTTTGTTTCTTTAAGTCCGGAAAAGGTTTGCTGACCGGTTCGAAAAATATCCGATAAATAGATTTTTTTTTTGTTCCAATTTAGTCCGAATTTTCATATAAATTTCCGATTATGGATCTGAAAAACTAGTTGCATATATTAGTATTGTATATCGTCAAAAAGGGTAGAATTTTCCGCTTTCGCGTCACGCAATTTGTTTCAATGCTCTAACTTAATTACAGCGGAAATTATTTGTGTTTTTAGCTCGAGTTTTTTAGGCTTAGCTTAAATTTAGGCACTACTTTCCTTATTAAATCTATCAATAAAAAGTCCTACAGTTTTATTTTTGACACAATTGGATTGATCAACATTTTTTACTCCAGATCTATCTCGACCCATGGTTGAAAAACTAAGCTTCTATCGCCAAAAGAAAATATCATCTTGATTCAAGTTGTTAGCCATTTTATTTTCGCGTTTCCACGGTTACGCTTTTTGAATTAATGGTTTATTTCCATCTTAATTTCTTAAAGTTATTTTATTTTGTTGTTTCCATTGGTAAGCTTTTAAAGTTCATCTTTCTCATTTTAATTTCTTAAAAGTATTTTTTGTTTGAAAGGGAAATTTTGCATGATGTTTTTTTTTTCCCTTTATCTAAGCCTGATTGTTGAATATACGTCCATTCGACCCAATTTTTATTTTCAAGGTAGACCGGGCAAAAATGGTCAATACAGCTAGTAAGTTAATAAAGAGGTCCAACCCCTCAAGGCAATGGCACCCCGTATCTTTATAGTGATTATTAAAAATACCACGGCAACAACAACAATAAAATAAGCACGCTGGAATTCTTTTAAAAAAGTGCAGCTTTAGAAAAGGTTCATTTAGCAACGTTTATTCAATAATTTGTATGATCACGTCATAAGATACTGTTGGTTCTATCTTCTATCGTAACAACTATCTGTATTAATTATTTTACATATGTGTTTAAATAAGTCATACATTTTTTCATTTTTCCCCCTAAACTTTTCAAAAGGCTTAGTCTTGAACTTGATGCTTGTTATTTGCGGGACTGTATTGGCAACATTTGCATGCCTTAATCGGAAAGGGAGGGAATACAATTTGAGAGCAAAGGATTAGCAACGTTAAGCAATACGTATTCGCTCCCTTGAAAATTTTCCGGAGCCTCCATAGAGGGTTATTGGACAACTCGCGACTTGTATTCCAGTTCCTGCCTAAAAGGTTAATGCAGTTATTAACTAATGGTACATCTAAATACTGTTTACTTAAAGATCAGTATATAATAGTATGTACCCACAAAAAACAATGACTTACAGAACTCTGCTCTGCCGCATTTTGCTGTATCATAAACCCAGTGGAATTCCGCGTTCATTCAAATGATGTACAATCCGTGCACGTTGAAATACGATAAAAAAGAAATGTGATACATCTCTTGGTACCATGTCCAATAAATAAACAGGAATGGTAAGAAACTTCGAAGCTTAATTTATTTTGAAAATTTACGAAACAGTATGGCAATAATTATTCCTGTAAAACACTGCCTCATTGTCATCACTGTCTGTTGTGCCATCTTAGTTTGCAACATAATCGTAGAACTGTGGTGTTTAATTTCTTTGTTTCAAATATATTTTGCGACAGAGAAAGAATCTTTTATAGAAACAACATAAATATTCTGGTGGAAGGAATGATTTATGGAGTTTCTCTTGTTCGCTGGATAGAGATCGAAGACATCGACAGGGAAAATTCAAAGAAGTCTATGCTTCCGGCGAATGGGCAGACAAAATCGATGGCACTCATGATTCGAGAAGAAATTATGCAAGGGCTCTTCATGTACCCAAATCGAAAAACGATCAGATTTGGACATTCATGAAGAAGAGCATCAAATAAAGCTTTAGTATTTAAATATTAACTTTTAGTTCGGAAAATTGTCTGTTAACCAAATCTGTCAGATTAACTACATCGGAAACAAACAATAGCTTTTTTAATCGAACTGATGTCAAACATCTCTACTGAATAGCATCGTAATTCCTTAACAAATATTTAGTTTTTAAATATAACTTTTTAACCATTAAAGCTATTATTTAACAAATCTTTACATATTTAACACAACTCAAATGAACGGTAGCTTTTATAATCGGGCTGATGTAAAACATCCCAGATTATCTGAATAGCAATGCAAATGTTTAACAAATATTTAGATTGAAAATATAATTTTTTTAAAATTATATTTTCAATCTAAAGCGCTTGTTAACCAAATCTGTTTAGATTTAACACAGCTCAAATAAACGATATATATCCTATATAATTTGTCTGTCGCAAATATTAAATGAATACGACACAGTAAAGAACAAAGGGAAGTACGAGTTAGTGCACTATTTTAAGTTTTGAATAAAATACTTACAAACCTATGTTTTGAACACCCTAGGTCGATCTTAATTGGATAGGTTTTCCATATCTTGTCCAACAGCACATGCCAGGGCTACTAGTACTATATCTAGCCCCCTAGCAGATGAGAATTTCCATTACCATTTGTACTCGCAGTCTCCAAAATTTTAATTTTTGCACTTACACTCCTTTGCTTCTAGGGACTTTAACTTTTCGGTACAGCAGGTTGCCTTTTTTACGAATCAAATGATTAATAAAAGCTCATGTTACATGAAAACGTTTGTCGACTCCAAACACGTAGGTAGAGTCATTTTTGAAAGAATGGACGAAAAAAAAATTTATAATGATTTTTGGTTAAATTTTGTAAATTTAAGTTTAGTCGTTTAGGTTAACTTTAAGCCATGCCGGCAACTTTGCGCCACTTATTTAAGGCTTGCGTAAAGAAGGGGATACTTTTGAACTAGGCTAATAGTTCATTTTAAAGGGATCAAACAATTATTATTTCTTAAACTTGGATATTAGTTCCATAGTATGAGAATTTTGTCTTCCGTTTTGTACCAAAAAATGCAATAAAACCACTAAAACATGAAAAGACAGTTCAAACTGCAGAAATTGTGACTCAGAAATTGTTACCCTGAACGGTTTTGCTTTCTTAACAGGTACCACACTTTACCTCGAGGAAAAGTATTAGTATTTCTAAAAGTTTATTCATCGAAAAGATTGGGACATCAAGTTCTCGTACTTCCCCTTGGAAAAAATCCGAGTCCATTTTTTCGAAGGGTATTCAATGAAACGTATTGATAATTTTAAAGAAAAAAAAGAAGAAGAATAAAGAAATAAAGCAGCGAAAGCGAAAATCAATAGGGTTGTGATAACAGACATAAAAGAACTTCTGAAGATGCTTTGAACCTAGCCACAAAGTAAACACTACTGTAAAAAAGCGAAACAAATTACACGAAAAGTAAATACAAGAATTTGCAATTGCAAAGAGGGGGAAAAACACGTAAGGAACTTTTTCTATTTTTAGGCATTTTTGCTATTCATTATAAAACGTTTTTTAAACAATTCTTTGAACTGGCGGGTTTGGGATGAAATGGAATTCGATCGATTACTTTTCTTCATCATTTTCATTATGATGCATTTTTAGAGTGAGTGAAATAGTGTGAGAAAATTTTCAAAACTTGAAACCATTGCAAATGATATTTAAAATGTCAAAAGAAAGTGACTGCTAACAAAAATGGAACAAAATATTTGTACGCACTAGGAGACTAAAATTTATATTGCTAAAATGCAGTATATTAGATGTTAAATAGAAAGGATACAACAAATAAGTTTTTTAATTGTGAAACAAAGTCATTGTGCAGAGAAAAGTCAGCATATTGATTTATTTCTTCTCACTAAATCAAAGCATATTTCTAGATTTTCTCTTTCTAGAAACTAAATAAAATCCTCAATTGATTTCTACTTATTAATTCAAGTTTTGGTGTTTTTAACTAGTTGAAATTATATAAATTTTAATGAACAACATGGCTCCAATTTTTTTGGCTCTCTAATTATAGAAATACATAAATTTTGATTATGAAATATGCACTTGCATTTATATCCGATCTCATATCTGTGAAACGTTACCTGATGATAAATGTTCTCCACGAACCAAAAGACAACAAATCAGATTACCGAGAAGATTGTGGTTGACTCAGATATGACACCTGGCAGTTTATCTAGTCTCTAGTTTTATTACAGATTTATGATCTGGCTTGATTCATGAGAAAATAAGAAAATAATCTGAAAAGAAGACTTTTACCAGCATTATTTGTCATGTTCGATTGATAAAGTCAAATGTAGAGACTAACACAAAGTTTCATAAATACAAACATTTTTCCTTCCTTTACATTAAATTTACTTTCTTTTTTTGTTCATGTACTGGGTTATGGGGCACGAATTCGAAGGAAAAAAATAAGTAATACGAGCAAAAATGTTATTACTTATGTTTCAATTAAATATCAATAATATTTTGAAAAAATAAACTTTACAATTAATAAAAATTCTTACAATTTCATTTTGTTAAAAGTTACTTCCTCTGAAAATTTAATTCCCTCAAAATTGAATACCCCTTCCCCTTCATCTCAGTATTTTAATTTCGTGTACGTACAAGCTCAAATGTTTACTTCCTGAAAATTGAAGCTTTGAAATCATTCAAACTTCTAATGCACATTTTTGTGTCCCACATTTGCACATAATCAAAAGTTTTATGAAATCACATGAGCACAACAGCTGAAAGAAAATTTTAAATACATAACACAATTTTATTTGCTGCTGATCATTTACATTGACAAAACTAGAACAATTCAAAGAAATAAAAATATGAAACACTTGTAAAAATAGGAAAAAATCTGCAAATGATAACTTAAACTACAGATACGTACTAGGCATCCATGTAAAATTTTCCGTGCGTTACAAAATGTGAGTATGAAATTGCCAATCTAAGACACCAGATGCTCACATTTGTTGGAATGAGAAGAACCTGATCCGAAGTGATCGAATGGATGAACCTGGGTTGTTTTTACTTTTTAAAAGCAAAAAAAAACATTACTCGGAGTGTTACCGTCGGCGTAGGTAGTAATGTTTTTGAAAACTTGCTTCCCTTTCTCTTTTCTTTCCTTAAAAAAAATCTTGACTGAAACTTTTACTGCAGAATATTCTGAAAAAATCTTATCTCAAGAACAAAAATAAGCTCATGATTTTCTTTTCCTATGTAACCCATGAAATGACATTAATTTTAGCAAAATTTTCCATTTCTAGCAATAATTTCAAATTTAGTGTAAACTGATTAGTATAAACGAACACTTAAGCAATTTTATTAAAAATTGTATCAATTAGCAAAAACAAATTAATAATAATTAAATTATGCGTCATGTACTTCGGGGGAGATAAACAAAAAAAAAAAAAGCGTAGCATACAAATAAATGATCACGAACTATCGTTGGACGCTTTTCGGACTTAAATAGAAGTTATTGTTGCTACTTCATTTAAAAAAAAAATGACTTTTCAAGCCTTTGTTTTTTTTTAAATTTGCGAACTGTTCCTTCCTCAGTCGCTCTACCCTGCAATGAAAGCCTGCAGCGAAGTTAAAATATTTTAACAACTTATGCACGTTTCGTTTTTTTTCTCATTTTCTTAAACATTTGTATAGAAAACATGAAATGTGACCACAGTGGTTTTTGCTTTGTATCGCATTAAAAATTACATGAAGTCAAACAAATCCCTGTAACACATTAAGTTCAAAATCGTATGTTTTTAATATCAGTTACAAAAGTTTGATACTGCAAAAGGTTTGAAAAAGCTTTAATTTTAAAACATTAATTTCCAATTTGAATATTTCTGAATTTTATTACATGTGAAACATTTTCAATGCTTAATCTTACATGTTTATTAGTTTACGTTTATTATGAAATTATACTGAGTAGCATAAAAAGCATGTATCAATTAATCTACCTCCGAGGAAATGTCCAGTTCCCTTAGTATCCATTACTGAGAGGTTCTACTGTGAATGAAAAAGTCGATGCAGTGTCTCATTATCTAGTTACAAAAATTAATCAAATATGTAGTTTTTAGGAACTAATGAAAATAAACGGAATGAGGAAAATTATAAAGAAAACAAAGTTTATTATAATCAATGACAAAGCAGCAGAAATTCTACCTTAATATACTTTAGTGTTGCAATCAAGGATGCCATACAAAATATATTTTACAGTCTTAATTTGAGTGCAAATTGCTGCAATTGAATTTAACGCCGTGAGTTTAAATGTTTCTTCAGAGACAACACTAAAATGCAAATGTATGCTAACCGTTTGGATGAATAGAATTCCAAATTCTCGCTGAGTAGTGAGAACATCGCTTTACGACTCTCAGGATATTGCGCTGATAAAATGTCTTTTGTTTTGGGTATAAAGTTTGACATGATGATTATACGTTTACCAAAATTTATAATATTTAAATTGTTGTTTAACAGAAACTAATCTTCAAAAATCAAAGCAATTTTAAGATACATCGCCAGCTCAGTTATTCCATACGAGGACTGCAGTTTCGTGCTTTTTAGCATTCATCAGCCCGGAATAGGAAAGTATTTCTGCCTTAGTCCTGGCTTTAGGGCGGTAACTTACTACAATTTTAAGACATTAATTTGTTACTTCCTTTTACAAAAAAGGAAGTATTGTATTCGCGAAAGAATTTTCACTCAAAAATCGACCTTAATTTCCATTTTGCTCACCCCCGAATGAATGTTGAGTTTGTTTTCGACTCGACCACACGTGGATAAGTGCCTAAGAACGTATAGACACTCGAAATAACCATTTTGACGAGCAAAAAACAAAGAGTTTTCTCGTGACGTCTCTATGTACGTATGTATGTGCGTATGTATGTCGCATAACTCAAGAATGGAATGTCCTAGAAAGTTGAAATTTTGCACGTAGACTCCTAGTGGGGTCTAGTTGTGCACCTCTCTTTTTGGTTGCATTCGGATGCTTCAAAAAGATTCGTTTGCCCCTTTTTAGGGGGAAATCATTGTTAATTTCGATGTAAACTCAAGTGTTGTTATAATTTGGCGGACACTTGGCGATATATGGCCAGTCTTTGGGCAGCCAAGTTTTTTCGATAACTTGGCGACAAATTTGGCATTTTTTTCTTTTTTTTTTAAAATCTGGTTTCAACTTGGCCACTGTTGGTGATAGTTAGCGAGTAAACTATTGAATCACATTAAAACTGCCAATAATGAGAAAATTACATTAAATTGGAGTAAAAGGAAGTCATGTGATGCACACATCAGCTCGTTTTTTATTTAAATCTCATAAAAAGAGAAATTCAATCTAATTGCGCGTATTTCTGTGCTTGTCTCAATAGAGTTTTAGTGTGCAACAAAATAAAAAAGGGGGAAAAATACGAAAAAAGTTTCAGCCTGAAAACAAAACCTAAAAATGTACGGTAAATGAAAAATCTTGATAAATGGTATAAAATTAAATGTCATTCTTAAATACTAACATAACATTCAAATGAGAAGTAAATTGCAAAAGTATTAAAAAAAAAAAAAAAACGAACAGTTCCGATGCCATTTTGTTCACGCAAAAGATATTACACAAATTTGAATATTTTTTGTCTACCTTTTGAGTTCTGTCATTTGCTGAGATGAACAATAACTAACCAAACAGACACTCAATGCAAACATTTATTGATTATTGAATACAGTATTAAAAATACGTGTACAGTATTAAAAATACGAAAAATAAAAATATTTTCTCAGAGCAGTGTTCGACCTTTTGTATGAATGAAAAAATATTACGCTAAATTGAAATTACGAGTTTCACCCAGTAAACCCTTAACTATTTATTCTCGCGAGCGCGCGCGAATACGATGTAAAACATTAAAATTATTATCAACTTCATTAGTAAGCAATCACTTTCTACTCCTCTGCTTTCGGGAGGGGGAGAGACAATGCATTTTGTCTACGTTCAAAAAAATACGCTTAAAAAAGGGGTTCGGTTTAACTGGTTTTGGTTTTGAATTTTAAATGTTTGAATAAAAGAAAGACATGTGCTGGCATTAAGCTGTAACGGTTAAAGCAGACTGCTTGGAAAATTGTATCAATTTTCAAAAATAAAAACACGTATTTTCAATCTAATTTGTTGTTTCTCTAGAATGTTTGTTTCAATTGCTACGCGAGATCTTCCTCATTCCTTAATCAAATTCCATGTTTTACGAATAATTTTAAAGCATATCATGCTGGCTAATGACAAAATATAGCATTCGAAAACGAAGACACAACTGCTCGGTTTGTTGGAGTGTCGTGCTGTTAATCAGAATGGCGACAGTTCAAATCCGTGCCAATAAATATCTCATTAATGTTTCTTTTTTTCCGTCAGATGATCACACACATGCACTTTTCACATGCACAATTACTGTCCAACCACGGATTGCATGGAATTTTCAAACGTCCAGATAAGACGAATTTATGTGAATATGGGGGAAAAGTAAAAATTTGATATACGTATTCCGCTCATTTGAATGAGACTCTGCTTCTGCAAAAGCTGACATCGGTAAAAAAAATAATAGATTCGTCCATTTCCGGTCGTAAAACGGATATTTGTCTTTCCATACAATCCGTGGTCAGACTACTGCTTTTTCACGAGACACTCAGTCACACTTTTAATGATATTTATGTTTGCATTAATACATAAATAAAATACATACAACCAAAAGGTGGGCGATGATCGCATTATCAGAACGTTGAATTTAACGAGGTTTTGTTGCTGATGTCTTCAAATTACATGCCTTCTTTTTTGTGTTTACTTTTTTTCCGTTTACTTTAATTAGTTAACTTTTTTCGATTCTTCATCATAATGTGCTTTTTTTTTGAAATTTTTGAAGAGCGAAATGCCACATGAAACGATTTGAAACACAGTGTGGAGTTCCGCACGGGTCGACTAGTTTATTATTTATTCCTTTATTTGTTTGCCTTTTTTATTTGAAAAACAGCGAGCTGGCAATGTGCTTTACAGATCATTCAAGCCAGAGATACTAGCTTAGATGGAGCACACGTATTTTCATCTTCCTGATCGACAAGCAAATAATGATTTTTGCTGAGACGTGAGGAGAAAATTGGATTTCTTATTTATCTGAATGACTTCTGGTTGCGCTGGAAAAGCAACTCCCTTCGAATGCAGATATTCCTCTTCCGATACTTAAAAGTAAATTCGCTCGAGTTCAATAAAACTGTCTCAGAAAGTATATCACCGCGAAGCAGAACTTTGCTGCAAGTACGGTAGCACACGGCTGTACAGTCATTCAGAAACAAAAATAAATTTGGTTATTTTTCTTCCTATCCACCTTTTGCAAAAATTTTGTAATATAAAAAACATGGGAAATGTACATCAATTTTTTTACAAAAATTCTTTACTGCTCATATATAGTAGCACTTAGATTAGCGGAAAAAAAAATTAATTTCTCCATTAATACTAACCGTAGTACCGCTGAAAGTATTGTAATAGTTTAAATGGGGAGATTTTTTTTCTACTTCCCTAGCTATACTGGAAATCAGAAACAACTCAGAAAGTAATATTGCGCTGAAATACAATATTCAGTTCAAATCGATTAACACGTTTCTTAGTAATAACGACAGCATTTTTGTTTATTCTTGTACTAGTGGTACCCGCACGGCTTCGCCCTTAGTTGAAAATTAAAATGTCATTCGGTTCGCCTGCATATTTACAAATAATGGATGACGAGTTTCTTAATTGGCTATGTTCATTCGCTCTCCCATTCCATGTCATAATAATTTCGTAATTTATGATAATTTTGCTCCGGAAAATGTTCTTAAAATTGAAATAGAAAAAGAATAAAATCGAATTTTCGAAAAATCGCTTCGAGGTGCACACCCCCATGCTACAAACTAACTTTGTGCCAAATTTCATGAAAATCGGCCGAACGGTCTAGGCGCTATGCGCGTCACAGACATCCAGACATTGAGATTTTCAGCTTTATTATTAGTAAAGAAAAGGAATGGAAATGAACTAAAGTGTCAAATAAAGCTAAGGATAAAGTGATGTTCCCAGCCACTGAGGAGATTTTGCTAGATGAACTAGCAGAAACGGACTCTCATTTGATTTAATTTGATCTTGCTATGTCGTTACGCAACATCCCAAAAGTTATTTTTTTAAAACAAAAATGAAGAACTCGGTGAAAATTGATATTAGTTCTTTGTTTTTCTTAAGGGAAATTGAAATTTGAAAAGAATTAAAAATACCTTGGTAAGTAATTGTCACCTTTTAAGCGTATTAAACTTCCATCGAAAAATCATTACGGTTTTTATGTTTAATTAAAAAAATATATTCTTTAAAAAATCGTTTTAAGCAATATCATTTCATAGATCTTTTTGTATAAAAAAAATATAGGCTCGACTGGGACAAATTTGGTAAATCAGCAGTTGTATGCAGTTACTAAAACTCAAATCAATAAATTATCAGAAAATAGTCAATGTGTTTAAAAACGGATTGTTTGACGCACAACCGAGCCAATTCGTCGAAACTCTATGACCAACTTTTCATAAAAATTAATGTATAATTATGCTGTTTTTTTTAGTATGCAACCAAGGCAGAGGCAATATTTAGAAATATAAATAAACTTGAAAATCGCCCGTCAAGATATGACGGGTGGAAGTTGCTTCTACATTTGAACGAAGCGATTGCCTGTTTGGTGATATTTTGATAGTTGAAATTGTAACCCTAACTCCAGGGGATTAACCCTAAACTCCAGTAAATAGCTTTACTTGCTGACCCCTTTTTCGTTTCTTCATTCTTCTAAAATGACAGTCTTACCAGTAAAAGAGTTAAGTGACCGGATCCAGTTTAGCCTTGTCACAATAAAGCTTTTCCCTGCATATTAAACATTACCAAAACATACTATCAATCTATCATGTCGTGGTGCGAGTTTCATTGCTGATGACGTCAGGAGCATTACTCGATCATTCACTATTATATGTATGAGGATCTACCTTGTCAAAGTTAATGCCGAATATTGTATACTGATTTATAAAAAAATAGTTTTAATTTATAAAATATGCTAACATACATGCGTGTTGCGTCATAAGTTTTCTTTTGATAGAATGTGTGCAAAGAGAATCTGATTTTTAGTTCAGAAAAAGGATGTGCATGAGTCTTACAGTATAACAAATATTATTAGGTTTTTAATAGTTTGAAATTGCAAAAAGTAGTACAATTCTAAAAGAGAAACAATAGTCTTGTGGATCCTAGTGAAGATATTTCGTAGGAAAATGACTTTCAGAAACATGATCTTTCCTTTGAACTATTGCGGGGTACATGAAATACACCGCCAAGATCAGTCAATTCCAGCCGAGGACCGCAGTTTTGTGCTTATTAGCACTCATCAGCCCGGCATAGGAATGACTGAGCTGGAGGTGGAAAACCTCTTAAGGAAGCTAGAGTGCCAAACAAACTGATAACTAATGCAGAATTAGCACTGACCAGACGAGTGACCGAAACAATGGTTCGGTTCAACTCGAATATTGAAGGCAAGGCAAGGTATATTCAGTAAGTTACCAACCCTACAGCCAGGGCTAAGGCAGAAATACATGAAATACACCGCTAGCTCAGTAAATTCTAGCCGATGACTGCAGTTTCGCGCTTATTAGCACGCATCAGCCCAGCTGGAGGGACTGAGCTGGAGATGGAAAACCTCTTAAGGAAGCCAAGAGTGCCAAATAAACTGGTAGATAATATAGAATTAGAGCTCTGGCTATAGGGCGGTAACTTACTGAATATTGTGGGGTAGTTGGAGACCGACCGAGACACTCTCAAAATTCAGTTAATTGTTTAATTTATGTTTCTCTTATTTTATCTTTATATTTTTCAAATCTACAAGATAAAACACTTGTTTTGTTTTTATCGTTTTACCTTTCTTTCTCACGGGAAAAGAGTTCAGAGATATTTCGTATTTTATTTTTGTGACAATGCCTCATTTTATTTTCGACTAAGAAAACTCTTTTATGTCGTTAAATCAAGAGCCAGACTGGAAATCTGGATATAAATTCCTGCATAAATTTATGAACTGCACTTCATTATTTTCTGCTGTCTACAAAGGTCTGAAATTTATTTAAGGATGTTAACTTCAAGACTCCAGTTGAGGCTTTGACTCTTCGGATTTTAAAATCCGCTTTTCTCAAGCTCGTTTCGGGAACTTCACAGCCTCTTGCCTAATTATTTATTTTGCACAAAAGAGCTTATAGCAGAGCTTTTCGAAGCAAATGATGATATCCGTTAGAACATTGACTGTAAAACAAAGCACTATTTTACTAATATTAAAACTTTAGCCGAAGATCAAAATGATGCATGTTTTCTAAACCTTAAGCTGCTTTTTACTATAAATGCATTTAAGTGCAATAGCAAAAAATAATTTAAAGGAAATATTATAAACTGTTACATATTTTATGCATTTTTGCATAAAAATTACGTATCTACTTACATTTGTATATCTGACTACTCTGCTAAAAGCAAACTTAAAAACTACACAAAATTTTAAATGATTATGATAATGGGGTTGTTTCCATCAGTCAAAAGTAGTACTTTTGGTCACTAAAATTGATAGAATAAGCCAAAAAAAAAAAAAAAAAAAACATGGACCCAAAAAATACTTTCATTTTCCCAACAGTTTTTTTTTTAATTATTTTTTTTAAATGTTCGATTTTTCAAGCAAGGCGTGGTCTTTATGACGTCACAAATCATGCACTTTGGCGCATATTTTTACTTCATTTTCATGTTATGATAACCAACAAGCCAATCAAATATTACGCTCTACGCTTGCTATCAACCATATCGTTGCCAGTACACGTGAGTAAAGATGCAAATTAAATATGCTTTGTGAATGGCAACACTGAATGGCATTTCATCATTTGTGATGTCATCTGCCAGAAGCGTAACCAATTAAAGCACTCCGATTGACGTATTTTTTTAAAAATAATAAACTTAGTTAAATAATTTTAAAAATGGTCAGATTCTATGTTTTTAAGCATGCTCTTTCAGAAAAAAAAAACTTTTAAAATTTTGGAAGCGACCCCATTCTAAATTACATTAATTAATGCACGGACGCACGCAGACACGCTCGCTCGTACGCACACACACACATACACGCACATAGCATTTCTGAAATGAAAGTATGTATTCTGAAAGTATGCATCTGGAAAGTATGTTTCTGAAACGGCAAGTGAGTTTAGCATTACGTGAAGCATACTTTTTGAGGCAAACTTGTCAAAAATAAGACTTTTTTTTTACTAGGCAGAAGTGTCAAAAGAAAAAAAAAAACAAGTATTCTAAAATGGCAGGAAATGTACCACAAAGAATCAAATGCATAAATTACATTAGCATCTTTTTATTTTCTTTTAAGGATACAAAGATTTGTGGGGAAAAAAATTCTTTGTCAGTAAAACCATTTTCACTTCTCTAATACAATCTCGGAAAATAAATGCAAATATCTGGTTCAAACCCATCGATTTCTGCTTACACAAGAATAATATTCGTTTATCATTCATTTCTATGACGTAACATGATTTCTTTTTTGTGAGAGCATTTTATAAATGACATCCCTCAAAACCTGCCCTAAAATGGTCTTTAAATGACGCATGCTAGATTTCACAAATTTGATTGATCTATTAATGTTCATTGTTCATCTTTTTTACTTAATTTTACAAAAAAAGAATTACTGTATTCGCAAAAAAATTTTCACTCAAAAATCGACATTAATTTCCATCCTGCTCTGCCCCGAATGAATGTTAAGTTTTTTTTTCCCGACTCGACCACACGTGGATAAGAACGTATAGACATGCGAAATATCCATTTTGACGATTCCTGAGTTAGTTACAACGAGTTTTCTCTTGACGTCTGTATGTACATATATATGTATGTGCGGATATACGTATGTGCGAATGTGCGTATGTGTGGATGTGAGTATGTGCGTGTGTATGTCGCATAACTCAAGAGCGGTATGTCCTAGAAAGTTGAAATTTGATACGTAGACTCTTAGTGGGGTCTAGTTGTGCACCTCGCCTTTTGGTTGCACTCGGGTGTTTCTAAGGGGGTCTTTTGTCCCTTTTTGGGAGAAATCATTGTTAATTTCGATGTAAACTCTAGTGGTGTTACAATTTGGCGGACACTTGGCGACATATCACCAGTCTTTTGGTCGCCAAGTTCTGTCCCCAACTTAGTGACAAATTTAGCGATTTTTTGAGCAATCACGATTGCTTATTGCTTTTAATTGAGCGTCCTTGATGAACGGTTCCGTTTTAAGAATGAACCAGGGGCCTCTGCAGCACCGCCGTCCACCGGAGGACGGAGCTGTTCCTCTGGTCCTAGCCTCCACTAGCAGCACTGTCCACAGGAATCCCCTCCTCCTATGCGGTGGCGTCCATGTCCTGCATACACACACTCCTACATTCACACACGTCTACCCACAAACAAGTCCTTACACACATACACACTCGTAACCGCCCAGGAGGAGGGGCAGGCGTGGGAGGACATGAAACGTTTATCGAAAGAATAGCCTCTAATGAGTAGAGTCCTGTCGCAACTCGTAATTGCGAAAACCATAATTCGAATTCAAAGTGTCAGAATTCAAATTATATATGTATATATATATATATATATATATATATATATATATATATATATATATATATATATATATATATATATAGAGGTTAAAAACATAAGTCCATTTCAAAGCTTTCTCAAAATGGTTAATGTCTCTCAGTATTTTGCTTAATCCTCAAGAAATAAGTTTTGACTTCATTGATCCCATTTGACACGTTAATGCAAATAAAATAAAAATAGTGAAAAAAATGATAAAATATCATTTCCTCCAGTCAAAACTATTTACGTTGTGTACTTAAAAAGCAATGAATAAAAAATCAAAAAGAGAATTAAGCAAAAAAAAAAAAAAAATCTTATATAGTATTTTGTAAAATCAACGACTCAATTTCTTTTTCAGAGAATCTGTTTTAATATTTTTGTTTCAGACGAAATAGCAACTTAATTTTTGTGGTTTTAAATGGCAAATATTTTTATACGGAGTGTTGCTCCGTTACAAATGCTTGTCACAAATGCCGGGTATATCTGTAGAGACTCATTTGATTTATACTATTGAAAAACGTTTTGTCTAATAGCAATCACATTTATATTTTGTCATTGCATATGCATGGCTACAGATTGCAGTACCGGGTGGAAGCAAGTGTCATTTACGTTTTAATTTACTAGTGCTACATACATACATCCTGTCCCAAAAACATAGACACAAGCATAAAATATAATTCACAACATAAATAAAAATGGAGGGATTTTTGAAACATAAATTAGGGGAAAGTCATAAGAAAATAACATTATGTGTTGAATTTATTTCAAAAAAAAAAAAAAAAAAAACAGAACATAAGGTGTCCCAAACATATAAACATTTTTTAATTTATAAACTATATTTAAGGTTCAGAAACACAACTACAAATGTCAATTGACAATTTTTTTTTTTTTTTTTTTTTTTTTTGTATGTTGCAAAACAAATGAACTTGCATCACTATTAGCAAGTATTATGTAGATGACCGTTTTATTCCTATACAGGGTTTATTGGGAAGACAAAACTGTATCTTTCAATCAGACATAGGACATATTCATGCGTCTAACTTAGCAAATATTTGGTTCACCATGAATAATATCAATGTCATGGACTTGCCATCGTTTAGTCCAGACTGAAATCCAATGAAAAACGTGTGGAAACATCTAGCATGAAAATTATACACTGTAAAAACGATACAGAAACGTTCCTGGAAAATTTTTTGGCAGTTGATGTGCCCAATTTCAGCCAGTAACATATCTCGCAAAAACTAGGAATGTTTTCACTAAAATTAAACTTTGTGAAATCTTCCCGTGTAAAGCCAGTCGTGTCTCTAGAACTTCAGAGTAAACTGGCCAAAGCTAAGCCAGAACTACACGTATGTATCAAGCATCTTACTTGATTGCAATGCTTGCAAAGCTACGTAGTCCAAAGACTTATTCGCTCCCTTCGGGAGCTTAATCAGTCAGGATGAACCGTAATTGAAGTACAGTCGACACACCTTATAAATACTCTCAGTTAACCTTTCAACTGGGAGCTATAAATATTTTTTGCTACAGAGAGAAATCTGCATTCGTGCAACTTGTAGCAATTCAGGAAACTTTTTGACAATGATACTTGATATTTCCAGGAAGTGGATAAAAACCATTGAAATCCCGAAACGTCACAAGGAAATACTCAGTAACGTCTTGGAGTTTTTTTTTTACAGTGTATGAAATTGAGAGCCAATATATTTCGATCCAGGACCTCAAAGCAGCGATAGAGGAACGGTACGAACCACTAATAACTCTTCCCATTGGTAACAAAAAACTTGATAGCATTTCCCGTAGAAAACGACTTGTTTGATGTAATTAGAAGTAATCAGAGCCGGATTTAGACTTCACGAGGCCCTAAGCTGTTCCAGGTATCTGGTCCCTTTTGTAGTTTGAACAACGTTTTTGTCGGAGGTGTAAGAGGCATTTTTTCCCATTTAGTATGTGTTTGTCTCTTTCCTCTGATACACATAGCAATGCTTTTACTTTTTTAATTGTGTTTTATGTTTCCCCGCTGATGTTTTTTTTTTTTTTTTTGGATTGGTGGGAATTTAGTGATTAGACTTTCTTTTATAAAAAATATTAAAAAATATCTAAAATATTAAAGTTCTGTAAATATTTCTTTCATTGAAAAAAGGCAATTTACGAGAAAGAACGAGTCATTGATGGCTTGAAAAAGAAAACAAAATTTCTTACCTGTTTTTATGTTGTAAATTATATCCATTATAAATTGCTAAAATTCAAAGATTTTCATTTATTTTTTATTCTTTATTACAGTGTAATATTACTAACATGCTTTAAAATTTGCATAATTAATTTAACTATAAAAAAGAGTTTTGCTAAATCCAAAATGAACTCTGCTGTACAGTAGCATTAGTGAAAAAAATGGCAAAGAATTCGAAACTTAATTTGAGATTGGCGCTCGCGTTGGTTATCGCTGAGAGCGATAAACAGCCAAGTAAGAATTTGACTCGGTCGTTTTCTAGAACGTCATTGCTCATTTAAGGTAACCACTAATGAGGGCTTATTGTAGGTAGTGATGCTCCAACCTCCAACTTATCGATAAATACAACAATGAATTAAATATAAAATGATCAATAGTAAAAAATGCTTTAAAAGAAATGGTGCACAGATTCAGGAAATAGGTAACACGAGAGTAACATACTGCCCATTTACACAATTCATAATTTATACACATAAGAAATAAAATTGGAACCCACTTTGCTTAGGCTTCTCAAAGACCTATCTAATTATTTTCAAGGACTCTAGAATAATTAAAATTATTTAACGTTCTATATTTGTACTTTCTAGTCTCTGATATTTTAGTACTTTATTGTAAATTTTTACAGTGCTGTGTTTGCTTTGTAAAAAACAGCTATTTTAAATTTAAAAGGAAAAATGAACTATAGATTTATCATGACTACAACTTCTCTTTATTTGCAAGCGGGGCAGAAAACGAACAGGAATGGCGGTAGTGGGTTTTTTTCTTCATTGTGAAACAGATTGACAGATTAACAATTACGCAGAAGAAGTAAGATAAAAGCAAAAAATAACAAATTATTTCCAAAATAATGAATTCAGAATCATACAGGGTGTTGCAAAACTAATGGTCTATACTAAAAGGGGTGATAGACCTTGCCAAAACATTTTTAACTTTATAACTACGTTATTTAGATGGACACAGTATTGTATCTTCATCCAGCAGGTGTTGCCCGATTTTTGAACATGAACCTGCAAACGTTCGAGGCATCATGTCAAGAGAACCTTTCCCGTAATATCGCTGCAGACCTTTATGATATGACATGAATATTCTAACTTGTGCGTTGTTCATACATCGCTGATGTGAAGCTTGTTTTGCAGCTGGCGGGCGCTCATTTGAACATTTGTTATAAGTAAAGGTTCTTTGTCTTCATATTGTTGTTCTTGGTCTTCATTGCATTCCTCATTTCTGCGAACCAAGTACCCCGGTCTGCCGTTTGCTTTCCGACCCCACATTGCATTGTGAAAGTTGTTTGTTTTGGCAAGGTCTATCACCCCTTTCAGTATGGATCATTAGTTTTGCAACACCCTGTATAAATAGCAAGATATGAAACATGTAAGTCACAAAAATTTGTAATATGTTTCAGAGATTTGAGAACTATGGTTTTTACATTTTTAGTGCAGGATGAAGCAAGGACTTGAATTTGACATATATTGGCATTCCTTCGCCCTACCCCCCCCCCCCCCCCCTTATTTGTGGTTTGCAGGCACACTATTCCAAATTTTTAAGGTTTTTAAGCACTAGAAATGAAATTTATTTTTAAAGTACTCTTTTTTGAACGAATCACGCTGATTTCCGGGAGTTTGGGGCCTCTAACAAAGCGGGGGCCCTAAGCTATAGCTCGCTTAGCTTGTACGTAAATCCAGGCCTGAAGGTAATGGAAATACAATCGCTTATTAACATATTTATAATTGTGTTTCTTAACGTTAAATATAGTTTATAAATTTAAAAGTGTCAATATAATTTTAGGACTTCTTATTTATCTGGTTTTTTGTTTTCAAAATAAATTCAACACATGATGTTTTTTCTTATAAATTAACTCTAACTTGTGTTAATTATTATACACATATGAAACAAATATCCCCAGTCTTTTTTTAAACTCTGAATTGTGTTTTATGCTTTTGTCTATATTTTCGAGACAGCATGTACATTGTACAACAATTACCTCACACGGGCAACAAATAATACTGTGATGAAAATTAATTTAGATTAAAAGTAAATTTTTTTTTTACTATGGCACTAAATTCATTCAATAAGCTTCTTCCTTACCTTTAAAAAATTTAGCTATATCATTTTTAGGGGCTCTTACATCGGGCTTTATTAGTGTTGGTAAATCAGACAATGTACATTAGCTCGCATACTTTTTTTTTAAGATGGCTCCATTGGGTTCATGCATATGGTTACCATTTGCACTATTTAAAATTATTTGTCTGTTAAATTTATTACAGTTAAAGTGAATTAAAATAAATATGCTTAAAGAGAAAGAAGTGATCCTTCAAAAAACGTATTTTAATTTAAAATTGTAAGAATTAAAGAAATGCAAATTGAAAAAACTTTTTTACCTGTAAATTAGAGCTACATCTCCTCAAAAGTGAAATACAGTGGCGGCAAAAAAAAAAAAAAAAAAAAAAAAAATCTTTACATTTGGTTGGCAATTAAAAACTTTACATGTAAACTTCGTATCATGATTTTATTGGCATGCTCCCTAGTGATTTGGTCGAATACAGAACATTTGGCTTCAACCTTGGCCGAATATTCGGTGTTTTTACCGGGACTCTAATTGCATACAATGACGCTCGATCAAGGTACTACTCTTTGAATTCAACCACGTTCACAGAAGGCACATATTTTACAATGCAGTGCCACAGTTTTGGAATAAACAATTAAAAAAAATTTTTTTTTGAAGGGGTGAGGGGAGGTTCACCTTAGGAACACATGAGATCTTTGACTCACCTACCAACTTTATAAATTTTCTGTGGTTAACATTACTATTGATTGTTTTTTGACTTAGTGTTATTGCATAAAAGTTTAATTTCATATGGTAATAATGAGTGTTACACATAGTCTTTCTGGTTTTAGACATTAATATCTCACAATGCATCAACTACTCATTATTTAATATTTTTAAAAACTTAAAATATCCGGGAACCTCTGATCAACATGTGAAGCGTAAACTATATCAATACTGCATTTTGAAATATTTAAAGAACTATTTATCACGTGCCCGCAAACAAAAATTATAATATTTCAAGTAAAGTTGGGAAACACGAACTCATTTAAAATAATACATTTACCAACCCTATCAGAATGAAACTTACGTCTCCGATACTCATAAATCTTGAGTTAAGACAAATAGTATAATGGTTTACAAAAATCTATTTAGCTTTACGAAACTGTATTTTGGAAATATATTCCTTAATTCTTTCTTTCAAGAATTCTGCACTGTTGAATCCATTTTTTGACAAACTTTTCCGTAATTATGAACTTAAAGTTTAAAAGTTTGCTCTTGATGAAATTTAAAGATGCACATTAAAAATCTCCAATCAATTACCACTCTCCTGTCCAAATTATAGTGTTCACATTCCTGTCAAAGGTGTGGAAATATCGTCTCGCGTGTTCACCTCAGCAGTCAATCCACCATCTCCTTAGTCTAATGGATACTGCAGGGGAAGAAGGGTTATAAAGTGGTGGGATGAGGTGAAAGAAAATACTTAATACCAAACACAACTGCTAGCGACCGATCCCAGGACTTTCGAACCCGAAAAATTTCCCGAAAGCGTACTCCTCTTGCACTCGATGGGTATTTGCTGGCATTGGGCTCTGCTGGGCTATCCGCAAGGATTTCTATGGGCCACTTTGCAAACACATGCATTTGATTGCTCAATTCATTTGCACGACATCGTGCACGTTAAATCCGTGAGTTCGAAAGTAATGTATGATCGCTAACCATTGCTTTATATGCAGGGTTCTTTCACACTGTCGCTGCCCTTCACACTGTAAAAAGAAAAAAAAGTCAGGAACGCTCGGGAAAAGTGATGAGCAGCTATGCGTGCCGAGTTTTTACCAGTATCAAATGTGGCAAAAAAAACAGTAAGATATAATCTAGAAGTCAATAACCTTCCTGACATTGAAATAGAACTTCTAGCCATTCAAATTTCTATAAAAAATGAGGAACCTTCTAAGAAGATTTAGATAGGTTAAAGGCTAGAGTAATACCCCCCGTAAAATGGTACAACTTTGTGCCAAGGGGTCAACAATGGGCCACTGTTGCCATGCTGATGATTTTGTTCTCTAGTAGCTTCTTTTTTGAACTTACGAGCTCTAAAAAAATTCACCAGGTAGTGTAATCATTAAGGTAGCTAAATATGCTTTATCGGAGATTGCCATTGTTGTTGTATATCTTAGATAACTTAGTCGTTCGTAGTGCGTGATTCGACACACTCGTGGAAGAGCCAATAGTCTCTTTTGGACAGACTACTTATACTGTTTTCCAAGGTCTGGTAAGTTCACATTTGCTTTACTATTTTGTCAGTTATGAATTAAGCCGATTGTTGACTCAAAATGTTTCATAGTTTTCACAAGCTCTCAACATTTATTGAAAATGGGAATGTTTTGGTACAACAATGGGCCACCTATTTTTCAGGATTTTTAGGGGCTTTCAGCATCCTTTTATTCTCTGTAGGGATGCTTTTGTCATATTTTCTGTTATTTATTGTAAATAATGGTAAGAAAAGACAGAAGAAAACTTGGGGCTAGCCCTATGGCCCATATTCATGGGAGCTTTTGCAGAAGGTGCTGACTGAAATCCAAATCAAATATAAACTGAGATAATTTTTAAAAATTATTTATTTTGATGAGATTTGGAATGTGAAATGTGATTTCACATTTCAGTTTTCAAAATTTTTGTTGATCTCGTTTAAAACTTGGCAGACCTACGCATTTTCTGAGACCTAAATATAGGTACCTGGCCTTTAGTTGGTGAGATTTTTCTAGTTTTCAAAGGTTTCTATGTCAAAATCCAGGCAAATGAAAAAAAACGTTACCTACATTTACATGTTGAACTTTATGAATCACTCGAGGCGACAAATGATCATCAAACCATACTAAGTTGAAAAAAAAATGTAAATGATGGACTAAAAAAAATTTTTATGCAGTTTCAAGCATAGGGCAACTTGTAGCTCAGACAACAATACTGCCGTGCTAAGCACAGATGTGGTACCTGAACATTTTATCAAAATTGAGTTATTGTCACCAGATGGTCGTTAGTAATTTAATTTACATAAATGTCAAGTTTTTTGCGACTTTTGAACGCGAAATATTAAAAAGAGCTTTAAGAAAAAAGTCGTAACTGCACAGTTTGCGGAGTTTGCTAAGGCAATTTGAACGTAAGTGAAATACTAAGCCTTTAAAGTGGTATCTGCGCAGTTACCACTTTTTTCTTTAGTAATTTGTAGGTACGACTTTTATACCTTAGTAAAGCAGCATATTTAATAATGTAGCAGTTTATTGTATCACAGAATATTAAAATTGGTTTACCATTGAATAGTCGATACAAGTTGATAATAAAAACTAATACAACTTTGCATTAATTGTTAAAGTTAATGTTCAGCTTTTTCTATTTAAATGTTTACTTAAAATGCAAATTCTAAAAATGAAATGCATGTAAAATATTCATATCTAACTCTTTTATGCAGAAAAAACGCGTTTCATTCTACGGCCAGTAATATTTTTATTTAAGTATCGTATGCTGTCAAAATTATCTTCATGCTCGGTAAAAATGAATCTAGAAAATAAAATATTATAAAAAACACATTCTTTGAATATAAAAAACGAAAAATTGTTATGGATTACAGTTTTAACTGTCCGGAGTTTTGAAAATGGTATCTTTTAGAAGGTAGATTCTGTTAGATTTGTATTAACAAAATTAAGCGAAACAGGTAAGTCCAAAGAAAGCAGATGTTTTCAGTATTATGTAATGATACATTGAACACGTTTTACTAAGCTATTTTTGTCGTATCTGTGCAGATACCCCGAAAAATACCTAGTAATTGTCATTTACGGTGAAAATAACTTAGTATATGAAAAGGTTTTGAAAAGAAAATGTGTCGTAACTACATTTATTAATTTTAATTTAAGGGTTTTACAAAAATACTCTCTTACGTTTTTCAGATAAGTTATTTACGAAACAACTACCGCAAGTTGAGCATTTAATTAAGTCACAAATCAAAGAACCGAGTTGTAAAACTTTAATCATCAATTTCTCATTTTGAACTCTACTGCAGATACCACATCTGTGCTTAGCACGGCAGAATAAGCCAGATCAAGTTTTGAATGTGTTTTCTAGGTTAAAATGAGGTGGCCCATAGTTGTACCCCATAGGCCACGGAGAAAAAACTTCTCTTTCTCTTCTTTCAAATTTAGATTTTTTTTTCTTAATTTTGACATTTATAGCTACCATTGCTAAAGTCCTCAAATTTCTAAATCAAAAATGTACACGGAATTTTCAATGAAAACAACGAAAAATGACTCACAGTTGGACCATTTTACGGTAACAGTCACTTTTCTGGTTAAACCAGGAAAGCTCAACGCGGAAACAACGGCCGATGATAAATTATAATTGCAAGCAAAATAAGAACAGCTTATTTGCCTGAAATTCTTTGCAAAGCTTCAATATTCATAGACCGCATTTCGCCCTCATTTGGGGCTCGTTCAATCTGGAAGGTGGGGCAAGATGAGATAGCGGGGCAAGAGGAGATACTGAAGGTCCTCGCTTTGTAAGAGCTGATATTTAGTGCCAAAGTAGTCAAGTAGTTGCGTTGGGTGAGAGAGAAACCACTTTGGTCGAACCAACCAAGTTGGGCGCTGCATTTGCAGTGTATGAAGTTTTTCTCTCAATTTTCGTGCGTTTCACCGTGCTCTTATTTTGTTGGATCACCTTTCCAATGTGGTTTAGTGAGTACGTTTTAACTAATCGTTTTTACTCTCACATAATCCTAATCCGCAACTCTAAAGGATAAATGTAGAGTGATTTAATGTAATTTTATTTAAACCTCAACTTGAGTAGACAATGAACACGCGAAATGGCTTCAGTGGGGCAAGACGAGATATTATACGAGGGGCACATAATGGAACACTATCTCATCTTATCCCACAAGTATTGCAATTTGTTTTTTATTCCTTTGAGATTTCTTAAGATGGTGAAAAGAAAGACGAACCGGGGGATTTGGTCACGAGAATCGATGCAGCATGCCACTGAATCCATAAAGAGTGGAGAAATGGGGTTTCAGAAAGCATCCCGAACGAATAATGTACCACGGGTTACACTTCATAGAAAAGTGAAAGAATCTAAAAACCAGCCATTGGACAGAAGTGTTCTTACGGTTTTGACAGCTGGAAAAAATTCTTCAAATAAAGAGCCCACAAGTTTAGATATAGTTAAGCCTCTGGATCCAATGAAAACTATTTTTTCTTTGGAAGAAGGATACCTTCTCGGGGACTGAAAGAAAGGAACTTCTTGTAATGAAGGCTGAAAAGGAACGGTAGAAAATAGAAAATTCTAAGCAGAAAGAGGAGAAGAAAATTTTAACATTTAAGCAGAAAGGGGAGAAGAAAGTGGAAAAACTTAAGCAGAGAGAGGAGAAGAAAATGAAAAAATCTAAACAGAAAGAGGAGGAGAAAGTGGAAACAATTAAGCAGAAAGAGGAGAAGATAGAAGAAGAACATAGAAAAATCTAAGTAGAAAGAGGAGGAGAAAGTGGAAAATTTTAAGCAAAAAGAGGAGGAGAAAGTGGAAAAATTCAAGCAGAAAGATGAGAAGAGAATGGGAGAATCAAAGCAGAGAGAGGAGGAGAAATTGGAAAAATTTAAGCAGAAAGAGGAGGAGAAAGTGAAAAAATTTAAGCAGAAAGAGGATAAGAAAATGAGAAAATCTAAGCAGAGAGAGGAGGAGAAAGTGGAAAATCTAAGCAGAAAGAGGAGGAGAAAGTGGAAACATTTAAGCAGAAAGAGGAGAAGAAAGTGGAAAAATCTAAGCAGAAAGAGGAGGAGAAAGTGGAAAATTTAAGCAGAAAAAGGATAAGAAAATGAGAAAATCTATAAGCAGAGAGAGGAGAAGAAAACAGAAAATCTAAGCAGGAAGAGGAGAAGATCGAGGAGAAAAAGAAGAAACAAAACATGAAAAGGGATTTGATTTTTTTTTTTTCACTGACCCCATCAACTAGTTCAACAACGAAAGTTAGCCAGTCAAAATATAAAAACAAAAGAATACAGACTGGAAAATTAAAAACCTAAGACTATTTAAAGGAAACCATCCGGTTCTTAATCGTCGTCTGAGCCTTCTGATGTCGAATGCCTTTATTTTGGACATTTATATTCTCAATCACCAGAAGGATGGATTAGGTGCTGCAAATGCAAGAAATATATCTATTTATTGATCGTGTGCAGGAAAGGAGTACAAGGAGGATAAAGCTGTTCATCTTTGAACCTATGCAAACACTGCATCTCATATTACTCCTCCTGGTGGTGTTAAGATGGAGTTTTGACTCATCAAATTAAAACATGCGTCTAAATTTTTCTGTTATAAATAGGATATTGAGTCACATTTTATAAAATACTTGAGAGATAACAACGGCATAGTTTTCGAATTTATTTATGATTTGGATTTCTACCACAACCGTTTTTTCGCTAAGTATCTTATCTTGCCCCACCCTCCTCTAACTGAGTTGAAGGCGAATGGCCGAATAAACCAGCTGAACACATCTTCGCACTGATAGCTGAAAAAACATTTTTTTATAACTGTGAGAAGTCCGCATTCGTGAAACTTGTATCGATTTAAGAAAATTTTCGAAAATGGGCTTTTTTTTAACCGAAAACTAGTGAGAGCTCGTGAAATCCAGTAACGTTGCCAGAAAATAATCTGTGCCATTCAGGAATTTTTTTACAGAACATAACTAGTCGAAATAATTAGCGTAACTAGTCTTGAATTTTTATAAAATCGATAAACAGTGCTTATCGTGTTCTGACTTTGCTACGGATTTGGGCATCACTTTTAGTACTAAGCTTGATTTTACGCAACATATTAACAACATTGTTTTAAAGGCATATAAGGTTTTGGGTTTTTTTAAATCGAAAACAAAAAAGATTTTTCTAAAGAACAAGCACTTAAACCTCTTTATTTTTTTCTTGTGCGCTCCAAACTTGAGTACTGAAATCTTATTTGAGATCCCTACTACAATAATAAAGCTAAAACTGTTGAGTAGATTCAATGTAAATTTGTTTATTAGTTGTGTTATAGAACTGATTATGAAGATTTTATGACTTATTCTTACTATTTATGCACTATTCATAATGTTCCCTCTCTTAAATCACTCCGTGAACTTTTGTGTTTTTTTTTTTTTTCTATAAGGTTCTGCATGATTTAATTGACTGCTCTGATATCGTTAATTCGATACAACTTACTGTCCCAAGTAAAACTCTTAGGAGTCGTTCTTCTTTAAAAAAAATTTTTTTAACCAGACGGAACTATGTTTATAATTTTTCTATTTTTAAATTTTACAAACTTTTTAACATTTATTGTCGTGATTTAGATATTTTTAACTTTTCATTTTACAATTTTAAGTTTTTATGTTTTAATATTTTAAATGTATAATTTGTTTTAATTGCTATTTTTTATTATTGTTGCCACTGCAATTGGATTTTTTTTCTGTAGTGTGCAATACTTTTCACAAATAAATAAATAATACACTGTGGTGATTTGTATGAAAACATATCATTTTGCCATCGAAGCCAAATTTGAAAATTAAGAAAGAATTATCCTTTATTGAGAAACAATTAATCAATTTAGTTGAAAACAATGCACGTATTTAAACCTTTTCTAAAAGAAAAATACTGTCAATGCTAAAACTTGATTTAATAGAAGTATTTCACACAAATCAACTACATTTTGAGCATAGTTTTTAAAAATCATGTAGGTTTAATTTTATAAATTTTAAGATACCGCCGAAAAAACAAGATCGGAGCAAATGGTTTGCTTCAAAACCAGATTTGTGAATAAAAAAGAAATCCTTTCTTCAAAATAATCTATGCATAAAAAATACGCTGTCTTGGAAATAAATAGCGGAATATGTTTATGGATTAAAAGGAAACTTCCTTTGAAAGAGGACAGTGACACTGCACATGTCGACGACGAATTTATGTATAGTGTTTGCGAAAAAGGACAAGTAAATTCATCTTTAATTCCGTATTTTTGCAATAAATATTTTAGTAGAGCTCATTTCTTTGCTGTGCAAACACAAATGTCACAGCATTATTTATTTATTTACAAGTGGCACAAAAACGTTTTGTTTATTTTTCTCTATTATTTATTAAGATGCGACTATTTGCATCTCGGATTCCCTAGGCATTTTAATGAAGACGTACACACTATGCGTATGGGAAATAAGTAACGGAAAATAATAAAGTTGAAGAATCATATATGTGTTTACAGTTCTGAAAGTATAAAGCTACTGCGTGAAGTATAAATGAAATTTTGAAAGAAAAAAAATAGAAATTCAAAAGGTATTAGATTCTTTAAAACTTTCATATTTTGCACAATCGCTCGCAACAGCTTTTCTTTAAAATCTTCTTTTCTTTTTTAATGGAGAACTGTATAAAGTATTTATTATGTGTCATATAAAGATAATTCGTAATTCACTCCCTTAAACGATTCCATTCGCTTTTTTTCTGCATTAAATTTCAATATAGATACCTTCCTAATAATAAATTCATTGTTAATACAACATTAGGAGTTTCAACTTTTTCTCAGTTTTTTTTTTTTTTTTTTTGAAAATTGTATAATCAGCTTTTTACTTTCTTTTAATAAATATAAGTAAGTAGTAAATAGTTTCATAGTATAGAAAGTATTGTATTCACAAAAAAAAAAAAAAAAAATCACTCAAAAATCGGCCATAATTTTGACTATCCCCGAGTTAATTACAACGAGTTTTCTCGTGACGTCCGTATGTACGCATGTGTGTATGTGCGTATGTATCTCGCATTACTAAAAAACGGTATGTCCTAGAAAGTTAAAATTTAAAACGTGGACTACTAGTGAGATCTAGTTATGCGCCTCCTCTTTTGGTTGCAATTGAATGTTCCGAAGGGGATCTTTTATACCTTTTTGGGTTAAAATCATTGTTAATTTCAATGCAAACTCAAGCGGTGTCGTTATTTGGCCAACACTTGGCGATATATTGCCAAAGCTTTTGGTCGCCAAGTTATGTCTCCAACTTTGCGAAAAATTTGACGGATTTTTTTTTTAAATTCTGGTTTCAATAGCCTTCATGTCATTACTTGCGAGAAAGCAAACCTATTATCAACTATCAAGAAAAAAACAAGTTTTGAACTGAAGAAGTGAAAAAAACAACACAAAAAATTGAAATGTTTGTTCATTTTTGAAACACCGCACACATTTTTACATCGTTGCATTATTATGTGGTAAGCCAGCACTTGGATAATTAAGCTCTTCAGATAAAAACTCTTTAGTACAACTCGTAAAAAAAATATTAAAATGAAACTTCATTAAAAAAAGATGAGATACAGGGTCCATTATAAAAGTAATGAGCATAATGTTATTGTGACGCAACGACAGATGGCAGCACGGTAAAACCGGCTGGGAAATGTGGTGCGGGATATGCCCTTTCAATGCATCCAGTCGTTAGTTGCTTTCGAGCAGTGTGAGCGGAGATAAGTGCCTCCGCTTGAAGTATGTTTTCAACTTTTGTAACATAACGCAATAGAGCGTTCGCTTGAACAATGATACGCCATGAAGTTTTGCGTGAGGTTTGGAAAAAATGCAACCGAAACATTCCAGATGCTGCAAGAAGCCTTCAAGGACGATTGCATTTCAAGATCACAGTCTGGGAAGTGGCACAAGGCATTCAAAGAGAGCCAGGAGGAGGTCGCCGACGAACCCCGTTATGGATCCCCCCCCCCCCCCCCCCCGGTGATCCCTCACCACCTTACAGTCCCTACTTAGCTTCATGTGACTTCTTTTTGTTTCCGCGACTCAAGAGAGAGAGAGAGAGAGAGAAGAAAGGAAAACATTGGGGAACCTTGGGAAACATCCAACACCATGTTACAACGTTCCTGAGAGGCATTCCCTTGGAAGAGTTTCTGGTGCCTTTCAGGCGTAGCAAACACGTCTCCGCAAGTGTATTGATGCAGGAGGAATGTATTTTGAAGAATATTGAACATTTGTACAAATTACGATCAATAAATATATTTTGCCAGTAAATGCTCATTACTTTCATAATGGACCCTGTATCATCCCCCTAACCACCCTAAACCAGGACTAAGGCCGAACTACATGCAGTATGTACTATAAACTGACTGTCGGTCTATTGCACGTAAAACTTAATTACGATATTTACCCTAACCCCCCCCCCCTGAAGTGCTTAAAATAACGTTTAGTAAAATCAATCAAATGCTATTACAGACTCAAAGTACGTCAGCTACATGGAATCGATTTTAAACTTAATCAGATATGAACTATTTCTCTCTTTAAGCCCGTTTTTATACATGATCGTCTAGAAGCCTTGAATATTCAAGAAAACATGACAGCTAAGTTTCGATCATGATGTTTAAAAATGATTTGCAAATGTTGGCTTGTAAATCTGTATCCTATTAATGTTTTTCTTTTTTTCTTTTCATTGGGTCAAACTTTTTCAACTAGAAGGATTTGAGCTATTTAAACAATAAAATAGTAGTAATTCTTGGTACGAACAAACTAAACTAAAATAGCCGCTTCTATTTATAAAACTTTATCCAATGTAAAAAGTATTATTTAACCATAGTGTTTATTATAAAAGTTTTTCTTAAATTATTTCTTATTTTGCGTTTCTTTTACTTTTTTTTCATAAAAATCAGGGACATGAGAGTTTCAACACATTTTTTTAAACTTTGCTGGATTAAATGCTTACTATAACATTGTATCTCTCCTCATAGCAACATACCGTAGCAATACATCAATATTGTTTATTGCCTTTTCAAGTCATAACAATTGTTATTATTATTATTTTTTTTATAATCGAAATTATATTTTGTATACCCCACAAATGAAGAAACTGAGCAATGCTTGCATGTATAAAATATATGCTTAAGGTAATGCTTGCATGCATAAAATTCAATTATGTTAGCATTTTGCGCTTTTTGTGTTAAAACGTTCGAAACTTTTGCACCTGCACGCTCGATAAAATAGCGGTCTGATTTATATTTACTTTCTGCTTTTATGATGCAATTATGATTCACTGCGTTTATTTTTATCACCTTTTAACCGAACTAACTGCACTATCCGATGCCTAAACTCAACATTTTATTGCACATTTACGTCCTAACGAGCTGTTAAGTTGCAATTATTCACCCCCCCCCCCCAAAGAATAAAATGAAGTTTACTACGACTTCGGAAAAAAATTTGTGTTTTGAAAAATCAGTGCAGGATACGTACATAAAAATGGACATAAGATAATTCTATTACTCAAGAACGCGTAAATGTCCTATGCCTTTAAACACAAAAAAGAAAAATTTTACTGTTTAACAGTTTTCTATTGATATTCAGTTTTATGATATGAAAATCAATATAGAACGTCTTAGTTAATGAAAAAATTAAATGGAAGCTATATTTTCCAAATACAGTTGTACAGATTTCATTTTTCTTTTTTTTTTTTTTTTTTTTGAGAGAGAGTGGATGTAGAATATAGCCTATTCATTTAGGTCAAATTATTATTAAACATTTGGCATTTGATAATCTTGTTATCTTGCACTCTTTTAAATGAAGTATTAGCATTTAAAAATAATCAATTAGTTTGGAGCCATCTCTATATCGATGGCTAAGGTGTGATATCTCGTATATTATACTCTTTAATATTGAGTTACGAGGTTTCACACCATAGCCATCGGTATGATACCATCATTATATGCTATGGGTATAGCATACAATGAAAACACATCGAAGTTTAATTGAAATTTACTAACACTTTTTATAAATATCACATATTATGTCGGCAAGAAAATTACTCGTTCCTCATATTCGAAGTATATTTTTGAATTTACGATAGTTTAATAAATTTTTACGATTGTTTTATACACACACACACACACACACACACACACACACACACACACACACACATATATATATATATATATATATATATATATATATATATATATATATATATATATATATATATATATATATGTATGTATAATTGTTTTTTAATATTGTCTCGTAGTTGTTAAAAATTGAAATTTAAATCGAATTTGAAGAAAAAGTTAATTATTGCAAAGTTATTACTGCATTAAAAAAGCATTTGCATTTTTACAACTTGACCAGATTGACTGTGCAACTTTTAGAAAATTTCCTTTAACTAATAATACATTTTACCGTTCCTATTACTAATAACAAGAACTATGATTAAAAATCTAGAACTTTTCTGTTAAAAAGTGACTAATGTTTTTTTATACTTCTATATTTGGCTAAATTAAAAAAAATGATAATAAAAATTAAGGCAAATAGTATGTTTGCACGATTTAAACGAATTTCAGCTAAGACGTCTGTTTTAATTTTTTTATTTTACTGATTTATTTCATTTGGACGATGTAAAAATGTATCAAAATAAAATACAAGTAACAAGCATGTCGCTAATTAGTTTTACTTAATTCAAATATTTTTCTTGTTATTGAGTCCTCCTGTGGATAGTAATTGTTCAAACCAATATGCCTTGTTTGAGAAAAAACAACATATATTTGAAAACTTTGAAAGTTAAGCTCCAGAAACTAATCTTTTCATTCAAAAAATGGAAAGTAATTTTAAAAATATATAATTAGAAGGAAGAATTGTGTCAGAAATATTTTGAGTTTTTTTTTTTTTTTAAATCTTGGATTGTAACTAATGAAGGTGTATAACGCTGGATCATTTAATAAACGAGACTTTATTTTTGCGTGTTTTTTTTTTTTTTTTTTTGAAGAATTAGTACTACATAAGTTCTGAATTCATACTTGTAAAACATAACTTAAAAAAAACAAATGATTGATAAACGTAAAAATTTTAAATGAATAAAATAAAATTTAAAAAAAAACCGCTTGATAACTTCTTATCGCTTAAACAGAAATATAATCTGTTTTTTTTTTTTTTTTTTTTTTAAATGTGCAATATGTCACCAAAATAGTGTTTACAAAAAAAAAAAAAACATATCCTATGCTTGCAAAAGGCTTTTTAATGCTTTGCAAGAAAGTGCAAAACATATCCCATTGTTTTTACGGAAAAATCACATTAAAATATTCTGAACTAGTCGTAAAAGCAAGTCATAAGAAATTCAAATCAATGTTTCAAGCTACGCTCAAAAGTACTTCCTGAAATTGAATTCATGTTCATGAATTCATTGCATCTACGAATTTTCAGTAAATGATTCACTTGCTTGAAAGAAAATTCAGAGTTATGGATTTTAACACTTTCTTGTTTTTTTTGGGGGGTTATAATAAATGTATAAGAAAAAAGTGTTTTTCATATTTAGTATTTTCATTTTTTGCAGGTATATACTGTAGGTATATTTTATGTATTGTAGATAAAATGATGTTGGTAGGTAGTAGAATAAAAACTTTGTCAAAATTCATTTTGAAGCATGAAATGCACGAAAGAAATTTAGGTACATTGTCTTGAAAGTCTTAGGTTACGATTTTTAAGGATATTAATACTACGTTTTCGGTTATCGAGAATAAAAATCCAATCAAAATAAATTTTAAGTTTTTTTTCTGACTTTTTATACAGTAGAATCTCGGTTATGTGAAATACTTTTGACCGAACCTCTCTTAACTACGTATTCTTTAATCTTATGAACTTTTAATTAATTAATTTATTTATTTTTATTATTATTATTATTATTTTTTTTTTTTGAGTAAGCAATCAGGTTTACTTCAAGTTAGCGGATACAACTATTTCGTAGGAAGCGAATTATTTTTGCATTTCTATACACTATCTCATCTCAACATTCCCTCTACTCAGCCTATCAATAAATTTCTTGAACATCGTAAATAACTGCTAAAAGTCTGCTAATTTTGATAGCGTTCGAATGTTGAAGTAAATAATTTCTGCATTAAGTAATTAAGCCTTCATTACGTTTTCATGTTAAAAATCAAAGAACAAAAAACCAGGTTAACTGAACTTTTGATAACACAACAGTGACTTAATTATCTTTTATTTTATCATGTCTTTTAAAATTTATACTCGATTTTCTGACTTATGTGATATTTATTGATGAAATAAATTTTTATATTTACTATACAGTGATACCAGACTTAAACATCTCACATAAATCAGTGCCGCAGCTAGCATGGGGGACTCCCGTGGCGGTAGTTTTAGTTGTCACGCTCCCGCCCCCCTCACAAAAGCAAAAAAAAGTTTTATTATTCTATATAAGTCTGAAATTCATACAATGTTCAGTCTAAGTACTGACAATATGAACCTAATCCTGGGTATAATATTCACTCCATGATGTGGGGTGGAAGACGGATGGGTTCCGAAGGGGGGGGGGTGAAATTTTTTTCAAATTTGTACTCTTAAAAATGCATTTTAGCTTCATATTTTTCAGGAACTTGCAATTTTGCTGTCACCCCCCCCCCCCCCCCCCGACGAGTAAAGCCCGTGGCGGACCGCACCCGTACTAACGCCACTAAGTAAATTATTTTGAAAGTTGAAAGTATGCTTGTTTAAACGCTGATTTAAAATTTCATCAGTCTCTGCAGAGCTATTGAAGTATCCCTCTTTTATCTGAAAAATTCGATTTACCGAACATGGTCCGGTTTCGTTTACTTCAGTTATTCAAAGTTCTACTGTAATTTTATATCGACATTTCGTAAATTTCAGGTCATGTTTCCAAATATTCTTACAGTGTTCGTTTTATATTCTCGATTAAAAAGGCAAATATCAATTTTGTTAGTTGGTTGAATTACAGTTATAGGTATGAGATATTGCATCATCTGGTTTTCGCGTCATTCAGCCGTATTCACTAGCTACGTCAAGCAGTCGAAAAAGCAACGGTGTAGTTGGCCGTAATAGTTAAGAAAAAGTAAGTAATTGTGTTTACAATTTTAAATTCGCTAAGATATATTGCATATCTTACTGCATCCGACAGCAATATCCACTTTTGTGTTATCTTTGTATGTCCTTGTTAAATTATTACATATATCAAGTTCATTAAACATATCTATTGTTGTTTTGCATTTGTTAAAAGATTCTTCGTACCATCAAGGGAGCAATATTGTTCTTTTAATGCCAGGCAGAAGGTTCGGAGCAAGTAAAAAAGTGTTTTAAGCAACTTATTGCAACTACAGTAAGTGATTGCCTCAAATGCAAATTTATCATTCACATATGTAAAGATTAAGGTATGAATAAGTCAAAAAAAAAAAAAGCGTTAGAAAATTCTTTTTTAGTATTTTACGTGAAACTTACATAACAATAAACCACATAGTGTTAAGAAAACATTGTACAGCTTTTTAAAAATCTTAATAATGATCAAAAAATAGTTTGCTGCGGCACAGGTTTTCTATGCACTAAGGTGCTCATATTAGATAATGGGGTGGTTTCCTTCAGTCAAAACTACTACTTTTAGTCATTTTAATGGATAGAATGAGAAAAAAATAACATGGGCCCAAAAAATACTTTCATTTTCCCAGCAGTTTTTTTTTTTAAATTAATTTTTTTAAATGTCCGATTTTTCAAACAAGGCGTGGTCTTTATGACATCACAAATGGTGCTTTTTGGCGCATCTTTCTACAACGTTTCCACGTTATGATAATCAAGCAGCGAATTAAAATTGCACTCTACGCTTGCTATCAACCATATCGTTGCCAATACACTTGAGTAAAAAGTCGATTGAAATATTTAGCTCTGTGAGTGGCAACGCAGAATGGCATTTCATCATTTGTGATGTCATCGCCAAGAAATGTAAACAATGAGAGCTCACCGATTTAAGTAATTTTTAAAAATATTAAACTTAAACAAATTATTTAAAAAAATGTCAGATGTTATGTTTTTAAGCATGCTCTTTCAGAAGAAAATACTTCTGAAATTTTGGAAACGACCCCATTAATAGCTTGTATGTAATACGAATTCTAACTTAACTGTAGCAAAAGACACATAATGTCGTATGAGCCAAGACAACAAAGTGGTAATGCGTAGTTAATGTCTGTTGAACATAAAATATGTCATTGTTACGAGCACCGTCGGTCATAAAAAGTGCATTTTGTGGCACGAAGCAGTTAATGGGGATCTACTTATGTGTTACTTTTCATTTGATTGCTCAGTAGGCTCAAGTCAAGACTCTATATAAACGAAACTTCTGACCAAGCAAAAAGAAAATAAAATCAGAATAGTTCACAAGTTATTTCTTAAGAAAATAGTATAAATCATGTCCGGCGCTTGGCTTTTTTTTATCAGTTTAAATAATTTCCAACGATTAATCATATTTTCTAATGGATTCCCCATTTATTTGTGTAAAATGAAGCATTATCGGTTTGCACATAAGTAATTTCTATGGGTTTTCTAGTGTTTTGACCGCTTCGTGTAGTGTAACAGACTGGGCCGATAAGGTTTCGAAAAATCGTTCTAATCAAAAAGAAAAGTTAAAATTACAGAACATGCGTAAAATGAAATAATGATTCTAAAACTGTTATTCTGTCTTCGATTTCAAGAAAAAAGCTTTTGTTTACTATTGCAAACATAAGAGTGAACGTTCATCAATTCACATTAGTTTTCAGAGAGAAAGAATTAGACTCATTTTGTTTGTTGACTGCAGAAATCAAAGTCGCTATTTAAGCATGGAAGTTATACTACTTACTAAGGAACTTACACGAATGTTGTTACAATGCAAAAAAAAAAAAAAAATGAATGCGTCGCAATCAAAATAGCATTTTAAGAGAAATTTTCGACACGAAAATTATTTGCCTCTTTTCTCCCGTTATCGAGAGATAAGGTCTTAAGGTCTGCCAAAGTTTTAAGAAAAGCACCAAACTCACGAGAAATTGATAACGTAATATCATCAAATGCATCGATCTATGAACAGTGTGAAAGATGTATTATTCTATTGCTCACAGAAACTCACTACATTTACGACTTTTTTTTTAATTTCGGCAGAATTTAAGACCTTTACTTAAATTCAATGTTATTGTTTATTTTATTTTCGAAATGGCTGCAAATAGTGAGGACACGCATTGAAAAAAAACATTGAAACATTAATTTTGAAAAACAATTCTAGGAATTTTTTTTCTCATGTTGTGTTGTAGCTTTATTTTAGGGTAAAACATATAAGATACCTGATAACTCATATTTCTGTTGTATTTGTTGTATTTCAGCACAATCTGGAATCACACATTGAAATTGCAACATGTAATGTTCTCTTTTTAATTCGTAAAAAAAAAAAAAAAAAAAAAAAAAAAAAAAAAAAAAACTTTTGAACCCGAAAGTATTAATTACATACAAACTGTTGAAAACACACATTTAAATGGAAAATTACTTTTTTTTTAATGACTGGTTGGTGGAATTATCAAAATTCAGAGATGAAAACCAAAAATCTCGCACATGACTTGAACCATTTTCGCGGGAATGACCCCCAAAGTAATTGTAAATGTAACCATTTTCAAGCAAATACTTGTACGGTAAAAAACAAGAGCATTTATTCAGATACTTAATAATTTAGTTAACCTCCTGTTATTAGTTGGAAAATGCAGAAAACTTTGGAAACTAAATCCACAAAATAAGAAAAAAAAGCGTCAACTGTTTATATACAGTGGCTCCCAAAAGTGTTCGCACACCTACGACTTTCAATGAAATAGGCCCCTATCCATTGGCTAAAATTAATATTTCCGAATAGGTATTTGATTACAAGATCTATGATCTATTTTCAACAAAACTACATGAAAAATTTTAGTAACATAATAAAACTAAATTTTTTAAAAATCGAAAACCAAAAAGTGTTGGAAATTTTATCTGACAAAAGTTTTCGTACACTTTAAAAAATGTCTATATATTATTGAAAAATCTAACGTTTTACTAAGTTATTATTTAGTAGAATATCATTCAACATCCACAACAGTTTTTTAACGTCTGTAAGTAGATTTCTTTCTTTCTTTTTTCTTTTCTTTTTTTTTTTTTTTTTTTTTTTTTGTGCGATTTCTGAGAAAGTATTCCACCACACTTCGAGTCCTACTGTTTCTAGCTCTATTTTCGTTTCAAAGCCGTATTTTCGTAATCTAGCCTTCAGATATCTCTAAATATGTTGCATTAAGTTTAAATCTGGGATTGAGGGGGTATTTCTAAGCTTAAGGACAATTTTTGAGGCAACAGACGCAAACGTTGAAAACCGTGTGCTTCTCAACGTTATCTTGATAAAAAAACAAAGCTGCCTCCGATAACCAAATTTCAGGCTAAAAGTTTAAATTTTTTTTTAATGTTTAAATGAACAGCGTGATTCATTATTCAATCAAAAAATTCAAAATTATCAAGTCCTGATGCTGATATGCATCCTCACACAAGAACATCTTCACCGTCCTGATGAACTGATCCAACTAAGTTCTTAATATTAAATTCCTCATTTTTTCTTCTATGTACAATTATACAACAATTTAATCAAAAACGTTAAATTTATTTTTGTGTGTAAGTAAGAACTTATTCCAAAACGTTTTGAGCTTATTTATCGTTGATTTTGCGACGAAAAGCGTAAGCTTTCTGTTTTTCGCATGAACAAGAAAATTTCTGCGGGAGGAGATCCCATATAATCTAGCTAATCAGAGAACTTGGAGAATAATTTTAGGTGAAAATCAACGTTAAGTGTTTCAATAAATTCTGCAGACACTTTTACAGTACTCAAATGTGTATTTTTCATATTTTTTTCCGTAAATCTCCGATTACGATTTGTTAACTTCGCCGGTTGACTTTTTCTTACCTGGTTTTCGATCCGATTCTTGTCTTTAAAGCATTTTATCAAGCACTTCACTATAGAATGGTATAACTTAACTAATTTAGAGACATTTCAAACCAATTTAGTGCTACTGAGAGGGGAAAAAAATAAATTTCGAATGGTGTTTGTTGTTTTTTACAAATAACAGCCATTTAAAAATAATAAGCAGAATATTAGGGAATAATAAACAAAAAATTAAAGCCAAATGACTTTACAATGTCCATACAATGCAAAAGTAATAAAAAAAAAAACGACATGTGATAATTTTGACCATGAATTTATACGAAAATATTTCAGTGTACGATTACTTTTTTGGCGTATTTTTTCTGTTTCTTCCTTTTTTAACAAATTAAAAAAAAAGAAAATCTGTCAATGTTTTGAAAAAAACTACTGAGTTTTAATTAGAATGGCATAGGAATGACGTGAAAATAAAATTAGACTTTATATTCGAATTCAGTTTCGCGTTATTTTGGTTTTACTACAAAATTTCAAGGTATACGAACACTTTTGGGAACCACTGTATGTGAATTAATTTTCGGTACTTAAAAATATTTTCAAGGTTTTTTTTTTTCGAAAAATAAATGTGTGTCTTTTTTCTTGCGAAAAAGTGCTCTTCTGAATAAAACACTTGAGCGAAATGAAGGCTGTCATTCGTGCGTTTCTATAAAGAGAAGAAAGATCATTTTCGTCCCTCTTAATTCACGCTTTGCCTAACACTATGAACTTTTTTTCTCGTTAGTTATACACTTCAAAAAATGCTTAAAAGCAGTTTATGTCACTTGAAAAAGGTTGACTCTTTGTGGTTTAACATTAACATATCATGCTAAACTTATCATAACACATCATGATACTTTGAACAATTTATAACAAACAGTATTCGCATGTTCATATTGGACAAATATGCACATTAAATTAAAGAGAAAAAAGCTTCGACGAGAGAAAGAAAATAATTACAACAGTGAACCATAAATGTAAGTGTGTTTCCAGTTCGTTTATACGGTAAATTCGTAATCCATATTCTGATCATTCATTTAAAAAAAAAAACGAAACATATTATCAAATTATCATGCCGTGGTTCGAGTTTCATTAGTGAAACTCGCGGGTTACTCGATTATTGGCTATTATATATGTCAGGCGTAAAGTTCAATTAATTCTCAAAAAGAGGTGCCGATGTCTTAGTTTCATTGCTTATAACATAACTAACATTCGTAGTTTATCTTAATTAATTTCTTATTAATATCATTAGTTACAGCAAAAACTATAATTTGGGCCGAATTCAGGTTAAAGTAAAAAATTGATACTAGATATGTTGATAAAGAACACAGCAATGAAAAGTACAAATGCCAAAAAAAAAAAAAAAAAAAGAAAGAAAGAAAACATTTGCAAACCGCTATTTTGAGGCTAACAAAGCAAGTATTTTCATCAATTCTATCCAGAGCATAAATCTTTAACACTTGTAATTTTTTTCTCCCTTTCGTAATAAGTAGCAATTATCGCACCTAAATCACCACAGGATGAAAAATGAGGTATCTACAGTACTTTATGTGTGAATGTGTGTAGCCTATATTAGACAAACTAATTGTGCTGTAAAACTCCTTTTTAAATAACATGAAAATTAAGTCAAAAATCAAGCTTTATGATGTTCTATCTTTCAGCATTATTGGTCGTGCAATCATGTTTTAGAGCTTTCTTCAGCTAAAACTACTTAAAACTGCTCCATTCTTTCCTATCTGGACTTTTAAATATCTTACTTCATTTTGAGGCGTTCCATTTCTCTCGTTGATGATTTATCCAGTACACCAGTCTTTCCTACTGTTCGGAAAACTTTCCTTTAGCGTTTTACCCATTAAAAAGAGATAAAAAATGGAAGGAGTAAAGACTTTCTTTCTTGAACCAAAGACCCCAAGTAACCCGATAGCTTTTAAAGCAAAGCATTGGAAGGAAGCCGGTTTCGTTCGCTAGTTTCATGCAAAATGTGTCAATCATTCGTCATCGTGAGTCACGTAACTTGGAGTCTTAGCCTCAGCTTTTGCTTAACCGGACTTGCTCCCTCCATTTATAATTTCTGATCTAAGGTTTTACCCAATTCGTTATAATTTCCTCAACGTAGTCGTACCAATGGGATATTCTCACCTTTAGGTATGAAGTAGAATATTCAGTTTCCAGCTGTCTGTTGTCTGTATGTTCTCTCTGATGTTATATTTTTATGTTCAGATTACCTGTTTGTGAGCGCATTTCTTATGTATGAAGATGCTCGATTAGTTAGTTTCTAAACTTCTGCTTGCGAATTTACTATTTTTTTAGTCTTTTTTTATGAACACTTTGATTAACATTGTTTCATTTTTTGTGTCAATCATTAAAAACGTTTGTACAGTATTGCATTTCACGTGTAAATCAAGAATCAAATAAAAATGACGTTTTTCATTTCCATGGCAGCGCAACAGAAACATTTTCAAATTCATCAAAGACATTTTATTGGATTAACAACTTCATCTAAAACTTTGAGAACAATCTCTAAACTTTCTAACAGTAAATCTCGAAGTTAATTCTCTGTGTCATCCTGAAGAGAGGAAACATTTTTATCTTTTCTCAAGTCACTTTGTTTACAAAAGCTGTGAAATGCAATTCATAAGGCGGAAGTAAATATAAAGGAACAGAGGAGTTAATCTAAAGGCAATGGGTGGTAGTTGGGTACATTTTAAAATCCGTATTGCGTGCATTTTTGAAGAAACATTTAATTTAACTTGACAAGCAGTAATGAAAAGAGATAATTATCATTTCCATTTTATGGAAATAAATCAAGAGAAGACTGTAGGATTTAACATTTAAGTCTAAAATCTCTAAAAATAAAGTGCATTGAGATATTGATTTTTTGCAGAAAAACTCGGCTAAATTCATAGAAATTGAAATATTTATCACAAGAAATATTTTTCTCTTTATTATTTAAAAACTCTTGAACTCTAAGAAGGAATAATCTCTTTACATTAAAAAAAAGTAATGTCAAAAAAATTTTTTGAAAGGAAGTCTGCGGCGGTCCGGCGCACAGTGGTTCAAGGGCGGAAAAAATAGCCATTTTTAAGTTTTAAGATAAAAAACATTTCATGCCGTAATTACTTAGCCCTTGAGTTGTAGTAACTTACTCCAAAAGAGTTTTTTGGAAAAAAAATCGTTTTTACAAAAAAAAAGCAGAGATTATTGAACAATTGCGTTTTTACTTTTTTCGGACGTACGACGTATACTTCAGTTTTAAATCATTCGGTCAATAAGGAGGACTAAAATTTAATAAAAGTCATTTCTGATTGGTTTTTCACACTTATAGGATGCATATTACATCGAAGTTAAAAATTAAAAATTCATCAAAATTAAAAACTACCTGAAATAAAAAAAAAACATTATTTTTAAAAAAAATATAATGAAAAGTATTGTGGAATATACTTTTATCGGCGGCTTCCGGTGGGCTAAAATTTACATACATCAATAGTTTAATCCTTCCTGTAAATAAACAACAACATTTTAGCTGCGACCACCTGCGACTGCAGTCGTGGCAGATGTTTTTGTTCGATCTACGCTATTTACGAATACCAATATAGTAAGTTAGAAAATAACCCGTAATGGTATGACGGGGGTAAATTGCGTTTTTATCAAAGAAATTGGTCATCAAATTTGACATGCTCCAGACTAACGTATGTCACAGTTTCACTACTTTGCAGGAGAGCCTAAAAACGTTTGTTTACTGTTTCCGAAAGTTGGGGCTTTTGAAACATTCATCTATAAATATAGAGGATTTTTTTAAACACATTTACGTTGTTATGGCTTAATGCGGCGCATTATTCTACATGCAATGCAGTAGTAACCTGAAAATAACAATTTTCGGAACTGTTTGGCTTTAAAGAAGATACATATGAGAAAGAAATTTTTAAAACTCATACAGAAATCTATATAAAAAGTTAAATAACCATTCTGTTCATAAAACAATGAAATTAGAAAATCATTAAACGTTTGAAAATTCTGATTTCTTTTTCGAAATCATTCTAGTATAAAGCTGTTCTCAGTTTATCAACATTGCCAGAAAATATTGTTCGAGGGTATCAATTGCAATAAATAAACCTTGCATGTGGTATACGACTGATTTAATTTATATTTTTCACTAAAAACAGAGAAATGAATTTGAACAACAGAGAGACCTCGATTTCACGTTCTCAGAGGCCTGAATCAAACATAAAATACATAAAATGTGGAAAAACGTCAATTCAAGTCCAAAAACATAAAACATGGGAAAACGTTAAATACAGGAAATGAATAAAAAACAAAACTCAGATAAGGAAACAAAAATAGTAATAAAGGTTGCTACGATGGCACTTATAAAATGTAAAAATAAGATATTTTACGAAAAGAACATTTTTGTACACACCAGTTTAGATCATTCTAACACATTAAGTAATAAATCCGAGCGTTTATGTTGAAAATAGTCAGTAATTATGAGTCATTGAATTCAAAGTAAATACAGCATCTTCCAGGATTGGAACATTTTGCAAAGTTTTTTCCTGGTCTTTATGATAAAAAAAAATAGTCTTTCACTATTATTAAGCTCTTAAATGCAGTATTGAAAGAAGAGACAAGTTGTGTTTCCTCTTCTTCTTGTTCATCTTCAGTCCATAAAGTCAGATGCGGACGGAGCCGAAGCGTTTCTGTTTTCATGGATTAACTTTCAACAGAGTGGATTATGTTTACAAATGCACTGAGGGAATTTTCTTGATTTTAAAACATTTTTTCTCTTTTTTTTTAACTACCGAGGGAAAACGTAAAATGCGGGAAATTCATAAATAACAAACTTTCCATCCGTGTTAAATTAATATTATTAGTGTACGGAAAAACTGGGACCTGATGATAAAAAACGTAAAATGTGGGGAAAATGTAGATTCGAGGGACGTAAAATCGGGGTTTCTCAGTGTATACGATCAGCAAGCATGAAGATAGATATTACCATGCAACAATTTCAACAATTTTCCAAAGCATTTTTTGAGAATATTCAAAGTTATTGAATTTTTTCCGCTTTTTTGTCGTTTTGAACCACTGTGCGGCGTCCAGGAGACCCCATAGCACCTACAGCCTGAAATTTTGTACAAAATTACATTAAATCCCGGTGCTTGGCCCCTGAGGTTTTGTTTTTTTAAATTCGAATTGTTTTTTTTTTTTTTGTAATTAATTTTTTAAGCTCAAATTTCGCGAAAAATGCCCATTATTGCCTATTAAAGGGATGAAAAATTACTTGCACATATTAATATGTATGCATCGTTGGAAAGGGTAGAATTTTTCGTGTTCTACGCAATTTGTTTCAATGCTCTAACTTAAATACGGAGGGAGTTATTTGCGTTTTTAGCTCGAACTTTTTTTGCATAGCTAAAATTAAGGCACTACTTTCTTCATTAAATCTATCAGTGAAAAGTAAAGAAATTGTTCCACAGTTTTCTTTTTGACACCACTGGAAAAAGCGACTTTTTTCACTCCAGATCTAACTCGACCTGTGGTCTAAAAACTTAGCTTCTATCTCCAACGAAAAAAAGTTACAAGCAGTTTTAATCAAGTTTGAAAAATCTCATTTTCATTCAAATTATTAACGTTTTATTTGGCGTTGCCATAGTTACGTCTTTTCGATTCGTCTGTTTCTTCTTTCTTATTCACAAATTTTAAGGGCTTCGATTTTAACGGAAAATCTTAGGCTCAACTCAATTCAAGCCTCGAGCTAAAACAGCAAAATATATTACTAGAGACCACGAATATGAAAGCGACTTTTCAAACGTTATACAACTGCAGTTTTGCAATGCTCAGGAGCCTGTTAGCCCTTATTGCTCAGCAAGTCGGTACAAATTATTTTTAAACCCTGGGAAGGGATGCTTTTTGTTCCAAAGGGAATTAATAATGTGGTTTTAATCTGTTTCTTTCTAATTAACGGTTTAAATCTTTGCGAATCAAATAAGATTGCGAAGCAATCTTCGGGGGGTTGGTGAGATTTAGCGAGCAGAGGGCAGGGCCCCCTAGTATATATGTAAAAGACTAAAAAGGAATATATTTACTTTGAAAAATTAACATATCGTCACCTCACAGCAACTATAGGATACCTCAGAACTGTTCCTAGACTTAAATGTCAAACAGTTTCTCTGAGGCGACGATATGCGTTCCAAGACTCCTCGCGTAAGTCGAAATTTCGCGTTGTGGAAAAATATATGCATACAATTTTTTTAAAGCGCACCAAATACTTTTAGACATTTATAAACACTCCTCAATCTACCATAAAGCATTCCTTAACCATACACTACAGTTTCTTGCATAAAGAACTAAATTTTTACTGCATTTAAAAAATAAATAACTGTTATTCAACATGAAATGCTTTAAGATGCACAAAATGAATGACCAATGGGAATGAAAGACATAAAGTAGAACTACACGGTACGCACAGCACGTAGTGAAATCAAAATGATGCACTATAATAGTACAGTAGATACAGAAACAATATTTAAGAGTTAAAAAATTAATATAGTGATAATTTATGCTCTATGATCAGATCGTCATTCTTATGTAATACATTTTTAAATACGGTTGCTTCGCCTTTTCTTTCATAGCGTTTCAATTTGTGGCAACCTTGCCTCATCCTGACCCATTTATAATCCAGAATACAAGAGCAGCTTCCATTTTCATAATATTTACTTTGCTAGACTACTCTCCAAGCTTCAATACTGAAACTAAGTTCTGAACTTTTACGGATATCTTCTTGTTTTGACTTTTAATTGTACGTATGGAAGATTCACTCATACTTATTGTCGTGCTACCGTCAACGTTTTGCAGTTGTTCAAGAATATTGAGAATCTTAGCCTTTTTTCATTTTTTTTTTATCAGAAACTTTCTTTTCCTTCCTGTCTTCACAAACTTTAGATGAAAGTGACACTATAGTGCCATTATATTTCATCAACTTTTATATTTAGAATGAAAAAAAAATGAAATAAATGAAAGATGCTGAGAGGTTATTTGATGCACTAGAGTAGTTTGTTGCGGAAACTTTGGCTGTCAGTGGTGCTTAAAGGGATGTAATAACATTCACGAAATCAATATTTAGTATCCAATAACGAAGCTGATACATCCTTCCAAAAAAATCGTGTTGTAGGCGAAAAATTCGCGTTAGCTCCAAAATTCGTTGCCCGTGAAAAATTCGCGTTAAAACCATTTCGGTTATATCGAATTGCGTTGTAACGGGAATCAACTGTATATACATTCATTTATTAATACCCGTAAATTTTAATCATTAATTTACCTTACTTGGATGAGGCATTTAGAAAATAAGTAAAATAATTTGTTATCTGACAGCTATTTAGCTGTCAAGTGCACATTGTAATTTAGGAACAAAGTCCCTAAATTACAAATTGGGGGTATCTCGACACTATCGAGATTCTCGGCACATTTAAAAAACCACGTAAAAGAGACTCTACACTAGTGTTGCATATATAAAACACTGTATTGGAGCATAAACAATCATTAAAACGTAACCACTGTAAACAACTACTGTAGTGAACTGTACCTCAGAGTGTTCTGAATCGAAGTTTCTTAAAAATCAGAGATTGAGCCAGAAAATGAATATCAAAGCATATCCGGTAAGTTCTTCCATAGTTGAAAAACTTGAATTATATTACTAACATTGATAGCAATAGAAAATGAAGACTATTTCTTTGGTCTTTTGCGAGTATCAAGTGACTGGCTACTGTTTGACTATCGATTACATGGAAAGGCTAATATCCGGTTTAAGGGCGGAAATGAACGTATCTATAATTTTATATGGGTGTTAGTTGATTTGCTACAGATGTGCACTTTTGCCTCTGTATTATTTAGCTTTAGTTTTGTAAAAATGAACATTTGCTCTCTCAGCAACATTTTTTTAATCTTAAGTACATTCGATCTACATTCTCAAGGCAAAAATTAATTGATTTCTTTATTCACAACAAAGTTTTGAGCTTACCATTTTGCTTTTACGTTCCTGAACGAAATGAAAATATTTTCTTTTTGTTGTTTTTCCATGGTAACTATTTTTTTTCCCTTCTTACTTTCTTCTATATCTAATATATAGAAGAAAGTATTGGATTCGTGCAAATTTTCGAATTTCGAATTTTGACGGATTCGAACGTTTTGAGGTGTGCTGAGTTCATTTCAACTATTTTTGGAAAATGTCTGTCTGTCTGTGTGTGTGTGTGTATGTATGTGTGTGTGTATGTATGTATGTGTGTGTGTATGTATGTGTGTCACGTCTGTGTGTGACCAGTTTTTTGTGGCCGCTCTACAGCAAAAACTACCGCATGAAATCGAACGAAATTTGGTACACATATGTGCCCGTATGTGAACTTGTGCCCATTGGTTTTTGGCGCGAATTCCTCCAAGGGGGGTGGAGCAATGGGACGTTTTTTGAGTTACGCGTGCTTGCTATTACTGAACCTTCCGCCAGTTACTATTACCTCAGGAAGTAACTGGCGGAATCAAACAAAATTTGGTCCATATGTTGCCATTAACAGGAACAGGTGCTGATTCAATTTTGGTGTCAATAACTCAAACGGGGGTTGAGCTATAGAACGTTTTTTTGTCGTCAATTGTGACTGCTGTATCTCAAGAAATAATGAACGGAATGAAAGAAAAATTTATCGGCAAGTAGCCCTTAGTGGGTATAAGAGCTGATTTTATTTTGGTGTCAACAGCTAAAAAGGGGGTAGCGCAATCGCCCGTTCTTTTTTTCCATTGTGAGTACCCTATCTCAAGAAGTAATGCTACGTTCTGGTTGAAATTTGGAATATATGTGAATCCATACGTAAACAGGCTTTGGTTCAATTTTGACGCCAATCGCTCCAAGAGGTGTTGATTTTTTTCTTTTTTTGAATAAAAATAGCTTTATTAATGCAACAATAAGAAAGATAAATCGTAATAGATTGTCGTCTGCGTATTTCTCGTGATTTTAATTGTATGGAAATGATCGGAAATATTATCTCAATGATTTAAAATTTTTAACTGTTGCCATCTTATGTTTGTTAACAAATAAAATATTTGTAATTAATTCAAGCAAGGCTTTTAAAATAACTTTCACAGACATTGGGATGGTCGTCAAGTTTTTGCATGTGTAATTTTGTTTTTGTTGGGAATATTGCTTCCTCGTCAAGCATGGGGAGGGATCAGAAAAAAAAAAAGAAAAATATAGAAGAAAGTTTCGTGATGGCCACAACATACTAGTTTTGTTTTAGAGAATGCAATAAATGAATAAGGCACTAGCGACATTATAAAACGCGTGCATCAAAATAACATCGTTATTTTCCCTTCTCCCCTGCTAGATTAATTCAGATGGTATAGTCTTTACTTGGTAGATTGCCAAATTACATACAATCCGCGATCAAACTGTAGTAAGGCTGAACTGACATTCAGAAATGTGACTGAGTGTGCAAAACGTTCTTAGAAAGAATCTCTGCCATCGTTTACAGACATATACGAAATTCGGGAAGATTTTGAGAGTAGAGGTTGTGGGAGATCTGGGCAAGTCGAGATCTAACTGATTTAAGGAAATTAGGTCATGTCTGAACAAATGACTTTATTTATTTACTTAATGATTTTTTTTGCGATTACTTTTATACATTTTTGTTCTTTGCTGTGGTGTTCTAATAGCGTGTGAATTTGTAATACAAACAGGTAATGTTCAAATTCTGAAGGGAGCAGTTCTTCAGGATTTGGTTAATTTCCCCTCAACGTCAAGAGATTTAGGTCCCACAATCCCAGGGCTGTCTAAAATACAGGAAGCAAATGAGTATTTAAGACGTCGACATTTGGAGAAAACCGTCGGGGAAGAACTTACCCCAATACCTCGATGGATCTCGAAAACAGTAAAAACTACTGTGGTGAGTGCATCGGATACTATTATCGCAATACTACTACTTTGAACAAGGTGGTGAAATGTGTTGCGACTGCAGTAAAGGAATCCCACGAGGCGCGGTTAGAAAAGAGAATTCAAACCCACTTTTAGTACAAAAAATGCTTATTGTTAAAAGAGGGGAAAATGAACTGTTATTGTGTGTGCGGAAATTAAAAATTACAGTTCGTTCCATATTTGCTTTAGCAAACAAGGGACTAATATTGTTTTTTTACTACAGTATTAAACAAAAAATTAAAACAAGCAATGTTGCAGTTTAGAAACGTTTTTGAAAAATTGCCGTTGTAAGATTTTCTATCAAAGATTTATGTGCAAAAAAAAAAAAACCTTAATTCTCTTTCAGAATAGACCAGGCATTAATTGCCCTATGGACCATTGGATTTTTCTTCTGTTTTTATAATGATAATAAAATTTTCTAGTTTCTTTACACAATACCTTATCATCTGTTATTCCAGATACTTAAGTTTTCATATTAGGGTGCATTATGTGGCTTAAAACAATTGTTAAAACTTCTTGCGTGAATTACGCAAAATAGTCCATATAAAAAGCTTCTTCTTTCACAACGATATTCTTAATTTACCAAAAGAATATTAACAAGCTACTGTTTTATAGAATGGTAGATTAACTGTCTGAAATTATAAAAAATAATGACTAAAGAGACGAAAAGAAATTATGTCTTAACTATTAATGTTATTATTATTGTTCAAATATGCAAAACCCGCTCATCTGTCTCATTATAATACTTTTTCGTTTAGCAGTGAAAACAAAAAACATTTTTGAACGAATTAGTTTTTTTTTTACCTTGGTTGCTAATTAGCTATTTTCTTTCTACACTGCTACAATCAACAGTAAATCTTGCGCAAAAGATATTTGATAAAACTTGACTCAAGTTTACTCTACAAAAACGCTAACAGAAATAAAATGAATTATTGTAAGTAAACTTAAAAATTTACAAACAAAATAAAGCATAAAAAACTTTGAGCTCGAGATTAATATCAAAAATATATGAAGGAATTAGTTTTCAAGAAATACGTAGAAATTGGAAAATAGTTTTTTGAAAAAAAGAAAATGTGTCTATCTTTCCGTTTCACTGCTCGTCTACTATTTTCAAACACTTGTGGTTGAATAATGGGACTCGAGCACAACTACTCTTTCCAAACCTCTTCGCTAAAACATGGGCTTATGTGTGCAAAATATCATTTTTTTATTTGAAGAATTATATTGCTACAGTTAATTTAAGATGCGAGTCTAGTAATTTCAAATACATTCTATTAACCTTCAACGATTAATCTTTTGAATTCAAAATTGTGTCCTTTATAACTCATAATAAACTTAAAAGGTTTACTTAAGAAAGACCTCATTAAAAATAAGACTTATAATATAATCAACACTAGTCTAAAGAGTCTGGTTTATTTCTTTAGTATCAGAAATTGGCACTTAAAGGTTTTCCTCTAAAAACAATAACACTGAAAATAAATTTTAAACTCGAACACATTACAAAGATTTCGAATACTATATTCTTTGATTTTTGTGAATTAAATAGAATTATGGTTATGATTAATGAAAAATATCTTCCACTTAAACAAAAACATGAGAGGTAACTTCAAAACATAATTCACTTCTTGTAACTTTTGAAAATAGTATTTAAGTGACTACAAACATTTTCGGATTTGAATAAAGTTGGAAACATTTTATGTTCACTTTCCTTATCAACTAACAAAACGTAAACTTTCATCAGTTTTGAACATTAATAATAAATTTTAATTTTATACATGTTCTTTCTCTCCTTAAACAGAATTTTCAGACTAAATTTATCACAGCAACATTTGATTTGTTAAAATGTAAAGTCAGCCCAAAAGGTTTCTTGTAATTTCTACATGTTTTTGATTTTTTTAGTAATAGGTCGTTATTAATTATTGCTTTACAGTTGCTATAATTTAATGCCGAAGTGATGTTTAGTTTATTTTTTATCAGGCTGCATTGTTACGTCTTTTTTGGGCCTTGAAATTCACAATAAACTATTTTTTTTTTCAAAAGTGAGGCTATTTTAAATTTGTTTTTAATTGTCTATGTTTGAAGCTCTTTTGAAAGGATTTAAAACTTAATTTTGTTTATCCGTTGGAAAACGTACTAATTGTTTTAAATCAATTACTTTAAGAAAAGCACAGAATATATTAAGATTTTAATGAAAGTATAACCTATTTTATAATTTGAGTATGAGTTTAAAATAATTAATTACATAAATTTGAGAGTTGGATAGAGTCCTTCAAAATATGCCGCTGTCTCTCATGCGCCCATCCACAACTTGGTCACTCAAGCCCGAACTAAAAATCAAACTTACTACAAATAGTGCTTGTTTCTTCTCGATTACCAGAAAATTGATTTGATATGCAAATGTGCTTAGTCAAAAAACTTTATGTTTATGTAATTTCATTAAGATAAGAAATTATACTTAATGTAAATTATTCTTTTATTTAACTACAATCCTTCCTTCAACTATCCGCCGCTTCGGGTTATCAGCCGCACCAGCGGCATTTACATTTTTCATCCAATTCATTAATGCAAAAAAATCGTTGAAAAATAGTCTGCAGCTAGCTTGTTGGTGTCAGTGTGTGTATTAGGGTGGAACGAAAATGACCTTAATTTTTTTTTTCATTTTTTTTGGTTTGCCATAGGGGGGAAAAGTTGTCATTTAAGTTTAAAAAGAAGCAGAAGAAATTTCATTGCTTTACTACAACATCTTTAGGTGCCGCAGAGAGCTTAAAGTTTGATAATAACCGAAATTTCCATTTAACAATGAAATTCCTTTTTATGCTTTCCTATTGTATCTAACGGCACAAAATATGACAGTAAATACATTTTTAAGCATTACATTAGGGAAAGAAATACTAATTACAAAATACATTTAAAAAAAAATCATAATCTTTACTAATAATAAAACTGAAAGTGTGTCTGGAGATCTAGATCTCTGTCTGGATCTCTGTGACGCGCATAGCGCCTAGAATTTTCGGCCGATTTTAATGAAATTTGGCACAAAGTTAGTTTGTAGCATGGGGGGGGGGGGGGTGTATACCTCGAAGCGATTTTTCGAAAATTTGATTTGTTCTTTTTCTATTCCAATTTTAATTACATTTACCCGAGCAAAATTATAAGGTGGGCGAATAAATTACCAAGTTGTCATAACGTGGAACCGTAACATGGGCAAGCCGATTGGCGAGAAATTCTTCTTACATTATTTGTAAATATACAAACAAACCAAATGACCTTTTAATTTTTCTACAACGGGCAAAGTCGTGCGGATATCACTAGTATACTGTAAAAGACATTAAAAATTCCATTTTTACCATTTAAAGTATTCTTAATTATTGTAAATAAATGGTTAAACCTGTATGACGTTTGTGTCTACTTCTTTGACACATTAAAGTGTTTTTTTTTTTTTTTTTGTTTGTTTTTGTTTTCTTTTTGTACCAAATAACTCTTTCTTCCAAATAACTCTTGAGTCTATTTTTCGTCTCTTGCGACTGAACCATACTTTTTAAGAGCCGCTTAGGGGTTACAAGTTTCACTTTGAGGGATTCACTAGACAAATGTTTTACCAAGGGGGGTTCGGTTATTTCATTTTCACCCCACGAGATCAAATCATTGTAATCTTTGGCAGCAAAAAAAATTTGTTGAACTTTAAACTTCTTAACCCCGCCTCTACTTTGCGTTCTTGCATTCAACGCACGTCGTAATCCAAGTTCTCCTACATTTCTACGCTCTTTGCATAACATAGCCAAATGGAGATTTTCTGTTGCATCAAAATACCCATTTCTTTATATAACCCGGTCTATAATGTTCTTAAAATTATGAGAGAGATATCGTGAATGTAAGATACGTTCAAATAAATGTTTAGAGCCGTATGTACGAGAAGGTTTTAACTTGATCTTAAACCACACAGGAGCACACGCTTTGCCCACTTGATCCGTACAAGAAATGGATCCTTTCTTGAAAATGTAGGAATGAATAATGTTTCAGTGTTTTCCCTATTAATATGTTTCAGTGTTATTATTTGTTTCAAACAATTTTAGCGAAATGCCACGCCCATATAAAGGAAACTATACTTTACTACACTTTAACAATGTACTGAGTCAGAGTCTTGAGATTTTCAGTCGGATTTTTAGTTGCCACGTACAATCGAAATATACGGTTTGCAAATGTAAGTCATCTGGAGTGGGGAAGTTTTCCCAGGTTCCTTGAAGATAAATCTAGTGAGCAAGTCCTACTTGATATAGTGACACACATATCCAATTCATATTTGTGATCGGTACTTATGTCATGTATGTTCTCAAAAAGAACGTTATTTTCATAGGTAAGGAAGTAACCACAGGAAGATAAGAACAGGTTTCCAGCTATTGACCTATTTTGTCTTTAAATTCGTTTAATTCTTTTGTTTTACCATATAAGAATCCATTAGGTTTCTGTTCTGTTGTCTCAAAGATGCTCTTGACCAAATGTAATCTACTCTGGAAACTAAAAAGTCATATATTTCACTTACAGAAAGACCTTTTCCAGCCGCATTTTTTGAGCCGTGTCTAATAAAACAGTAACATTTCATTACATCTTCGTAAGTAAAACTTCATTGAAATCGCTAAAGATTCCAAAAATAGGACATTCTGACGTTTGTCTCGTCTGCACTTGTTTAGACTGAGCCATTGCAACTCACGACCAACTAACGAAATTTTACGTTACTTACTAACTAGACTCGACTCGACAAAGAAATTGACACTTGATCTGAGCTTGGCCCCTCTCACACAAATCACTGCTGACCAACCCCGCCGCATTTACACATCCGCTGCTGCAATGACTCAAGCTCCCAGATGCCAGTACATTCGGCAAAAAGTGCGTTTTGCGAAACTTACTTCACTCTTGCGGCACCTCAAGACAGTTATTTTGCGACCTGTTGAGCATAAAAATTGCTTTTCGACAGCATTTGAAGCATAAAAATAAATTTGAAATTTTTTTAAAAAAAATTTAAAATGTAGCAAAAATTGCAATTTTGCAAAACTTTATGCTCTTTGCGGCACCTCAAGACGTGCTTCAATATTTTTCATATTTTTTTTTACATCTTGTTTGCATGAAAAGGCAACTTTCCCGCACTACGGCAAATTGAAAATCAAAAACTTTTTTTTTTCGTTCCACCCTAGTGTGTATGTATCAGCCGATAGTTTGTAGGCAACAGTGAGTCTATGTTTCTGCCGATAGATTTCGTGCATCTGTAAGTGCATGTGATCCCTTAATAATGTGTTTCTAGTTGGGCAAATTTCCCCAATAGCATAAGATTGATAATGACAAATTAATAAGTGGAATTAATTGATTTTAAGTTTATTTCATTATTTCTTATTTATTTAGTAATGTAACAATCCCTATTTTCCGCCAACTAGCTTATCCACCAGCCCGTTTTTGGTGGATAACCGGAACTCTACTCTGCTGTTAATATTTCTAAGCAGAGTTTTGCTATCTTATCGATGTTTTTAAATTATTAAGTCCTTTTGCAGTCAATAGCTTAAAGTAAATGCTCTTACGAAGCATTGAATGGCATTTTAACGAATTTTATGAAAAACATCAAACAAAACTTAGTATATTCTTAGTAAAATTTAAAAAAAGAAAAAAAAAGAAAATTACCGAATAATGTCATAGCTGCAAATTATGCAGGTTTTAAAAACTAATTTTAATCCATTTGCTGCAAGAAGAAAAAAAAAACTCGAGAAAAAAAATATTTCTATCATTTGCTTACTTGCTTTTTGATTAAAAAAAATTAATAATTTCAAGTCTATTTAATTTTAAAATTATAATTTTAAGTCAAGTTTTTGGTCTAGTTTACTAACCCAAAGAGTGCATGTCAGAAAAAGGGCAAAATCCTTAAAAGATTTTGCTTATTGATATTCTTCACTTTCTTCACTGAAAGGAAAATCTAAGCCATTTTTGTTTCAACAATATCAACAAGCAAATAACGAACAGATAGCTGAAAATAAAGTGACGGAAAATGTTTTCGCTAATGGATTTTTAATGCTTTTAAAGTAAGCGAAACTAAAAAATCTATTTCCCTGAATTTGAAAGAGAACAGCGTCGCAAACATTCTCATATATAAGCAGCAAAAGTCATAAACTACTGAAAGTAATATTTGAGACGTTGTTTCTTCAAATTGAAAGGATTTTTGAATAAGTAGCACATTTTCAGGAAATTTCAACTGAATATTCATGCTTTAATTCGTAAGTTCTGAGCTGTTTATTTTCAAATGTATTTCGGACAGTAAAGATATCAAAACATGGGATTACGAACCTACTCGTCATGAGTCATTTATGATGGATTTAATGGTGTGATGTCTGTAAATACAAAAGATCGCCAAAATCTATTAATAGCAATTAATACGGATTAATTTATTGAATTTAATAAAAAACCATTACAAATTTATGATTTTTTTTTACAAAATATTTATTTAACAAATGTAAGATTGGTTTTTCAAACCTCCAACCAAACGTCACAATTTTTTTTCACCTATGGAGCACATTTTGCACGAGGTGCATTGAGAACAACAGACTTAGATTTCTTCATATTTGTCTTCATAAAAACATTTTTAGCACATGGGATACTCTGCATCAATATTTTTACTTTAATCATATGGTTATTAGGGGGCGAAAATGGTTGGTGTCGTGTTCAAGGAAGAAGTCAAATAGATCCGTGGGCTTTGGTGACTGCTCTAGACATTGGCACCATATTTTTTGTATACAAACATCCGGCAAATGGGTATGCTCCGATGTTCTGAAGAAGTGTCAGCATTGCTGGGCAGTTGGAAAGTATGACCTGCAGAAAGTTCTTCACCAGGACAAGTTCTACATTTTACATAAGTCCTGCTATTGTCTTCACTTATTTTCATAGCACAAAATAGGCCTGTTCTTAATCTGGTAATATTCTTTGATCTCTCTGTTGGAATCTATCTCGCATATTTGGTGATCTATTTTAATAGTTTCCTCTTTGAGTCGATATCGGGAAATGACTTTTGCGTCATCTAATATGATCATGTTTTTAGATTATTGTTTAGATCTCTTCCTTCTTAAGCTAGTTTATCAGCTGCCTTGTAGCCATGTGCGGGCATCCATTGCATGGTACATGTTTTCCCATTTCGATTAATTGTTTTCAAGTAATCTGAATTTCCTGCGTGAGCCTTGAGTTCCCATCTGTAATTGTTTTCATAGCAGTTTTAGAGTCACAATACACTACCAATCCATTACCTTTATTTAAACCATTCAAATTGCTGTATGCCGTTAAGGCCTCTTGAACTGCTCCATATCTTTATTGCTTGTTTCAGTTTCTTGGGAACGAAAATGGGAACATCATATTTGTCAATATAGCTGCTTCCTACTCTACGTGAAGAGAACCTAAACGTAGCAAAACACTCCAGTCATTCAGTTTACGGCTTATGATAAAAAAAATATGTCAAATACAACTAAACAAATACATTCTAATAAATCCAAAAGAGCGTTTACAAAGTCGTAACGTCCATTTGTTTACTCCAAATCGTTGCCTAAACCGTTTACAAAATCAGAATAAGTGCTCCCAAACAGCAATGCAACGCACAAGTCTCTTGAAACGTCGACAATACTGTTCTAGGCCGCAATCAGAAAACACATCACCGACGGCAACACGTCGTTTCAGATTAGAGATACTTAGGGGGGGGGGGAGCAAAATTGGGCACGGGGACAAAATATGACTACTTTACCGTAATCGCTTAAACACCCCCATACGAAAATTTTAAAAAACATTAAAATTTACTTCTGGTGCATCAAAAATAATTTGTTACGAATAATTCCCAGACGAAATAAGAAAAGCTCTCTTGCGTACATAGGTCGAATCAGCATAAGTTGGTTGCTTCTTAATAAGATTCAGTTCTGGGCACTACGCTTATGATCATTCAACTAACTTAGAGCCATTAAGGTAACTTTTGAAAGAATTTATTTTTTTTTAATGTATGTATTTGACTTTTAAAAAAAACAAAGTCCAATGACGCACAATCTCGGCATTAAATGGAAAATGTTTTCCTATCTTTAAAGCAAAAAAAAAAAAAAAAAAAAAAACTGGTTAGTATTGAACATAGTGCATTGCATCATTCAATAATTCTAAAGTTACTGTTTTGGTAGCTGTGTTTAAAGCTTTTGAAAGTGCTCTTCCATCTTTTAGCGAAATCGGACAAGTAGTTCTCGAGCTTGCCGCTCTGAAACACAAAGACGCTTTTTAGAGAATCCATTTTATACTATGTAGAGATGATAGAAATCTCGTGATGTTGTGAAGTACAAACGGGGTAATTTTAAACATTTAAACATTTTATTGTGCTGCATTAAAGTTACAATACTTTAATTGAAATAATTTATTCTTCATCTCATTTTGAACATGACGCTAAATTACACTAAACTGAAGAATACCTTGAACTAGTATTATAATTCATTTGAAGTATAGATTAATAATTATTATGTCTTAACTTTGGTTAGCTGTGAAAGAGTTTAGAACTGTTTCTTTCGATTTATTTCTGGATCATTTCACAGTATTTCGTAGAAATGTAGAGTCTGTAACATGACACTTTTTTTTGCCGTAACTCTTAGATTTGAAAATTATTTTAATTTGAGTTGCGTAATGGTAGGACAAGCTAAAAAAATAAATAAATAAATAAATAACGTGCTTATCAAACTGTAAATTAGAATGCTAGGGCAAAAAAAGTCATGTTACAAACTCTACATAATTGTCCAAAATTCTGTGTAATGACCCCTCTACAAGTGACAAAAAATTTTTAGATCACGACGAGGGCAATTTAAAGTATAGAAACTAACTTAAAATAGCGCTAAATAACAAAAATGAAATTTTGTAAACTTAAAAATGTATAGTTCCAGAATGCATTTACTAAAAAAACTCACTCAGATTTTAGTCGCCTTACTTTTGGTTAATATTTTCAAGAAAAAGCAAAACTATCTTTCGAATTTAATTTCCAATTTTACAAAATATTTTATCACCTCTTCATACATTGCACAAACAATAGCTCTTTGAATCATGTTTCGTTAAAATTGCGAAAGCTCTGGAGTTTTCAAAAAAAGCTTCGTCTAACATAAAGTGTTGCTTTATTTTTGTTTTATTACTCCAAAGCTGCTCCTGTAAGAAAAACGGAAGAGGAAAAGAAACAAGATATGAAATATTTATGAGATTAACTCATGTATTTCAATGAGAAAAAACTCTCATCTTCACTCTAAATGATTCATGCTCCGTCTATCATGATAAACATATTTTGTCAGTGTGTCGCAGAGCGGAATCTCTAAACCATTTGTGCCACCTGTGAAGTATCGATTATTTTCATGGTTTGGTACGAACACTTTATGATGACTGGTTCAGAGATTTTATATTAAAATATATTTATTCTTCCTATGGTAACATCCAAAAATCAGAAGAAAAAAGTTTACGTTTTTAAAGACATTGCATTAGTGTGGATTTTGATTTTCTTATATTTTAGCGTTAGGAAAAATGACTTTGGAAATATTTCAGAAACTGCATTTTAAGGTTGTTTTTTTTATTCGTTGATATTTTTCTTGATAATAAATACGCATTGTTTAAATGTATGTTATAGCATGTGCTTGTTCTCTGATTTTCAGCCTTCAATTCAAACAATCATAGCTCGTATAGAAATCCATTACAAGCTCTTAAATCATGGGGGGTACACTGGACCCTTTTTTTAATGCAAAAATAAGTGAGCATATGGATGAAAAGACATCCGACAACATTTTGTATTGAAAAAGGAATTCTTGTAACCTCGAAGCACAGGTATGCAGTAATCTGAAACTTTGTGCCATTAACCGTTGTTACTTCTTATCTTGCTGTTAAGGAGTTTATTTTTACTGTTGTTTTTACATTCTATTTCACGAATCTCTCAATATGCTTACTAACATTAGTTAAAAGTATTAAGCTCTGCTAGCTGCTTGTTCAGTATCTTCAAATTACTCATTGCTTTGTCATGAAATTTTTTCATGCATAATCTATTTTTAAAAAATAGAAGAAAAAGAAGGAGGAGAAGAAGCTACTCTCAAAATCTTCAAGTAAAATAAAAGTGGTCCAAAAATTTCATAAAAAAGAGTTAACAAGCTCTGTTAATTAATTATTGAACCTCATTATTAATTTTGATTTTAAGATACATTGTTCCTTTTTACTCTACATTTACCTTTAGTACCTGTAAAGCATGCGTGAATTAATTTTTTAATTTAAAATTTTCGTTAACAATCCTTAACAAACATTTTAAAAATAAAAATTCTGACATTAAAATTTAATTCCTGCCTTCCGTCACTTATAAAATTACTACAATAACGCAGTCCCCATTACGTTAAGGAAGAACGCTATCCTTCAAAATTCTTCCCATCGAAAATTAATGATCGCTGGCTCCCAGCGGCGCACCACAATATTTCCAGCAACCATTCTGAAAATTAATGAATTCAAATTTATTTAATTAGACCTAGTTTCAAAATTCTTCAGAAAATGAACATTAATCACAATTTTCATTTAATTATTTCCCATTGCTCAATATTTTCCAAGTCGTTTCCGTCATTTAACTTCATTTCTTTCCTCTCGGAAATTTTATTAATTTATGTAGCATTAAACCAGCACCTCAGTTGTTCTTAAACACGTGTTGGAAAATAAGCCATAAATTTAGTATTTTATTGCATGAATATAACAATAAACACAAAATTCTATCTGAAGTTAAACGAACCCACTTTACCGTATATTTAACATGAGATATCTATTTTTTTTTTTAAATTTGCTTAGGTTGCTAATTATTTCAAACGCCCCCTTTCAATATATATATATATATATATATATATATATATATATATATATATATATATATATATATATATATATATATATATATATATATATATATATATATATATATATATATATATATATATATATATATATATATATATATATATATATATATATATATATATATATATATTATATATATATTATATATATATATATATATATATATATATATATATATATATATATATATTAGCTGCTTTGCCCGGTCTACTTTGAAAATAAAAATTGTGTCAAGTGACGTATTGTCAACAATCAGGCTTAAATAAATGACAAAAAAAAAAATGCAAAATTTCCCCTCCGAACAATGATGACAGATATTAAAATACTTTTAAGAAATTTAAATGAGAAAGATGGATTTAAAAAACGTAACCATGGAAACACAAAGTAAAATAAGTTTAAAAATTGAAAATGAGAAAGATGGAAATAAACACTAGATTCAAAAAGCGTTACCGTGGAAACGGAAAATAAAATGGTTAAAAACTTGCAAAGAGAAAAGATTTTTGAACTTCATTTAATTCGCTTGTAACTTTTTTTCTAATGGAGATCGAGGGTTAAACTTTCGACCATAGGTCGAGTTAGATCTGGAGTAAAAAAAGCCGCTCTTTTCAGTTTTGTAAAAAAGAAAACTGTGAGACAATCCCTTCACTTTTTATTGATATATTTAATAAGAAAGTAGTGCCTAAATTTCAGCTAAGCCTAAACAAATTCAAGTTAAAAATGCAAATAACTCCCGTCGTAATTAAGTTAGATCATTGAACCAAATTGCGTAGAACGCAGAAAGTTCTACTCTTTCCAACGATATATAATATTAATATATGCAAGTAATTTTTCATCCCCACAATCGGTAATTTATGAGAAAATTGGACCTAAATTGGAATAAAAAAAGAACTATTCATGGGATTTTTTTTTTCGAACTGGTCTGCAAACCTTTTCAGGACTTAAAGGAACAAACTGTGAAAATTTCATCGAAATCGGCCGGGTAGTTCTCGAGTTTTGCGAGTTCAAACACACGGACACTTTTTGGGGACTTCCTTTTATACTATGTAGAGATATACAGTATGTCTTGCATCTTAAAAAGTACTTCCACAAAATATCGTAAAGTCTAATTATTTTTGGAATAAGTAAGAAATTTTTTTTCCATCCGAAAAAATGATGTAAAATAACGTTTTAAACCTATTAGAATGAAAGGGCTAACAAAATATTATTTACAGTCGCCTAGGAAGACATCTAGTAATTTTTAAAGCTCCTCGAAGCCTTCTTTGTATGATTTTCGGCAAACTTACAACATTGATATTTTAATAATTGTCCATAACCAATAAAAAACTGAAATTATGATTCAAATTTCGGTGTATTCACTAGCTAACAGTATTTAGACAAGATCTACAAAGCTTTATCGAAATAGGAGGATATTATTTTGAGTTATCATTTTTGAAAGCAGCCAATCTAACACAAAAACTCATTTCGAGAAAGATGCATTTTAAGCTTAAACTTTCAGCGTTTCTCAGTGTTGTAAGTACAAACTAATAGTATAATCTCTGCTAATAATGAACGCAGAGATGGAAACTTATATGTTTTGCAGCGCGAAGGAAGTGGTTAGTTCAATAAGTTCATTAACAAAATTGTGAGATTTTGTCAAAAATAACCTGTTTAACGTGTTCGAATACCTTTAACAAAAATATTTGTTAATAGAAAGTTAAGAATAAATTCATTATCTTAAACAGTTTTTGATTACATTTTAGTAACTATCAACCGTTGATCCATGTTTTACTAACAGCACTTTAAATCCAAGCAATTTCATTAAACAATGGAGCTCTCTAGTCTTGCTAACTCTTACATTTTATTGGCGCAAATCATTCCATTGCTACGCAAAGCAAGACACTGCTGCTAATATCTGAGCTTTATTTCAAACTTTGCTTTTTGAAATGCGTACTAAATTTACCGGCATCCGCCTTTGTGCGTAAAAAACTATAGACGCACACCCGATACACAGTTTCTCGGTGGTGTTGATGCTAAGGCTTACTTCTCCCATGGTCAGCTTACAGAATAACTATTTTTAATACCAATGCGGAAAGGAAATGCAGCATTTAATCTACTTCTAGAGCAATATTCAAAAAATGTCCAGTTGTTTGCACGTTTCCCAGCGAGCGCTTGGTTGCTCGCTAACTGTTCTCCCCTCCCTTCAGGTCACCGCATCCGGTTAAACCTTTACTTACCTTAAAAGGGCAGGTACGGTGGTAAATAATGTGGTTTAAATAAATAAATAATAAAAATTATTTATTTATAAATGCATTTTTAAATGCCTTAAATATATTTCTTCAAGAACAAGCTATACGTTCAAAAACTCAATATTCTTAAAAATATTTTTCTTCCGAAATTTCAAATCTTTATTTAAAAAAAAAAATATATTCTTGTTTTTTGTTTCTTTGAATAAATGTTTGGCATTTCTCTCTATTAAATAGTAAATCATTGCTCGCTTAAAAATAAAAATTTAGAACTTTAGCATATGTATTTTTCTGTGTTAAATAATAAAGATCTTTCTTCATTTCCCGAAACATAAACTAATGTCAGTTTAATTAACATTTAATGTGCGTTCATGTGCAAATGAAAGCCGAGTTCATTAAGCTATCTGAATTTTAATGACTACAATTTAATATAATGTTACAATTAAATTCTTGTCATTCATATTGCCGACATAAATGCAGACGCTTGGTTTATAAGTGCATCAAGTCGTTAAATACAGGGCATATGTTTATTACACAACGATTAGCAGAGCTTTAATCGCTTCAAAATTTAAATGTGGTTCAACTTATACAAGTAGTTTTTGAAACTGACACTGAAATGGTAGTTTTAGCTGTTGATTTCTGTATGTTAAGTATTTATTAATTGCTTACTTTGAAATAATGAACTAAAAAGTTAAGATACTCAATTAAAATAATCAATTTGCCAACTTTTTGAAGCACAAAAATTGCAAAATACTGCAGACACGTGTTTCGGTTCAAGGAACACCTATTTCAATGCAAAGAATTGTGAGCTTCTGCATGAAAAGTCATCCGAAAAAAAATAGGAATTGATTATTTAGAAAGTTAGGCTTCATTAATTATCATTTGTTGGTGCTAATTTTAGCGAGGTACAATATTTCTTTTTAAACTGTACCGAATTCAAAAATTTAGAAAAATGAATAGAGTTTTGTCCGTTGTTTCATAGCTATTAGTTTGAGTTGGGAGACTAACTTTTTCTGACAGTTAATTAAAGGACGTCAAAAACAATGAACTGCGTGAATGTGAGCGATTATTATTATTATTATTATTATTATTATTATTATTATTATTATTATTATTATTATTATTATTATTATTATTATTATTATTATTATTATTATTTCGTGCAATTTATGGAAAATAGTGAGATTTCCTCGTTCTGTCTTCTTTTTTTTTCTTTCTTTCTCTCTCTCTCTATATATATATATCTCTCTCTCTTCATCTCTTTGTAACCGAGAAGAAGCGTGCAGAAATTTTGAAGGCATTGTATGTGCATGTTTGTAGAAATTGATCCTTTAAGAGCCGTGGAGCATATGAACCCTAAGTTCCAAAAAAATTTCTTTAGGTATCGAATGCAAATATTTAACAGATTATTTTTTCTCTGCTTTTTAGTCATCAGAATCTTAATGTTAGATCATTCAACGTAAATGAGTTTGTCTTGCTTTTATACAGCAACAATTGGCCAGAGACTGCAGCGCCTTCTATAGCTTCTTTGAATTGCGAATAATAATCACAAAGATAACTATTATTAAAGTTAGCGAACCAATTTCAAGGTTGAAATAAATCAAATATTGAATCCGCCATTCCAACAAAATATAAGGGGCTTTGTCTAATGGTGGATGAAAAAGGTAAACCAAACACATCACCTCGTAACGTATAAATTGTTTCTAAGCTTTGTAAATGACAGAAATATTTGTTCTTATGTAGGATATTTTTTATTCTTTATTCTATTCAAATGATTTTTAAAGTGTTTTGGTTATTCTGACCTATGTAGAAAGAGAAGAGAAATCAAGAAGTATTACGAAAGTTAGAAATTAATGAAAAACACTTAGTAAAGCAGTAATTTTAGCATGACCCCAGTATTCAGCCAATGTAGTTAAGTCCGTTCTTTTCATCAAAATGAAAAATTCATATTTTTTTTTTCAAATTCATTCAGAAAAAGATAAATAACAGAATTTTTTTTATAAAATACTTTGCACTTTTTATAATGCGCTCAAAAGGGCTAAATCACTTTTCTGGGTCAGAAAGGACAATATTTAAGTATTCCTGTAGTTTTCAATTATTCCAAGAAAATAACTCCACAAACGAGGAAAAAAGCTGCTCAAGTCATGTGGAGAATTTCTTATCATTATCTAACTTTTTATCATAAATTGAGCGTCGAAACATGCATATTTTTCTGGGAAAGTTCGATGTGAAATGACTTGAGACGCACTTTAGCTTATTTGTGGAGTCATTTTCTTGGAATAATTGAAAACTACAGGAATACTTAAATATTGTCCTTTTTAACCCAGAAAAGTTACTTTGTCCTTTTGAGTGCATTATGAAAAGTGCTTAGTATTTAAAAACAAAATCTGTTATTTTATTGTTTTTAATGTAAAAGTATTTCATAAATAGAATAATGTTACCATCACGAAATTTCACCCCCTTTTTTTTTAATATAAATACTTTATACTATAAGGGAAAAACTATATACGTGTCTAAAACTTCATGCACTTGGAACTAAAACTTAATCCTTGTTCCCCTCTAGGATTTGTTTAGTGCTAATTTAATTAGAACCATTTAAATAATAAAGGTTTTCGAAATTATTCATATTTCACAATGTAAAAGTTACTCGTAAAAAGTCCTAATATGTGTCTTATTTAGCTCCGTTTTCGATTATTGTCACAGATGAGGATAAAAATCCTAAGCAATGATAGTGGATAAATTTCATGCTTGCTGCATAGAAGCCTTGAGTCAAAATTTTCATTATGATTGCAATTAATATTGCTGTTGTAAGGCAACAAAGTTTGTAACAATGGATTTTATATTTAAACATTTAATGAGGAAATTACATGAAATTAGCTGTTTTCCATCAAAACCGAAATAATAATTTTATTTTAGAATTGAATTTTTTAGCATTAAGTTGTACTTTCAGATTTAGCAAATCATTAAGTGAAATCCCAAAATCTCTAAGTGATCTAGTTGCTGAGATATAAGCAAAAGCAGGCCTCAGCTTTTTCCATGACAATCAGGACAATTATAATCAAAGTGCTAAATAAAATGTGTTGCCACGGATTTTCAGCAGATATTTTTGATATAACGCTGTTGCAAATGACGATTCCAAATGAAGAATCAGGTAATTAAAAAAAATACACATAACGAACTGCTTGTTTTATTTAAAATGGTACACTTGGAAATGCAATGTTTTACCTTTTTCGGTAATATTGTAAATCACCACAAGGAAGCGGATTCGAGATATGGAGGAGCGAATAGCGATTTTCAAGCTGTTGAAACGTTTCAAATGATACTAGTTTTAGAGGCATTCCTCAAACCGGGTCATCATTTTGAAGCCATTTGAAAACCTTTTTTTTTTGGTCATTTTTCCTTTTTTTCTCTTTTTTTTTTAAATTCCTGAATGTCATGTTTTTCTGAATAATGTTCAGAGACAATACACTGTTACTTGACAGTGCACTGTTTATCTTATATAATTAAAAACTGAGCGTATGTACCTACAGTGGCTCCCAAAAGTGTTCGTACACCTACGACTTTCAAAGAAATAGGGCCCTATCCATTGGTTAGAATTAATATATCGGAATAGGTATTTAATTATAAGATTTATGATGCATTTTCAACAAACGACATAAAATTTTTTTAAAAATATTAAAACTTAATTTTTTTTTAATCGAAAACCAAAAAGTGCCGGAAATTTTATCTTACAAAAGTCTTCGTACATTTTAAACAATGCCTATATATTATTGAACAATCTAACTTTTTATTAAATTATTATTTAGTAGAATATCATGCAGTATCAATAACACCATTTAAACATCTGGGAATAGATTTCATTCTTTTTTTCTTTCTTTTTTGTGTAATATCTGAGTAAGTGTTCAACCACACTTTGAGTTTATTATTACTAGTTCTGTTTTCGTTTCAAAGCCGTATCTTCGTAATCTAGCCTCCAGATATCTCTAAATATGTTACATTAAGTTCTAATCTGGAGATTGAAGGGGTATTTTCTAAACTTTAGGACCATTTTTGAGGCACTAGACGCAAACGTTGAAAACCGTGTGCTTCTTATCGTTGTCTTGATAAAAAACAAAGTTGTTTCTGGTAACCAAATTTTTGGCTAATAGTTTCAAATTGGTTTTTAAAATATTTAAATGAGCAGCATGATTCATTATTTCAGCAAAAAATTCCAAACTACTAAGTCCTGGTGCTGATATGCACCCTCACAGAAGAACTCCTTCACCGTCCTGATTAACTGGTTCAACTAAGTTCTTAAGATTAAGTTCTTAATTTTTTTCTTCTATTTACAATTGTACAAAAATTTAACCAAAAATGTTGAACTCATTTTTATCTGTAAGTAAGACATCATTTCAAAACGTTTTGAGCTTATTTATCATTGATTTTGCGACGAAAAGCGTAAGCTTTCTGTTTTTCGCACGGCCAAGAACATTTCTGCGGGAAAAGGTCCCATTTCATCTAGCTAATCAGAAAACTTGGCGCACAATTTTAGGTAAAAATTAAATTTTAAAATTTTTATTTAACTCTATAGAAACTTTTACAGCACTCAGTTGTGTCTTTTTCGTAATTTTTTTAACTGTTAATCTCCGATCACGCTTTGTCAATTTTGCCGGTTAACCTTTTCTTACCTTGTTTTCGTTCCGATTCTTTTCTTTAAAGCAATTTATCAAGCACTTTAATATAGAATGGAATGAATTAACTAATTTAGAGACATTTCAAACCAATTTACCGCCATTGTGAGGAAAAAAAATCAAATTTCGAATGGTGTTTGTGGTTTTTTACGAATATCAGAAATTTAAAAGTATAATAAGCAGAGCATTAAGGAATAAATAAACAAAAAATTAAAGCCAAATGACTTTTAAAGGTTCAAACAATGCAAAAATAATAAAAAAATACATATGATAATTTTAATCATGAATTTATTCGAAAATATTTGAGTGTACGATGACTTTTGTGGCATATGATTTCTCTGTTTCTTCGTTTTTTGACCCATTTTAAAAATAAGATCCGACATTATTTTAAAAAGAATACAGGGTTTTATTTAGAATGATATAGCAATGATGTGAAAAAAAATGAACTTCATATTCGAATTCAATTTTGCGTTATATTGGTTTTATTAAAAAATTTCAAAGTGTACGAATACTTTTGGGAGCCCCACTGTATGTATTGATGTGTGTATGTTCAAGTTACTTCTCCCGAACGAAAGTGAACTGACCATCGAACCAGGTATCCGTGGATTCGTAATCTGTTCGTCTTTATGTTTGGCTGTTTAACGTAATCCTCCGATAATAATTAGCAGATATATCAATTAAAAACTACTAATTATGACACGTAGATTTTGACATAAAATCCCTATTTTGCGAAGATATTTCCTCCATTCAATTTATTATTCAGTGCTTCAGCTCAGTTTGCGCAACAATGCTTTTATTAAAATTTGTGGCGGTGAAGAAAATCATTGAGAAAAAAGATGTGGTGCCATTTTTTTTTCTCAAATATGAAGAAATAAAATTCTGGCTTTTCTTTTGAGGCTTTTCCTGTAATCGGGGAATTTAAAATGTTTGCTTTTTTGTTATTTTTTCACAATCTGCCACAAAATTGTACTGTTTTTTTTTTTTTTTTTTTTTTTTTTGAGCAATCACGATTGCTTATTGACCGTCTTTGGCGTCAGGTTCCTTTTTCAGCTTGGACTAGGTGCGTCTGCAGCACCACCGCCCACCGTCCTCTGCAGGCGGCGCGGCTGCTCCCGTCCTGACCTTTCCTCTTCTCTTCGTCGGAGGCGTCCATGTACTACACACACGCACACTCACACACTCACACACATACACACACATGATTTTACACACATACACTCACACACGGCTACGTGCATACACACAGGTATACGCACACACACAAGCCAACACACTTACACACACAACTATGCACACGTAACCACCCAGGGGGAGAGCCAGGCTTAGGGGGGGACAGGAGCCGTTTCTAGAAACAATAACACCAATGAGTAGGGTCCTGTCGCAGTTCGTGATTGCGAAAACCATAATTTAAATTCAAAATTTCAGAATTCAAATTATTATTATTATTATTATTTTTTTTTTTTTTTTTGTCCAAGCTTGATTGTTGAACACGCGTCAATTAACAAAACTTTTATTTTTGAGGTGGACCGCGTATCCTTTAAAGACAAAACAGTTGAGCTCTGAAAGGTTAGGTCCCTTGCGACTCTACTGAAAGGCATAGGTTTCGTGGTTCGTTCGTTTTTCCCTGGGTGGTTACGTGTGCATAGTTGTGTGTGTAAGTGTGTTGGCTTGTGTGTGTGGGTATACCTGTGTGTATGCACGTAGGCGTGTGTGAGTGTATGTGAGTGTATTGAATGAACGATTAGAGTGAAAACACCGTCCATGGCCCCACTAGATGGCGCTTACATTGAACTAATTAAGAATTAAGTGCGGCCATGCATCGTCGTATAACAAAGACAAAATGAATGCAACTCAACTTCAAATGCATTCACATTTGAGTTATTTAGGAAAAAAGTTGAAATTTTTACTTTCATTTGAAAGGTAAGTTTTGTTAACATAATTCTGGTTTCTAAACAGTGAAAATGTTTTTCAAATGAGTTTTGGCGAACGTTAGGCATTCTTGTTTGAAATTGAAAAAAAATAAAATCTTATTAGATCACAATGATGTGCACAAAAAAAAGTAGTACATGCTAGTGAAAGTAAATACGAGAAGTGCCAATCACGCCTAATTAATTGTAGTATGGTGTATTTTTTACAGCTTAAAAAATTTGTTATAATGTATTTATTAGTATTTTTTCAGGGAAAATTACATTATTTACATTATGAAATAAAAATAATAACTATACTTCTTATTTTCACGGATGGCGGCCACCCACCAATTAGGCAACGATAAGGTTACAAAGATCACATTGTCGGGGATACTTTAGTAGTTGAGATGTTTTGTCGCGTTTGTCACATTTCGGGCACATATTTGATTTATTTTTGCAATCTCGGCGAAATAATGAAGACAATCATTAGCGCCTAGTCTATGGCCTCTAAATATTGCGAGGATTGAGAAAATTGCTAAAAGTCTCAGTTGCCTAAATCTTTCCGCATTACCGCGAACGGGGAATTATCATAACGTGGAACATGCAAGTTTGGCAAAACTATTTCCCTTTGCTGAATTTGTAGCTGCCATTTTTGCTAGACATGGTTTAATTTTAAATTTTAATGGTACCTACTTTTTTCTTTTTTAATGGCAATATTTATTTATTTGGCGGATAATTGTATATTTTAATAAATTAGCTAAGGAAGAGTTTTTTACTTGGTGGAAAACGTTACTTTTTAAAGGCGTAATCTGATTACTTGGCGAATCATTTTTCACTTTAATGGCGTGTTTCGTTTAGAGATTAGACATCTTAATTTAAAATGTCAGCAATATTGTTTTGGGTAACAATTCACAAACAAAAATAAGCACCTTGCTTAGACCAGCTTGGCGAAAAATTTTAAGAGATGAAATTTTAATGGTATTTTTTTGTCGGAAACAGTAAGAAAATTACGAAGTCCACCAGGTTTGGAATGTACTTGTTCAATCTGGAAGTTTCAATTTTTTAAAACATTCACGACGCAACCTAGTGCAATGATCATACGTAAATATGCTCTTTTATGTATTTGTACCGAAACATTGGATGTAAACTCCGATTAGGAATTTTTCCCACGGTGAAAGAATACTTTGCCAACAACGAGACATACTTGAAGGTTTTTTTCTTTTTTCTTTTATTTTTTTTAAATCGACAACAGTAGAAACTTATGCAATAAAAAGGACAAGAAATTCCGTAAATAAACAGACAAATAATTTAACACATACTCTAACATACAAAAAAAAAAAAAAAAACTGCCATATTATCAAACAAGTATCGTCAATCGTTCTGCGAGAAAAATCGTCAATGAACGCTTATATTTCAGTAGCATATTCGTGCGTTGCAGTAATACATTACGAGATTGGATAGCGTTTTTTGATAGCTAAATTCTATTCATAAGATACATTTGGTTACTATTTTAGCGCCGTTTAGAATCTAAAAAAAATTTTGCTGTTACAAATTCAACCTGGCAACGTACGGTATCATTAAAGTTGAGCATATTTTGAAATTTCGGCAAATTCACAAATTTTCCACGTTGTTGCATCTTATAGCAAAATGTATCTGAAGAGTCCGAAACTCAAAGTTGCGTATGCATACATATGCAGAGAAGAAAGAGGAACATATTAATGAAACACATAATTTTTCCATTTTCATGCCGGGAAGTTTTGGCACCTTTCTCCGCTGCTTCAGCATGTTGTAACACAGGTGGCTCTGATATTAGCCGTTACGTTACTTATGAAGAAGCAGAGTGCGAGTGATATTAAAAATGTTCTCCAATATTAACTGCTGACATGTGTTTGCTATCATACCGTCAAAATAGAAGTTCAAACATGTCAAGGTACTTTACACTTGATGCATCTTTAATCTCGGCGAGTATTTTTCATTTCATACATTGCCACCCTGTGTGGTCAAAACTACAAAGAAATCACTTGCTCGGCGATACCGTACGTTATTTCGTCTTTTTACTGAAGTAAATAATAGATGGTATTGTTAAAAGCTTTATGAATATAGCATGACTAAAATTCAAATAATCCAATTAAAATATTAAATAAGAAAAAAAAGCGAGTAAACACGACGGTGATGTAATCGCTTTTCTATTTTCGCCAGGGGGGGTAGAACGTAAAAGGGTCGCCAAGTCTAGTGACGTACCTATAACTGAATAATATCTCGGTGGATTGAACCTGTGTTTTGACCCTATGATAAGAAAAATTAAAGGAAACAAAAATCCGCAAAAAAGAATTAAAAAAAAGTCATTAAAAGTAAAATAATCTGCCAAAAATGTATATCAAACCAGTTTCAAAGTAAGAAACGTTCCGTTAAAATATCAAACTAAAAGTAAGGAGAGCAAGTGTGACAAGAGTAATTCTGGCAATGGGAAATACTTTCGCCAATTTGGCATGTTCTACGTTATGACTATTTTCCCACCAAAAGTTTTTAAAAAAATTCAAATATATATATATATATATATACTAGCAAAAATACCCGGCGTTGCCTGGGTTAGCAATAATTATGAGAAACAATCGTTACTTGCATTTGTTTTCTGTTTTAAGTGAAAGAACTTAAAACACACCTTTTTGACGTGATTTAAAGTCTAGCTTCTTCCTTACTCATAAAACTAAAGTAGCGGCAAGTAAAAAGAGCAAAATAGTATTCATTTAGAAACGAAAACGCGAAATTTAAGCGTATACAAATTTGAAGAATTTTCGAAATATGAAATTAAACTTCACATGTTTAAAAAGATTTATCAGTTAATACTTTTTTTTTACATGGAGTCTTACCTTCTCTGTGTGTCTATTGAAGAACGAACTGTTTAAAAAAATGTAGCCGCGCGACCGTGATCCCCTTAAACTTGCTTTAGTTATTTTGGAAAATTTCAATTATTGTGGATTCTTGGTGCGATTTAAAATGTTACCGATTTTGCGGGAATCTTTTTGGGATACCTTGGATAATGCTCCCCCTCCTCATTTTGTAAAACGGTATGTTACTAATTTTTATTAAAGAAATATTGTCGCCATATGCTAAAATACTTTTGGTCACCATAAAATGGCGCTAAACAATTTCATCCGTAATGTTTCCAAAATAAGTAGTAAAATTTGGCGATGGTTTGAATTTGTGCACAAAGTCACATTAATGGAAGTTTTTGTGCTGTTTATGGATTTACCTAATTTAGTTGCTGGATTATTTTACAATAAAAAAAGTTTTTAAAGATTCTTTGATTGACGATATTTTGTTTACATGGTGAAAGCCGACAAACATTATTACGTAGTCTTTGACTTCAAAAACCGTGACAGTTGAAAAAACTGCCAAATGCATCCGCTACTGAAATCAACCTGCATAAATTTTGGCGAGGTTTCTGCTGTTAGATTGGATAATGATTAAAAAATCCATTCAGCACAAATAATTAAAAAAAAAACCATTAATTACACTAAAGTTCCATTTAAATGGAAAATAATCAACCAAATCTATAGCTATTATTAGCCAATCTTGGGGGGAAAAAACGTTACTTTAAGATTTGACTTGAGAAAAGTCTCAAACAGTCGGACGAAACACAAAAACATTCAACAATTCCAACTATGGACTGGGAGTTGAGATGATACACTAAATAATGAATTAGGTTGAGGAAAGCCTTCGAACATGGAACAAAAAAAGCCCATAACTCGTTTTTCATACAACTTAGAACTTTCTAACACATGCCATCTTCAGCAGAAAAATAAGCGCTTTCGATGGACACATAATTTCAATATGTGCACGTATTTTTTAACCGTCATATTGGGGCATTTATGCGAAAATTTGGACAAATTAGAATAAAAAAGGAACTATCAATTGGATTTTTATCGAACTGATCTACAAACCTCCCCAGTACCAAAAAGTACAAACGGTAAAAGTTTCAGCAAAATCTGCCGGGTAGTTTCTGAGATCTTAGGGAACAAATTTACCAAAGTCCATTTTTATATATATACTTGCAAAAATACCCGGCGTTGCCTGGGTCAGTAATAATTATGAGAAACAATCGTTGCTTGCTCTTGTTTTCTGTTTTAAGAGAAAGAATTTAAAACAAACCTTTTGACGTGATTAAAAATCGAGCTTCTTCCTTACTCATTAAACTAAAATAACAATAAGTATAAAGAACAAAATAGTATTCAATTAGAAACGAAAGCACGACATTTAAGCATATACAAATTTGAAGAACTTCCAAAATATGAAATCAAACTTTGCATGTTTAAAAAGATTTATCTGTTAGTACTTTTTTTTTAAATCTAAAATCTTCTCTTTATGGCTATTGATGTACGAACTGTTTTAAAAAATGTAGCCGCCCGTGTTCCCCTTACACATGCTTTAGTTATTTTGGGAAATTTCAATTTTTGTGGGCACTTGGTGCGAATTAAAATCTTACCAAATTTACGAGAATCATTTTGGGACACTTTCGATAATACTCCTTCTCCTAACTAGTTTTCATTATAGAAATATTGTTCCCAGATGCTGAGATACTTTTGGTCAAAATAAAATGGCGCTAAACGGTTTCATCCGAAATGTTTCCAAAATAAGTAGTAAAATTTGGCGATTGTTTGAAATCGTGCAAAAAGAAAAATTAATGGAAGCTTTTGTGCGGTTTATGGATTTGCCTAATTTAGTTGTTGAATTGTTTTACACAGTATTTTTTTTTTTTTAAGTATCTTTGATTGGCGATATTTTGTTTATATGGTGAAAGCTGAGAAACATTATTACGTAGTCTTTGGGCTCAAAAACAGTGACAGTGGAAAAAGCTGCCAAATGCATCAGCTACTGAAATCTGTCTCAAAAAATTCTGGCGATATTTCTGCTGGTTGGTTGGATATAGTGAGCAAGTGTCCAATCAGCATAAATAATAATAATAAACCATTAATTACATACGTTCCGTTTAAAAGTAAAATTATCAGCCAAATCCATTTATTTTTAGCCAATCTTGTGGAAAAACGTTAAGATTTGACTTGAGGAAAGCCTCAAAAAGTCAGTCGAAACATAGACTAATAATAAGAGTAGACCGAGCTTTCTCATTCTTGCTGATAAAGAAAATTGGTTCATAGATGTATCATGTGACTAGTGGAAGGGCTTGGCGAAGACTTTGGCAGCATGGTTGCTAGATGGCAGCATTATCTATAGTTTGGCACTCGACATGTATTTTAAGACAATGTGTTTTCATTAAAAAAACTTCCAGGTGCAGAGATTGAACTGTTTTTCTTTTAGTTATGCATTATTTTGACATTGGTAATAGTTTTTGATCAGTTTTCGGTAACTTTTATTTCATTTTTTCGGTAACTTTTATTTCATTTGGAGCTGTCAGCGTTTGGCGTGAACGAAATGGCGTAAACGTTTTGCGTTAACGCAAAAATGTACTAATCGGTATCTTAAATTGAAACTGTAGGTAAAAATCTTACCGTTTGCTGATTCTTCTTGGTCGCTTGCATCTTTTATTGCTTAGAGAGCTATTGAAATTGACTAAAGAAAATGCACAATACTATCTAAACGAAAAACTGACTATATTAACAAAATATTTACAACTTAGAATAACAAATTTACAAATCGGACTCCATAAAAGATCATTCTTCCGTGTTCCATCAATTTTATTTATTTTATTTCGCGCTGGCGTTGATCGTTCTGCTACGATGAACGCCCGCTGTTGCTAGGATATCCACCAGTCACATGGTTTGGTTTATGAACAGCAAAAGGGGTTGCCATAGCTCGGTCTACTCTTATTATTAGTCTATGAGTCGAAACGCAAAAATATTCAACAATACAACAATTCTTGGGAGTTGAGATGACACACTAAATAATGACTTGGGTTGATGAAAACCTTCGAACAGGGGAACAAAAAAAGCTCATAACTCGTTTTTTTATACAACTTAGAAACTTCGAACAGATGCTATCTTCAGCAGAAAAATTGGCGCTTTTGATGGACATATAATGTTAATATGTGCACGTTTCTTTCCACCCCCATATTAGGGCATTTATGCGAAAATTGGGGACTTAAAAATGGAATAAAAAGGGAACTATCAATCGGATTTTTTTCGAACTGGTCTATAAACCTTCCCAGTACCAAACTAAACAAACGGTGAAAGTTTCAGCCAAATCTGCCGGGTAGTTTCTGAGATCTTAGGGAACAAATTTACCATTTATATATATATACTAGGTAAGACGCTATGAGTGGACAAACAAAAAAAAAAAACATACATACGGTATGAATTGATAACCGCCTCCTTTTTGAAGTCGGTTAAAAAATGTAGCCGCCCGTGTTACCCCTTCACACTTGCTTTAATTATTTTGGGAAAATTCAATTTTTGTGGGCACTTGGTGAGGTTTAAAATCTTACCAAATTTGCAAGAATCATTTTGGGGACACTGTCGATAATACTCCCTCTCCTTACTAATCTTTATTATAGAAATATTGTTGCCAGAATGCTGAGATACTTTTGGTCAAAATAAAATGGCGCTAAACGGTTTTATCATTTCGGATAATAAGTAGTAAAAATTCGGCGATTGTTTGAAATCGTGCAAAAAGAAAAATTAATGGAAGTTTTTGTGCGGTTTATAGATTTGCCTAATTTAGTTGTTGAATTATTTTACACGGCATTTTTTTTTTTTTTAAAGTATCTTTGATTGGCGATATTTTGTTTATATGGTGAAAGCTGAGAAACATTATTACGTAGTCTTTGGGCTCAAAAACAGCGACAGTGAAAAAAAACTGCCAAATACATCAGCTACTGAAATCTTTCTGAAAAAATTCTGGCGATATTTCTGCTGGTTGGTTGGATATAGTGTGCAAGTGTCCAATCAGCATGAATAATAATAATAAACCATTAATTACATAAGTTCCGTTTAAAAGTAAAATGATCAGCACCAAATCCATTTATTTTTAGCCAATCTTGTGGAAAAACGTTACTTTAAGATTTGACTTGAGAAAAGCCTCAAAAAGTCAGACGAAACACAAAAATATTCAACAATACAACAATTCTTGGGAGTTGAGATGACACACTAAATAATGACTTGGGTTGATGAAAGCCTTCGAACAGGGAACAAAAAAGCTCATAACTCGTTTTTTTATACAACTTAGAAACTTCGAACCAGATGCTATCTTCAGCAGAAAAATTGGCGCTTTCGATGGATATATAATGTTAATATGTGCACGTTTTTTCCACCCCCATATTAGGGCATTTATGCGAAAATTTGGACTAAAATTGGAATAAAAAAGGGAACTATCAATCGGATTTTTTTCGAACTGGTCTATAAACCTTCCCAGTACCAATCTGAACAAACGGTGAGAGTTTCAGTCAAATCTGCCGGGTAGTTTCTGAGATCTTAGGGAACAAATTTACCAAACTCCATTTTTATATATATATATATATATATATATATATATATATATATATATATATATATATATATATATATATATATATATATATATATATATATATATATATATATATATATATATATATATATATATATATATATATATATATATATATATATATATATATATATATATATATATATATATATATATATATATATATATATATTTTTTTTTTTTTTTTTTTTTTTGAAGAAAATAGTAGATTTTTGTTTTGAAATGACTTTTGAGGATTATCGTGATGCGTCTTACGACTTCGATCCAGACGTGACTAGAACAGCAAGCTTCCCAGAGGGACTGAAAGAGGAATTCTGCTTCTGTCCAGGCTTCGTCCCAAAGATGCGCCGTACAAGCAGCTCAGACGACATCCAGCGCTACTATCGCTATTTTGATCTAGTAAGAAGCAACAGGGGCAGGCTGTTTACCTGGAGACACTACTTGAAAATTTTGCATGCGAAGCTTCTCAGCTTTGACACATTGTCATTGATGGGTAAGGCTCTAGTTATGAGAAATGTCTCTGCCATGTCGGAGAGGACAGTTTATGCCACGCCTCCAGAGTCGGCCTGCTGGATTCTGAATCGTAAACCAAATAAAAGACTCTTTAGTAATCAAAATGCCCCCAAATCAGGGGTTTGTTTCATCAAAACGAAGACATATCCGCTTCGCCAAGCAGCAGTAGTTGCAGATCTATGGGTACTCAACAGAAACTGTTAAAGGTACGTCAAAAAAATATCGCTAAGAATAATGGTAATTATTGCTGAAGCAAGAAAGTGTGGCAAAAGCAAGATATCTATCTATACATATAATAAAATAAGATGTTTGTGTGTGTGTGTGTGTGTGTGTGGCGCGCTTCCCGGGAAAACGGTACGGCCTAGAAAGATGAAATTTGGTATACTGGTGCAGTTCTTGCTGAAGATGTGCACCTCGGGCTTCGATTTTTGATATTTTTATTAGAAAAAAAGTGATTTAATGTTTTATGCGTTTTTTTTGCACTTTTTAGTACTTTTTACCTCACAGACCCCGAACCAATCGCACCACACTCAAATATTTTTTGTACTATAGTGTAGGAAATTTAACTTTGAATATGATGAATGAGAAAATTTTGAAGATAGAGCAATTTTTGTATTTTTTTATAAATTTTTGAAAAAACCTTTATTTTGCATTTTTTTCTGGGTTTAGTTTTCTTCGAAGCCTATCCTGCAAAAAGTATTGAGCCCTCAATTCCAAAATTTTAGTTGGGTGATAGTAAAAACATTTCGCCCTCTTCAAAAGAAAAAAGTTTTTAAAAATACGCAAAAGTTTATTTTTTACAATTTTTTAAATGCAGAACGCGACGCGACCTGTAAGCATTGCCGACTGAGTTCCGCACTTCCTCATCACGTGACCTAACTGAAATCGTTTGTTTTCTCTTCACTTTTTTTTTTTTTTAACGTTCAGAGATTTTATACCTTTATTTTTCCAACTTTTTTTTTTCTGGGACGTTTTGCTATATTTATTTTTGATCAAATATTTGTGCGCATTTTAATTCAATAAAAGCAGTGATTTTTTTATATTTTGCAGGGCTGCTTTTTGCACACTAAGGGAAACATAGAGCCTTTTTTTTTTGCGTGCAATTTTAAGTAAATAAATTAAAGCCCGCAGTTTTTTGCGTGATTTTTGTAGGGATTGATGGTTAGATTTGGTAGATAGAGAGATGAATATTAAGTGGACAAAAAATGTTTTTTTTTACATAGAAAAGGATTGTTAATTACTATCAGAGGTAAATATGCATGGGTCGTATAGATAGATAGATTCAGAGAAAGAAAGGTGGACAAATATAGAGTTGGATACAGTAGATGGGCAGTAAGAAATAGAGGAACTTCAACGGGGGATCAATAGCCCCCCTCCCCCCCCCACACACACAAACACACACCATGACTTTGAAAAAACAATGCTTTCACATAAAAGTGGAAGTGCTTTTTTTTTATTTTCCGATAAAATTTGCATGAAGAGTATGCCCTTTGTGCCTCCCCTCCCCCCTTTAAAAATATTCCAAAGGACATAACTGGAGATAGATCTAGAAAATACTTTATTCAACACAAAATTTATTTAAGCAGCAGCCGATGGCGGCAACCTTGGCGTAAAAAGGCGAATGCTAATATTGATGTATAGAGAAAAAGATTGATTAATACCATCGACAAAATTTTTTAAGCAGCCGCCGAAGAAGTCAACATTGGCGTAAAAAGGCGATTGATAATATTGATATATAAAGAAAAACATTGATTAATACCGTCGCTAAATTGTCTAAGCAGCCGCCGAAGGCGGCAACCCTGGCGCAAAAAGGCGAATAGCCTAAAAATGCGGACCAGCTGGTCGCCGCAGGCGGCTAGTATTAAAGTAAAAAAGACCATTAATTGACACATACATATTACACTGATATATTACACTGATAACTAAGAACTAAGGTCACTGAACTGATCAATAAACTTAACTTAAACATCTCATCCGGCATTACATCATTCACATCATCTCTCTAGAGTCGCTATACAGATAGGCTGACGCATCAGCTTAAATTTAGCCATTTTGGATCGGATTTTTCATTGTTGCACTGCTATGGTTACCACATCAAACTTTCGAATTTCGCCAAATTTGCCGAAAATAATATTTTATTTATTAAGCAATTCATGTGTGTGTGCTGCTAATAATTGTTCACAGTGAACAATCATCAAACGCGATAACTCGCCAGAAAAGACAGCCACTCAAACACGCGCTCCGATCCAAAATGGCTGATCATAAGCTGATGCCCCTATATATAAGCGGCCTATATATAGGGGCCTTATGGCAACGAAGAAAGAGGCTATATGATGTGTTTCTGTATTTATCTGTGGCACCGTAGTTCCTAAACGAATGAACGGATGTTGATGATTCTTTATTTTTGTCCGAAAGGAGACTTGATCGAGAGCGTTCTTTCTAGTTCTTTTGTATAAATTTAATTACCGAAGATATCAATTAAAAAACTCTAGGTTTGCCCCAACTATAGTTGTGATTATCTTTCCTTTTCCGCGTTTCTCGTCCTAGTCAAAAAAATTGTATGAAAGTTTTATATGAGTTCTGACCCGCAAAGATCATCTTAATATGAAAAAATAAATAAATTTGGTGAAAAATAATTTTTTTTATTTAACACTAGCCGCCTGCGGCGACCAGCTGGTCCGCATTTTTAGGCTATTCGCCTTTTTGCGCCAGGGTTGCCGCCTTCGGCAGCTGCTTAGACAATTTAGCGACGGTATTAATCAATGTTTTTCTTTATATATTAATATTATCAATCGCCTTTTTACGCAAATGTTGACTTCTTCGGCGGCTGCTTAAAACATTTTGTCGATGGTATTAATCAATCTTTTTCTCTATACATCAATATTATCATGCGCCTTTTTACGCCAAGGTTGCCGCCATCGGCTGCTGCTTAAATAAATTTTTTGTTGAATAAAGTATTTTCTAGATCTACCTTCAGTTATGACCTTTGGAATATTTTTAAAGGAGGGAGGGGAGGCACAAAGGGCATACTCTTCATGCAAATTTTATCGGAAAATAACAAAAAGCACTTCCACTTTTATGTGAAAGCATTGTTTTTTCAAAGTCATGGTGTGTGTTTGTGTGTGTGGGGGGGGCTATTGATCCCCCGTTGAAGTTCCTCTATTTCTTACTGTCCATCTACTGTATCCACCTCTATATTTGTCCACCTTTCTTTCTCTGAATCTATCTATCTATACGACCCATGCATATTTACCTCTGATAGTAATTAACAATCCTTTTCCATGTAAAAAAAAAAACATTTTTTGTCCACCTAATATCATCTCTCTATCTACCAAATCTAACCATCAATCCCTACAAAAATCACGCAAAAAATCGCGGACTTTATTTATTTACTTAAAATTGCACGCAAAAAAAAGGCTCTATGTTTCCCTTAGTGTGCAAAAAGCAGCCCTGCAAAATATAAAAAAATCACTGCTTTTATTGAATTAAAATGCGCACAAATATTTGATCAAAAATAAATATAGCAAAACGTCCAGAATAAAGAAAGTTGGAAAAATAAAGGTATAAAATCTCTGAACGTTTAAAAAAAAAAGTGAAGAGAAAGCAAACGATTTCAGTTAGGTCACGTGATGAGGAAGTGCGGAACTCAGTCGGCAATGCTTACAGGTCGCGTCGCGTTCTGCTTTAAAAAATTGTAAAAAATAAACTTTTGCGTATTTTTAAAAACTTTTTTCTTTTGAAGAGGGCGGAATGTTTTTACTATTACCAACTAAAATTTTGGAATTGAGGGCTCAATACTTTTTGCAGGATGGGCTTCGAAAAAATGAAACCCAGACAAAAATGCAAAATAAAGGTTTTTTTCAAAAATTTATAAAAAAAAATACAAAAATTGCTCTATCTTCAAAATTTTCTCATTCATCATATTCAAAATTAAATTTCCTACACTATAGTACAAAAAATATTTGTGTGGTGCGATTGGTTCGGGATCTGTGAGGTAAAAAGTACTAAAAAGTGCAAAAAAAACGCATAAAACATTAAATAACTTTTTTTCTAATAAAAATATCAAAAATCGAAGCCCGAGGTGCACATCTTCAGCAAGAACTGCACCAGTATACCAAATTTCATCTTTCTAGGCCGTACCGTTTTCCCGGGAAGCGCGCCACACACACGCACACACACACACAAACATCTTATTTTATTATATGTATAGATTAACTTTTGTGTTCTGTTACACGTCATTCTCGAATCCTGAGCATACTTTCGAAAAACCTACATAGCATTTAATAATGCGTAAAACGTAAGGCACGAAGCTATTTGCATCCGAAATTGCAGTACCTTTCTGATAAACTTCTGAAATCCGCTCAAAAAACCGCTTATTATTTGGCTCAGTCGTGCAGTATAGCCTTGCGTCATATAAACCCTAATACGACGTACTAAGGCCCTATATATACGAGCCGGCGCATCAGCTTTAAGATTAGCCATTTTGGATCGGACGCGAGTTTGAGGGGTTGTCTTTTCTGGCGAGTTATCGCGTTTGGCGATTGTTCACTGTGAGCAATTATTAGCGGCACGTGAATTGTTTATTAACTAAAAATTATTTTCGGAAAATCTTTTGAAATTCGAATCTTTGCTGTGGTAACCATAGCAGAGCAACAATGAAAAAATTAATTTGAATTTTGACATCTTGAATTCAAATTATGTTTTTCGCAATCACGAGTGTGTGCATGTAGGCGTGTGTTTGTGTGTTGGGGGTATGTGTGTTTGTGTCTGTTGTGTTTATGTGTGTGTGTATGTTTTTGTGTGTGTGTATGTTTTTGTGTGTGTGTATGTGTTTGTGTGTGTGTATGTATTTGTGTGTGTGTGTGTTCGTGAGTGTGTGTGTAGTTGTGTATGTATGCGCGTGTGTGTAGGACATGGATGCAACCTGGAGACGGCTTTCGCTATAGGTGCAGCATCGTGAGGACCCGGTCGACGGTGGTGCAGCAGAGGGTGGCGGTGGGAAAATAAAATGATAGGAACGTCAAAAACAGTCAAATGAGAACAATAAGCAATCGTGATTGCTCAAAAATCCGATCCAAAATGGCTAAACTTAAGCTGATGCGTCGGCCTATCTATATAGCGGCTCTACGACCAACTAACTGCACTGCATGTGAAATTAAGGTGCTATTTTAACCTCACACTTGGTAGCAGATCTGTTTCTCCACGATGTTGGCGGAACGGGAATAGAAGCAATTAATGTCAACTAAAGTTTTAGTTTTTATGCAATTTAACTTGCATCTCTAAACCTAAAGGGCTTGAAAGTCCTTTGGAGCAAATATCTTTAACTTCTGTCCTTCCTAACTAATCAGAAAAAGAAAAATTCTAGCCATAATTAAATCATGTGTGTTTTCTCTTGTAGTTCCCCTTCACAGCAACGAAAAAGCATAGGATTTATGCTCCCTTGTCCTAATCTTTTTCTTCTGTTTAGAGAAAATCTGTTCACTCACAGATTTTCTCCTAACAGAACATATAAACATCAAAACAAAGTCCCTAAAGAATCACAATAAAGTAAATAAACTAACGTCCGAAATAAAAGGAACTTTCAAAAACAAGAAATTGCTCTGGACGGGATCCCAGTTCTTTTCTGGCACTTTTTTTTAAATCTTAGTCAATTAAGGATGCACATTAAAAAAATGTTTAAGGTTACCAGTAGTAATGGATGTAACGTTACACGAATTCTGAACTAGTAGCATCATTGTTTTAAAAACTGAAATTGTTGGAAAAAACTTCTACTCTGTTTTCAGTAAAACTAAAAGCGCATGCGTAAAGATCAGAAGCAGCTCAGAGCAGGTAAATTCTTATTAGGAGACCGTAAACCGACCTTGATAGCCGAGCGGCGAAAGCTCTCGCCCTGCTGGTTTGTGAGATTCGCGATCTCGGTTCGGGACACCACTCAGGTCAATCACCCCCCCCCCCCTTTTTTTAGTGCAATATAAATGTCTTGGGCCGTGGTAGCCTGATCGGTAGAGTGTCGGATTCGGGGCCGGAGGGTCCTGAGTTCGAACCTCGATGGTCGAAGACCCACCGTCGTCATTAAAGGGGACTGGGCGACGTTAAATATGCTCGTGGTCTCAATGTCCTCCAAGTGAAACGATACCTCTGGGGGTGCTAGCACAATGTAGCTATTAGCTCCTGGACTAGTTCTAAATTCTCATTAACTGTTCGATCCGGTGATGGTGCTGCCATCTATCGGTATATAAAATAATGGAGGCAAGGCACTTAGTATGCAGTCCTCGACATAAATACAGTTGTAGTCAGTTGTGACTCTGAATAGGAATAGGAATAGGAATAAATGTCTTGTTTGTTTATTACAATAAATAAAATTGTATATTAAAATAATTGGTGTATATTGGTTGTCAAAAAACATGAACTTAATAAATTGTTCAAAAAAGTCGGATGAAAGTTAGATTTTTGCTAATGTGTATGTGTAACCTTTCAAGTAATTTCTTTGTAAGCACACAGAAATTTCTGGTGTAGCCTTACGCAGAAATGAATGAGACGTTACGCTATAGTTACATTACCACGGGGTAACCTTCCACAAGCGATGTGTAACTTTACACCAGTTAAATCATTCACATTACTCCAGAGTAGTGGAGACAGCTAAGCTGCCACCGATTTTATGGAGTGAGAAAACACAAAATTTTTTGGTGTGTCATAAAATAATACATTCAGAGGTTTTTATTGAATGCCTTTTCATCCATAAGCTTATTTCTTTTGCATTGAAAAAGAAGTTCCTTGTAACGCCGAAACACGTGTCTGCAGTAATCTGCAATTTTTGCTTTTTGACGTTGTTATTTCTTACTTTACTTTTCAGCACAAAGGTATTTATTTATCTCATTCTGAACCACATTTTAAAACTCGTTTGGATTAACTTGAAATCTAAACAATGATTATATTGATTTTCGAAATTTTACTTTACGTACATTTTTTTCCCTCTAGAGAATGTGTTCAGAAACAAAAGTACTCGCACGTAAAATTTACAAGACTGTTGAAAAGATGACAACGACTCCAAAATGTGTTTGTTGCGGTGTTCCGATGGAAAATTTCAAGCATCGAAAACACTGCCCGGACGCTTTAAAAGAAATAAGAGGAGTTGGTGATACACGAGACTTTTATAAAGTGACACCAGGTAAGGAGAGATTTCTTGTTTTAATTAATTCTTCAACTTCAAGCAAAAAAATCTCGCACATTTTTAGATACATTTTAATGGATAAAGCATAAATTTGTAAACCATACTTGCACTAAGAGCCACTGTCTGTAAGAATCAGGCAGTTCAGGGCATTTGTGATGGTTGACATTTTTAATTTTCTTTATTTTCACATACGTTGTTCCTTATCATGAATGCAATGTAAATCGCAAATATGAGCTTTGTCTGACTTATCGTTTTTGAGAAATTAATTTTTTTAAATTAAGGGACCGTGGCACATTTTTGTGCAATTTTCAAATTTGCAGATTTTAAAGTTCTTGTTGCTTTAAGCGCCCTTATAATGACATGAATTTTCGAGCTCCATATTATTATGTGGTCTTGATATTACAGCTGTCAAATCGGTGTCACTGCTAGGGCGACGCCCACAAACTCTGTTTGGAAATGACCGAAAATGAATTTTTTTTTTCTATATTCAAGGCCAATTTTCTCAAAGCGCCTTCATGATGACACATGTCCTCGGCTGGAATTGACTGAGATGCGGTGTATTTCATGTATTTCTGCTTTAGCCCTGGCTATAGGCCGGTAACTTACTGAATATACCTGCCTTGCCTTCAATCTGCGAGTTGAACCGAACCACTGTTTCGGTCACTCGTCTGATCACTGCTAATTCTGTATTAGCTACCAGTTTGTTTAGCACTCTTGGCTTCCTTAAGAGGTTTTCCACCTCCAGCTCAGTCACTCCTATGCCGGGCTCATGAGTGCTAATAAGCACGAAACTGCAGTCCTTGGCTGGAATTGACTAAGATGGCGGTGTATTTCATGTACACTGCAAAAAATAAACTGTTGTTTTTACAGTATAATACTGGCAGCTCACATTCCAAAGAAAAACTGTAAAATTTACAGTTCTAAACTGTAAAATTTGCAGTAATATACTGTCTTATAACAAACTTTTACTGTGAAATTTACAGCGATAAACTGTAAAATTAGCAGTTATATACTGTCTTTTAATGGAAATGCCCTGTGAAATTAACAATGACTTACTGTAAAATTAGCAGTAATATACTGTTTTTTAATGAAACTGCCCTGTAAAATTTACAGTATCAAACTGTAAAATTAGCAGTAATATACTGTTTAAGGAATGACTTGACCTGTACATTTAACAGAGATAATATGTAAAATTAACAGTAATATACTGTTTTTTAACGGAATTGCCCTGCAAAATTAAAAGTATCAATCTGTAAATTTAGCAGTATTATGCTGCGAAATCAGCTGAATTGCACCACAAAAACAGCAGTAGCATACGGTTTTATAAATGATTTGCACAGTAAAATTAACAGCAGTGAACCATAAAATAAATAGTTATCAATTTTTATGCAAAACGTATCGTTGTCTCTTTTCATAGCCGAAATCACTGATTTTACAGCTGAAGAACAATATCCTTATATATTATTTCTGTAGCCTGTTTTTGGTTTCTACGCCAAATTTCCCTCAATTCTTGATCGATTTCTTTGATTTACGGCTTATTTTATAGCTTATGGTGCTGGCTACTGACGAAAAATAGACCCAAGGTCTGAAAATTGTTTCTTTTAACCGAAAAACCTGTTTTAAAGAACCAGAATAAGGTTTTCGGTCAAACTTATAACTTTAATTTGCGCTATGACCGACAGAGCTGAGTAGCTTGATCGGCAGAGCGTTCTCTTCGTAACCTGAAGATTACGTGTTCGGACCCACGTCCGAACAATCTGCAACAAAAAAATTAGAGAAATATCGCGCATTACATGAACACTGAATTTAATGAATAACAACTATGAGGAATAGAATAAATGAGAAGGAAATGCTCCTTGCTGATATGAAAACATTCAGTGATTTTGTGCTAAATTACTTCGAAATTGCACGTGTTTTTTTTTTTTTTGAAGCTTCGGCTCTGGAAAGAAAATTAAAGCATAATGTAAGCGAAAATATAAGTAACAGGTTTAAGATTTCAGACTACAATAGAATTGTTTTTTGTTCAGAAAAAAAATAATAAATCGTATATTGAAATATATATTCTTCTAATGAGTTTTTGACTCTTTGTACAAATAAATAAAATACTACCTCAATTTTAAGGGTAAAATATATATTTTTTCTTCTTTTTGCTAAAAAACAAATAGCTTATCATTTTTACTACATTCGAAAGCATAGTTCAATTTATTTTGTATTTTAACCGTGCTGTTAAATGATGAACACGTGCTGCCATCTAAGTTATAACGGTTTAAGCAGCCTGCGATAACAAATTGTAAAAATTTTCAAAAATAAAAACATTTTTCTTCAATATCTTATCTTATATATTAATCCCCTCTCATTTTAAAACTTATCAGGCTGGCCAATGACGAAAAAAAGACTTACGGTCGAAAATTCAAGTTTTCGAAATCGCCTCTTGCTGTTTCAAAACCTTGATGCTGCCTGTAGTTCTTATGCATTTTTTAAAGCAAAGTTCTAATGCAGTTTTCCATTTTTTACGTCGCTTTCGGCAAAAAAAAATAGCCTGTGTGTGTGTTCATATTTTAATAAAGCTTAACAGCACTGGACTTAGTTGTTCGGTTTAATTGATAAGTTTTTTTCGGTAGAGCGTTCGGCTATAAACTATTTGAACTTCGGGCAAGCTTGGGCTGTCCGACATAATATCAAATTTATATTAGTATTACGCATTACATGTGCTCATAACATACACACCTAATAAAATAAATGCAGTGGGAATGCTACTTGGTGTTTCGACTCCTTTATGCAGGCTACAGTTATCATTCGGATAAGTTGATTGTTAATCGAACTGTGTTCTTTGACTACATCCAGACCACTCAACATAATGTAAGCATAAAAAAGTATTAGATTTACCTAAAGAAATCCTTTTTGTGCAGAAAAACATTTTTATTGTATGCTAAAGTGTAGATGTTTCTAATAGCAGTGTTCGACCTTTTGTACAAATGAAAAAATACTACGCCCGATTAAAACTACGAGTTTCACTCAGTAAACCTTTAATTTTTTATTCGCGCGAATACGATATAAAGCATTAAAAGTATTATCAACTTCATTAGCAAGAAATTATTTTCTTCTCCTCTGCTTTCTGCTGAAAAAAAAAAAACATTTTGTCTACGTTCGAAAAATTACACTTAACATGTGAGGGCATTTAAGCCGTAACGGTTAAAGCAACCTTCTATGTGAAATAGTTCAATATTCAAAGATAAAAACACTTATTTTCAATCAAATTTATTACTTCTCTAGAATGTTTGTTTCAATGGCTACGTGAGATCTTCGTCATTCTTTAATCAAATTCCATGCTTTGCGAATAATTTTAAATCGTATCATGCTGTTTAATGACAAAACACAGATGCATGATCTTATTATTATTATTATTTTTTTTTTTTTGGCAAAAAGCTTGTTTGCTGTTTTTTACTACGCATTCCTTTAATGAATAGCGTACGAAAAGGAAGGCGCAATTGCTAGGTTTGTTGGGGTGTCGGGCTGTTAGTCAGAATGGCGCCAATTCGAATCCGTGCCAATAAATATCTCTTTAATGTTTCTTTTTTTCCCGTCAGATGCTGACATGTGCAGGACTGTATTTGCCACAACCTGTTTTTTTCACGAGTCACCACTCAGCCACACTTTTAATGACATTTATGTTTGCATTGAAAATATGTACGATTAAAAGGGGAGCTATGATCAAATTATCACAACGTTGTATTTAACGAGGTTTTGTTACTGATGTCTTTAAATTACATGCCTTCTCTTCGGCGCTTACTTTTTTTTCGGTTCTTCGTCATAATGTTCTTCCTTTGAAATTCTTAAAGAGCGAAATGTCTTATGGAACGATTTGAAGCACAGTGCGGAGTTCCGCACGGGTCGACTAGTAGAAAAGTAAAGCAATTGATTCTGTATGTACGTTGTAGAAATCAGCCTACATACGAAATCTGTTCCTTTTCTAAAGTTTTTCAACAACAAAAAATAATGTTTTAGGCTATGAAAAGCGACAAGTAAATAAATATAAAAGCCTTTTACATTAAAATAGTTAACTGCTGCTAAAAAAATGTTTTATTGATATTAATTTCATTGTTCACAAAATAAATCAATGCTCCCCCCCCCCCCCCCCTAATCTCTATATTTTATAAACACCTGTTAAAGAAGAAAAAGTGGCGCATTTTCATTTCTACAAAAACTTTTAGCTCTACTGCAAACTTAAAAATTTACAAATAGAAGGAAATTGCAAAATATGGTCTGAAGCTTTATTTTAAGAACAGTTATTGCCTTTTCATAAAACAAAACTTTTTGATAAATGGAGGTAGTAAAAATAAGGTTTTTATATATAACTGAAAATACTACATCGTATCTTCACTAAAAGTACTTTTTTCACTTCAAGCATTATTATGCTGCTAAAATGTGCAGCATAATGTGGGAAATGTTTTGCAGCATGCAATCCATTTATACCTTTAAGTTTATTCTAACTTTATGCATGCAATTATGTGGATTTATTTTCTTTTCGGGTAAAACAGATTATTTTCATGATTTTCCTCTTTTTTTAATGTTATAAGTTGCACTTGGACCTATACTTTATTTGAGAAGTACTACCGACAAAATTTATTTCACACCATATGAGCAGTATTCAGTATTTAGACTGCAGAGAATGGTGATTATTGTAAACTGATTATTATAGATTAGATAATACTTTATCCTATTAACCTTTTAAAGTTTACATACATGAAAACAATAAATGTGTGACGATTCAAATTTCCAAAGCTACTAAACAGAAGCAATTTTTCACTCGGTATAATAAAATCTGTTACGTTTATGAGTACTTGTATTAAAAGTTATAACTTTGTTTTACTACTCCAAAAATTATGTAACTTTATATTCTGTTATACTGTTTTCAAAAGAAAAAACGAAACATTCACACCATTAAAAATCGCCAAATTATTTTATTTCGTATACATTATCTATAAATATAGATTAGTCATTTTTACAGTTGAATTGAAAAAATTCATTTAAAATCGAATGCTAATTTTTTCAAGATCAACATTTTTACATCACGAACTTGATTCTTCTTTGTGACATCTTTGCCGACTTAGTTGCCATCATTAGAACTTATATTATGAAAGTATCTGTCAAAATAAAAATTGTTAGAATCTCATAAAACTTGTAGACACCAAAAAACATACATGGAAAAATCAAATTACGTAGGTATAAAAATACGCCCTAAAATGATTAAAATTATGACTCTGAATGATCTGAAATTGCCTTGGGAGTTGCTTTTATTTTGAAACCGCTCAACATATACCTAAATTGTAATTGAACCGTTTATTTCAGGAATCAGTTGAGCGCTAAATATGTTTTTTTAAGGAGAAAAAAACTTTTTGGCAGCAATTTGCAAGCGTAACGATGGTTATTAATGTCTAATTAAAGTAGACCTAATCTGGATACTTTACGTAAGAACTCAAAAAAGAAAGATAATAATATCTTACATTTTCTCTTCCATGTAAAGAAATGCACTTATACTGGTTTCTGAAATACAATTAAAAAATATCCTTGTAATTTTCGATATTTTTAAAGGATTTTGTAATTACATATGAGACTGTTGATTAAGAATAATATTTTTTTTTTTTTTTTGATCAGCTAATTGAAGTGATCGGGAGAATAACTCCTTTTATAAGTCAAGAATTCAAAAAAAAAAAAAAAAAAAAAGCAACGGAAAGTTGTCCAAAATGGGAAAGTTAACATCTTGGCCTAAAGAAAAAAATAAGGATTTGAGGATGATAAAACTTGAAACTAGTTTCTTCTTATAATAGGCTCCAGATTATCGGATTGCAATATGTTTACTTCAAAACAATATATAGGATGAGGTAGAGAATTGATTTTTTTTTTAAATGGAGCAAGGTCGACGTTTAGGACAACCAATTTGAAAATATTTAGGTATTCATTTAAAACAATGAATACTGTATCTAGCCTCTTTTAATTCCCCCCCCCCCCCCCCGAGTTGCTATCGTAGCACTGAAAACCGTATATAGATGCTTTTTCTTTTTCTTTTTTTTTTGGTAACCCATATTCCTTTCAACACTTGTTAACAGCTCGAGCTATGTTCAACTGATACCAGCTTCATCTTCTTTGACAGCTGCCCATTATTGAAATCTGAATATGAAACAAAGTGTGACGTAAAATAATTATTTAGAACTCTGTCTGTACTTAATGTGAAATATTTTACTAAATTTTTAAAATATTTTTTTTCATGCATTTTATTCCATATAATTGTGTTATTATATTATTAAAATTTAATTTTTTTGGAACTTTTTTCTTAAGTACTAAGGAATCAAATAAAAGAGCCATCTGAGTTGAAATAAAATAATACATAAGAACGTTCTATCTTATATATCTCTTAATATTTAAGCATAATTTAAAATGTTTCATTTATATTCTATGTCTTTCAAAATGGGGACGCCCCCCGCCCCGAACCCCGTTTTGAACAGCTATCGATGTTCCCATTTAAGCCACCAGCGACTTTTTTTTAAGGGGCACTTCTTTAGAGAGGATTTAGACAATTTATCTTTAAGTTTTTCAGAGTTTACCTGAAATCTGGAAGAAACAATTCTATATTCCCAAAATCAAGATGGCTTAGTTAAAGTCAATTCAGTAAAAAATGGAAATCGGTCAGAAAAGTTGAAAGTTTTTAACAAAATAATAAATCGTCAAACATGTCAAAAAAGAGTAAATCTGGTAGAGCCAGCTCTAATCATTGAGAAATTGTAAGTCCACATTTGGCCCGCCGTCTTTGTTGTAAACAATGCTACCCTTCTTGAAAATGCTTTGCCAGAAGACCGAACCACTTTTAACTGTAGATTTAAACATGCTCACATTTACAAAATAACTGCTTTTTATTTACATTACAATAAAAATAATCTATAATTTTGTTTGATAAGTGTCATACAAGTCTGAATATGCGAAGAAAGTTTCATACGCTGTAATACATCGTACTTTTAGCATGCCGTTTTGGTTCCTTCGATTTTAATAACATGTAAAAATAAAGAATCAGTGTTTCAAAATTTACTGGAAAATTTTTAAAAAAATAATGAAAGAAATGTACGTCTAATTTAGCTCTAGCAACAGAAATTTCTATATTCCGGCGATTCTTGAAGTGATAATATTCAACTACCCGTAAAATCTAATATTAAGTTACAAATTTAAAAAAATCAGACTTAAATGAATTGTATGACCGATCACATTTCAATCAAAACAAAATAAAATTTAGTTTATCTTGTTCCAATACATAGTTCTTGATTGTAACATAGAGCCTGACAACGGGCCACAAAAATCAGCTTCAGGGGCCCCAATACGGCACGCAGACCATAGGATAGGCTTCAGTGGCTAAGAACGCTCTAAAACTCAAAAGCATTGGTGATTACAAATTACGTCCGAAAACACAAAAATATAAATGAAAAGACATACTTAAAAACTTCCGTTTTCCGTTGCCGGCATTCATGTCACAAAGTGAATCATCGCAACATCCTTCAGACTAGAGGTTTTTTTGAAATTCCAAGCGGAACACAAATGCGAACTGACATCTTGATAAAGACTGCCATTCAGTTCTGGTCACAAGTTACATAGTTCTTTACATTTGCACACCACTAAACGAAAAGAAATGATATTGCATTAGTGAATAAATTTAAATAAAGTGAATTCAGGCGGCTAAAATGAAATTTATAGTTTAATGTTTTCCGAAATACCTAACCGCAACCATATTACCGGGCATAAATTCAAAATGAAATCAACTACAATTGTTTTTTTCCGTGCGCTGGAGTGACAGGAACAAAATATTCGCTAGCAAATACCCCCCCCCCCTTCTTGGCAAGCCAGCACACGCAAAAAATGAAATATACTGTAAGAAATGAATAAAAACTATATTATAGGCCATCTGATTGTGTGCACAAATTATAATGGAATAATTGAAACATTTCAGAAAAAAAAAAAAAAACTCTAGAAAAATATGTCATTGCAATTCAAGCTTTACGTAAATTTTCCCTACAGAAAGGTTTTGTGAAACAATCAGCTAAATTATTTTTAGTTTCTCAACAAATTTAATTTCAAATTCATTTTTATTCCTTAGGAAATGGTACCCCCACATTAATCTGCTTAGTTCTGCAATTTTCTATTGCAGAACTAGAAAAATCGATCGCAACTAGATTGTCACAGTGCAGAGTACTATTAATCAATCTAAAATTCTGAACTCTTTTCGTGGCCAATCAATTCATTTAAAACTTTTTTGATCCACATAACTTCCTTAGATTGCTCACTAATTGAAATATACTCAGCTTCCATCGTTGACAGTGCTACGCATTTTTGTTTGAATGTACACCATATTATTCGTACCCTATAGAAAAACAGTGCAAGCCCCCCCCCCCCCCCCGCTCCGGCATTGGAATCCGGTCGTCGTGATTTGAGGCGTAATCAGTATCAGAATAGCAATGATTTATTCAATTTATAGATAAAATTTAGATTTCAGGGATCGTCAGACCCTTCGGTTGTCTCACAAATCTCCTCCTTTAAATCCGCATATAGATACGCATTGCAAACATCTCCTTGGAAATGGACCCAATGTAGCTTATACACAAAAATTTAAAAGAAAGCCTCATCCAAAGGAAAGGAAATTACTGGAGAGAACACTTGCGAAAAGTATCCCCCCCCCCATAGCTGGTGGTTACCTAATATTACTAGTCTGGCCTTGAAGCGCATTATTTCGTTCTTCTCATCTGTTCTGTTGCGTTTTGCCAATCTTCACTTTCTGGCGTTCTAAAACTTTGTTTCAAATTTGAAGGAATTACATCTTCGGAAATGTTAGCTTCTAGCTTACTTGAATTATCCCCCCTATCTTCATCAGAATCTGATACTTTTCTTGAATTATCATCACAAGTGAAATCAAAATATTTTGGGTCATATTCAATGTTATTTTCAGAACAATAAACCTCAACTTCGCGATTCGGATTTTAGAACCGTCGTGTCAATATATACTTTGCCTTGGTATTTCTTTAACCCATTTAATTCTCACAACATGCTATTTTATGATTTTCAGGATATTCTTCTTCTACTTCAGATTTACTCAGAAGTGAAAAAAAAACTGTATATCTCTGTTTCCCGTTCCTGTTTTTTTCCCCCGCACAGAATTTATTTTCATCGAATTGAACATTCAGAGTTTCTGTCACTTCGCTATTTTCGGGATCCCAAATTCTATAACCTTTCGTATGAAACGCATATCTTACCATGACTACCTGTTTACCTTTCATATCCAATTTGTTTATTTTCTGTTTTGGAATTCCAATATACGAAATTCAGCCAAAAAACACGGGAGTGTTTAATAGATGACTTTCTTCCCTCAAATAGCTCAAAAAAGGTTTTGGTTTTTCTTTTTAAAACCGCTCTAGTCCGTAAGTAGTGGAAGAACATAGCTGCTTCGGCTCAAAACTGCTTAGGCAAACCCGATTCATTTAAAAGTGTCCTAATTCCATTCATTAATGTTGAGTTATAGTGTTCTATAACGCTACTTTGTTCACTGGAAGATTTGTTGGTTTTTTCGATTCTTATGCTTTGGTCGCTAAGGTAAATTTCAAACCGGGAGTTCAGAATTTCCTTTCCGTAATCAGATCTTTCCCGCAAATCTTTCTGTTCTTTTTTTGAAACCTGACAAAATATTCGAAAACCTCACTTTTTTGAAAAATTGTCTATTATTGTGAAAATAATCCCCCTCCCCCTAAAGAACTCATCGCATTTAAATGCAAAAGATCTTACCCGGCTTTGGCTTGAATTTCCGTTACAGGTTTAAACGAAATTCCCCGATTTTTCAATTTTACACGGATAACACTGACATATTTTTATTTTTTATATGCAGTGAAAGACAGTGAAATACAGAATCATACTTTTCAGTACTTATAATATAGTTTTTTTCTTCAGCATAAACACGTTGACGCCAAACTTTAAGACTCAAAGGGTTCTTAAAGTTAAAATGTAAGGAAACTGACGAGTTCAAGGTTACAAGAGTTTCAAATTCTACTGTAGTTCTCGAGCATCTACTTTTCTAAACGAGCATGTCCTTCAAGGTAAATAAAATATGACAAACAATGCATAATAATGTAAATTTTCTACTTTTAATTAAAAAGCTGTACTTTTGACGAGAACGCAACACTGCCTGATCGGAAATGAAAGGCTGAAAATTTTAAAATATAGCCAGGCACGGTCTGAACTTATATATGCTGGGAAGGCGTATAATCTCAATTTGTCGAACGGAACTTACATATTTGTCGATTAATAAAATACTGGTGCATGCACACATTAAGTACGCACAATTAAGTACAATATCTAATGAAATTTGGACATTCGAGAATTCAAAAATTGTAACATTACAATTACGTCCACAAATTTGCCGAATCGTCAAAGTTTTCCCAATATGGCAATTTTGGGGAGGTCATAGAGACTTCCCGTGATCTCCCATCGAGTGTCTTTGAATATAGTTTCTAAAATTATTTTTAGGTTCACAAGTTTCAATGGTACTAGTGCATTTTTCCTGAAGTAAAACTTTAATTTCCTACTGACGTAAATATAAAACTTTTAAAACACAAGGGTTTCGTGTTTGTATCAAAAAATGCTTATTTTTATTAGTTTTTTTTTTTTTTTTTTTTGAGTGCTTCAATTGATTTTTTTAATTATTGTTATTTTAGTTTTGTTCGATAAGTATGAAAGCTGGCTCCAGATTTCAGAGAATTTTGAGTCGTTCAGACATCAGAGTATTGTATTTCCAGAGGGGCAAATTCTTCAACAAAAAATATCAGTAAACTTGATACTGTTTGCATGTCTCTCGGTTACGTTGTTATTTTATTTATTTACATTTTATTCATTAAATTATGTACAGGATATAAAAGTTACTTACGCTATAGCGTAAAGTTTATCAATAAAATATTTAAATTCAAACTGTTAAAGAATTTAAAACTGAACATAATAAAGAAAAAGAAAAAAAGAAGAAAGAAGTCAATCGCGATACGCTAAAAATTTACTAGAAAACATAAGAATTTAAATTTTAAGTACTCACATCCTATATAACACAAAATATAATAGTAAACAAAGTCTAAAGTTCTAATAACTTTAAATACGATCAAGAAAAATTGATTTATTTTTAAATCAAATTCGAATTTCAGAAAATATTTAAAAACTATCATATGTGCAGCAAAATATTCAGGATCACAACAACTACTCGGACTTTTGCTATAAAGCAATTGCTACAACTTAGCAACTAAAAGAAACTGCAAAGTCAACATCAACGAATATTGGAATACGAATTATGATTTCAAAATACACACTATTATTTTACATACATTATCGATGATAAAGAAAACTACATTTTGAGGAAAAGAGAATGAATAATATAACTATTACTTACCTTTAACATGAATTACAGCTGATCAGTCCTGTCTCAGCATACCCCCGAAAAATTACTAACATGGCTATCGATACCTCGAATTCATTCGTTTATCTTCCCGTATAAAAGGAAACACCTTTTGCGCATCATTTTGCGCAATTTAAAACAGTTTTACAGTTTTTTTCTGTTATTTAGCAAAGCAGTATTAAACTGTAGGAAAATACAGTATATTACTTGAAAAACAACAATTATTTTTTGCAGTGTAGGGCTATAGGGCGGTAACTTACTGAACTATGTATAACTTATTGAAGTTAAAATTAATCCACCAAATTAGTGAAACAACACGCTCAAATAACATTAAAACTACTATTAAAATGTTAATTAATCCGCCAAATCCAATTTTTTCACCAGTCTCACCATGCGACTAATTTGCGAATTTTTTAAATATTTTTTTAAGGATTAATGTTGTTAATTAGGAATTTGTGGAATTTATGTTCCCACTTTAATGACGAGAATGGAGAATATGTTCTTTCTTTTTTTTCTTTTTGTAAATTTGTTTTTTATGCTATCGGATCTGTACTGATGAAGATTTTTGGAATTAATCACGACGGAGATCTTCAGATGAGATGTTATTTGAAAACGCTGATATCATCATTCTAATAAAGACTTTAGGGAATGTTTCTCTTTCCGAAATGAACAAATTTTTGTACTATTGTCCTCATTTAAATGGGAACTTTTTTTAAAAAAAAGTTGTGCTTACTCTGATTTTAATGGTATTTTTACTCTAAACCTTTTGGTATTTAATCAGGACCGTTTACGCTATTTAGAAACAGTTGATTTACTTCTGATGGGGATTTTTAAAGGTTTGATGTTCTCACTCTAAAGGGAAATTATTAGAATCAGGATTTTTAGTAACTGTTGAAACTATTTTGAGACGATTTCTCCGGTAAAAAGCTATACACTAGTTTAGATAGCCGGTGTAGCGCTGGACATCATTTGACGGGAATCGGGATTATAAGGGAAATGTTTGACTTTATTTAAGAATTGTTGAACTCACTCGAATTGGAATTTTTGAGATTCACCCGAATTAATTTCTTTAGCAACTCCTGAGCTTTCCTGATTTATATTGTGTGATTTTTTTTGGGTGTCTTCCCAGTTTCGCCGAAATTTCATTTGCCCCCCCCCCCCTTTGATTTTCAGTTTTAATCATACCTTTTGATATATTAAAGGGGGAAGACAATTTGAAATGTCAGCGAAACTGGAGATAAACCATTTTTTGGTAACTATTGGATCTCTGCCTGTGTTGACCATGAGCTTCAATCGATTGAAAAAAAAAAAACTACATCAACGTGAGCGAGCCGTGCGTAAAAGCTAGTATGCAATAAAATTGATTTCACTATAAGAGCACCAGAAGATATTGGAACTTTTATTTGGTAAATTTCACACAAACACAAATGTTTAAAATCTAACTACAACTACCGCCCTCATAGCAGAGATCTGAAGCTAATTAAGTTTGATAACCAACATGTTTATCTAAAATTTGCAGTAAAAAATCGGTGTCACTCCAAATACTTTCGAGAATATAACCTTTCAAAGTTAGTTTGTTATGGCGTTATTTAAAAAATAACTTTTCAAATCCGGATGGCTTTTTGCACCGTCTGTTTTAAACTTTATTATAAAATTACAGTAGCGACACCTAAAATAATGTGTTTCAAATGCTTTTTGAATTTTTTTTTTATAAAAAGTATTGGAAACACAATAAATCGATATTGGTACAGATGGACGTATTGTGTAATGTGCATTAAAATTGTATAGATGTTTAAAATAATCATACATAGTCATACATTCATATTTTTTCAACCATACTAATTTTTTGTCTGGTGTTTTCATTAAAAATACAGCGATTAATTTTTACCAAAAATAAATAAACATAATGCATTTTTTGGTTATGAACATAGTGTATCATATAGCGTACAGGCCTGCGTCCAGGAGACCCCATAGCACCTACAGCCTTGAAATTTTGTACAAAATTACTTCATGCCCCGGAGTTCGCAGCTGAATTTTAAATTTCGAATTAGTTTCTTTGTAATTACTTTTTTAGGTGAAATTTCACGTAAATTGCCTATTAAGGGATGCAAAATTTCCCTCATCCCTTAACATTCTATATTGTTCGTAAAGAGATTTTCTTTCTGAATTAAAGAAAGCATGTTCCAATTTTCTCAACTAATTAGAACAGCAGATATAAAAGGTTTATATTTTAGCGAAAAGTCAGAGGTAACTCCATTTAAGCCCGGAGCAAAAGCGCAAAATATATTACTAGAAACGACGAATGTGAAAGCGAATTTTCAAACGTACAAAATTGCCGTTTTGCAATGTTCAGGAACCCCTTAGCTCCTGTGACTGTATTAGTTGGTACAAGTTGTTTGGAACTCAGAAAAAGGAGTGTTTACAAACAGCTTTTTTTCTTTCTTTTTTTAATATCTGGGTTATGTATATTTCTATCAAGTTCTTTTTGTATTCGGGTGGGAGCAGATTGTGCTCTAATTATAAACTCTTACCTTAAGTTCTATTTTTACAGGAGGGAGATGGGTTCTCCATTTTCTGAATGCTGGTTATATGATACACTATGTTCATAACTATATAATACAATATGCTTAATTAATTTAGTTAAAGATAAATAGTTGTATTTTTAATGAAGATAACCGATAAAAAATAGTATGGTTGAGAAAATATGAACATTAGTATGACTGTTTTAAACATCTATTCTATTTTAATGCATATTACACAATACGTCCATCTGTACCATTTATTGTACCAATAATGATTTCTAATGCTTTTTATAAAACTTTTTTTTTAAAGCATTGGAAACACATTATTTTAGTTGTCACTACTGTAATTTTAGAATAAAGTTTAAAACAAACGGTGCAAAAAGCCATCCGGATTCGAAAAGTCATTTTTAAATAACGCCATAACATATTAACTTTGAGTGATTATATTTTCGAAAGTAATAGGAGTGACACCGATTTTTTAGGGCAAATGCTAGACAAACATGTTGGTTATCAAACTTAATTAGTTTCAGATCTCTGCAATGAGAGAGAGAGAGAGAGAGAGAGAGAGAGAGAGAGAGAGAGAGAGAGTTGTAGTTAGATTTTAAACATTTGCGCTTTTGAAAAATTTACCAAATAAAAGTTCCAATAACTTCTGGTGTCCTTATAATGACACCAATTTTATTGCAAAGTTTTGATGTATGCAAGTGTAACTAGAAAATGGTGTAATATCTTTGGTGTCATCACGGGTTATATATATATATATATATATATATATATATATATATATATATATATATATATATATATATATATATAACCCGTCAAGTTGCTAATTTAAAAAAATATATAAGTGTCTGAAATAGAAACAATGTCAAATTAGACAGGTTATTTTTTTTTCGTCTTAAAAACCACCTTTTACTTTAGCTGACACAGTCTAAGGAAGTATCTCCTTCTAATTGCAACTCAAACCGTCCGTTTCGAAGAAAGGACAAAATCATTTAGAAGAGTAGGTCCTCATGTCACTGTTCTTCGCTCTTCAACCCTAACACAATTAATCAGGACGGAGGACTTTAAACAACACACCGTTCCATTAATTCGGGCGCGAAAACAATTCGTCTTCTCTTGGAAATGGAAGGCTGGCGACGTAGAGAATACACTTCGCCGAGCTGTGTCACGGATGTCATCTTTGAGGATCCATTTTATTTTACTTCACTGAAGATTCCGCTCGCAGATTCTTCTTTCTATCTACGAAATTTAAAGAGAATTTTTATATAAGATTTAATGTTAAAAGTTATCGACCTGAGTTTTTCTCTTTATAAATGGATCGATATTCTTTTTATATGCGTCTTTATTTAAAAAAATACAATGATGTCTATTAATTCTTTTGGAATCCGTCGTTAAAAATGGAACAGAAAGGGTTTTGAATACGAGAAAACATACTTAGTCATCCTTCTTTTTCATGGGCAAATAGGAAGAAGTAAATGTTGAAATATTAATTTTATGCTGGACATTGGATAATATCGCATGGTTGAAATTTTTTAACTAGTAAAAATCATGTTAAAATGAGGAGAAAAGCACTCACAAGAATTTTAAAGCCACTCCACCCCTAACAATTAAGTTTCAGTTTGACAACTTAATAACAATGAAATTCTAAGTAATTTTGAATTGACTCTTTGCATTCTTGAACTGCAAGCTAAACTGAGATTATGGTCCACGCGGTATATGCTGACTGCCAAGTTTTTGTGAGGGACACAATAAAGACAATTAACTTGACCTGAGGTTTTAAAACTTTCAGGCTCTACGCCGCCTCCTGTGAGCACTGATGCGATGTCACGCCCTCACCATTATACATGGTCAACATGAGTGGTACAAGCTTAATTTGAAACTACGTATAAAGCTAAACCAAGTTCTTAAACTTTTATTCAAGTTTTTTTGATGTGGTAGTATGGAACTGTTAACATGTGTGTCTGGTTCGCTAGAGAAAAAAAAGTTTTTATTAGCTACACTCGAAATTCTATGTCTATATTTTATTACCATTAATACCAAAGCGTCAATGGCAGCTATCCTAATGAACGTCGAGACTTGAGTCTTGAGTTGCAAAGTACGTCTTGTTGGATGATGCGTCTTGATACAACGTCATCCATGTCTCATCGCGATTGGCGTAGAAAAAATGACAATAGAGCACGACTGACTCTATTGATTGGTCGAGTTCAACGAATTTCTGGGAGCGTCTGACGGTAACTCCACTGATTTACGATACTACTTCGACACATCAGCTGTCACGTTTATTCTACAATTCCATTTTGTGCGACTTACAAAAGTCTCAGCTTTTGAAAGTACCCGAGAAAGTCTCTCTCTCTTTCTCTGTTGTCTTTCTTCTACAAGATGCTCACATAAACCTCTGCAGGATTTGTAAAAGGGTTTCATTTCTCTTGGGAGTCTTTTTAACCAGAAGTAATCGCTTTTTACATTGAAGAGGTGTTTCTTTTTTCTCAAATGTCCTTTCATCCAGAAATTCCTATCTTTTGAACGAGGAGTTCTTTTTTTCTCAGATGCATTTTCACCAACTTGATTCATTTGATGAGAAAAAGGTTCCCTTGAAATCCTAGGACACTTACAGTGTGACGAGCTGTAAGTTACCACCCTCAAACTCTGCCTCTAAGGCGCAACTATATGCATATACGGACAGTCCGGTTACAATATCCAGAGACTGCAATTTTGTCCAAGTTATGGACTCATCCAGAGACCAAGGATTAGTCATTACCAAGCTGGAGGCAAAACTCAATTTACGAGTTGAGCCGCATGGGCACCTTTGCTAGTGTGCTAAATTTACTTTAGTACCCAATTTGAAGATAACCTCACCTTCAAAAGAGGACATCTGTCTCCAGTTCTGTTATGACTGTTCCAGACTGGTAAGTGCCAGTCTGTACTAGTCATAACCAAGCTGGAGGAAAAAGTCAATTTACGAGTTGAGGCGCATCATTCCTTGCGTACCATTTGCTAGTGTGCTAAATTAACTTAAGATCCCAATTTGAAGAAAATCTCATCTTCAACGAGAGGACATCTGTATCCACCTCTAGTATGTCTGATCCAGATTGATGAGTGCATAAAAAGGACGAAACGGCACTCTCTTGATATCGTAATCGAGATGTCGATACAAGTTCGTACTTAAAATCTGGCTATGGTAAGATGACCAAGGTCAAACGCTTTTCTTGTATCAGAGCCATGCCCCTATAGATACCACTTAATTTCCATGTTTAAAACTTTTAACATTGTTATTATAGGATGTAAATAACACGTAGTCAAATTGGCATGTATTTTTCTAGAGTAAATACGTACTCATATAAAAATATTCCAATCAAACGCAAAGTTTCTTGTTAATAGGCAACAGCAACGGAATAAGATATTTCAACTGCGACTCTGAGACAGATCCCATGCGTACAACTCCTTCTGCTGCTGGAGAAGATTATGCTTTACGGAGATCGGGAAGGCTGAGGAAATTATCTGAAAAAGCTCGAGTAATGGAAGAAAAAGTTGAAAGTCCCAAGTTGTTCTGTTAAAGCCATTTTTTGCATAAATTCCAGAAAAATCTGGTTCCTTTTGTTTTCAAATTCATTTTAAATTAAGAAAATGATGAGTAATACAAGAAAACGTTAAAAACTTGAAATTGTTCTCTAGGAAAGTTTTGATTTGAATTCCTGAATGTGGTTCACTTTGTTTTTACTATGATTTAAGTTTAAATAGTTTATGAGTGATGGGCAAGAAAGTGTTAAATACTCTAAATTGTTCTTTAAAAGAAAGGATTTAATGAATGCCTGAAAGTGTGCTTTATTTTGTGTTAACATTAACATTAAATTAAGCAAAAATTTATGTAAGTTGAACTTTTATAAACGTTTGCTTCTGACTTCGTATCAACCGATTCATTAAAGATGGAATCTTTTGTTTCAATAAAATTGATACACAATAATTTTGCTTCTTTCTTATTGAAAAAATATTTTAACGAAACATATAAACTTTATGATTAAACAAATTATAAAACTAAGATTTTCATTGCATGATACAAATTAAAAAATATGGGTGAAACAAATGATTTCTATACCAATATAAAATAACATCAAATACAATTTAAACACGAACATTTATTCCGTTTTTTAAAGTATTTAGACGCATACGTTTTCGACTATTTTTCAGAACATTTTCGAACACATTACTCATGTAGTACAGCGTCACACATTTTGCAGTCTTTTGAAAAAATTTTGAATACTGACATATATCCCCCTTTTTTTTTAGAGATTTGTTTGCTTCACACTTTTTCTGGGGGGGGGGGGACACTTTTTTAGAAAAGTTATGGAGCACTTGTCTTCTTCCAGTACATTTGCTAGTGCAATTCTTATACTGTAAAAGCGGGGTTAATAGCAGGGTCAGACTCTGAGCGATAGCTGGTATTCGCAGGGGAAGGCATGAGACCATTCTGCGTAACGGCTTTTGCGTCATCAATGGGCAGCTATTGCTACAAAATTTCCATAATATTATATTAAAGTAGTCCTAATCATTGATAGTTAAAGAAAGATATTACTAAATTGAATTGAATTAGAATTTGGCGATGTTTAGTTTGGGGTATTAAAAAAAAAATGTACAGTCGAGACCAGGGTTGCCAACTGTTCCGTAATAATGGCGAAACTCCGCGGCACCGCAAAGGAGTTCTTTTGCCCCGCATTTCCTGACCGAACGTTTTCAAGTTCGTATTTTGCTATTATCATGTAAATAAGAAATATCAAGCCTGTAAAAATAAGGGAAATTAAAGATGCTTATATTCAAAGATTGCAACAGTGTTTGAAGCTCTTTTATTAATTCTAAAACTATTGTTTTTATACTAGTACTAAGAATGATTATTAAAGCTTGAAAAAAATTTCAGATAATTGGTTTTAGTTATTTTTATTGATTTTTATGCAAAGTACCGAATTGTTCCGCAAATTTTAAAATTGCACCTCAAAATCACCACAGATGCTCCTCAAATTGTTTCTCCAAAGGTTGGCAATCCTGTACAGTGTATTTACAGTATTCTTACAACATACAGTACAAAAAAAAACAACCTTTTTCGTTTGCTTTACGCAATCATCGCGATAATTTTACAAGTATTCCCAAATATATCCCCAATCTATCCTCAAATGTGTCTCCTATCTGTTCTCAAATGCCGCATCAATCGTTTCTCAAATGCATTTTCAGTTTAAATTTAAGAACTATCCTTGTCATATTATATTCAGTTCGAATTCGGAACAGAATCGAAAAACATTTAATTATACTATCTTAATAACACTCGGAACGAGTCATAGTACACATTCATGACAATTGGAATTGTTTTCTGAACTAAAATGTTCCAAACGCGTTCCCGATGTCTACCGGAAATTTGAAGCGCAGAAACACCATAAACTGGCTTAAAACCAATAAACCTAAATTTTGTTCACATAGTATATAACCTTTTCTTTGATGAGTATTTTTGATTACAAGATTAATTAAGTTTTTTATGTATTCTTTTCTGCCTTTAAAGCATAATACAAATAGACGGTACATTTTTTTTTGCTTAGCTTTAGCTTAATTCAGTTTTTCAAGGTAAAGAAAAAACTTGAAACGACACTGTGCTTCTGCAGTTTCTTTATTCAGTAGTTTGCACTGTTGGAAAAACAAATTCTAAAAGGGAAAAGAAACTGACAAAAAAAATCTTTATTATGATCTAGTGAGAAGAATGCAAAGACCGTCAAAAGCAGACAAAGATTTGATGCATTGACTTTGGTTTGATTGATGATAAATTATTTTCCTTTACTAGCTAGGCACTTTTCGGAGAGAAACACTTTCACTGCTGAAAAACTTTTGCGAATATTTCATTAAACGCTCAGAGCAAAATTGAAGGAATTCTAAGAATTTTTGTTCGAAGAGAAAAAATATTTCGAAACAGAAAAGACCTTTGAAGAACATTTCTCCAAGAAGATTAAAAAACATATATCGTTTCAGTTTAGTAATTTTTACGGTAAAAAATATAGAAATATCTTGATACATTTGAAAGAACAGCGATACGTGTGGGTAATTCCATTGTGACGGGTGCGACATTCGGACACTTTTTTTTGCTGCTTAAACCAACATTTTGAGCACTAAATCAGTTAACAAATACTAACAAAGTCTTTTAATCATATTTAACTATGCATTTTCTTGAATAATTGAGTTGAAGAAAACTGTAGGACTTATCAATTTTTTAACGAAATTTTTAAATTTAGTGACGGGTGTGACGTTTGCGAGACATGAGTTTTCACCTGCACTCTAGAAATTCCTGTGACTATTTTAATGTTTCATGACTATATTATTTTTTTCTATTAAAAGACATTCAAATGAAACTTAATACATAATATTTATGATGAATTTATATTTTTTTACTTAACAGGGTTTTTGTGTGTGTGTGTGTGTGTGTGTGTGTGTGTGTGTGTGTGTGTGTGTGTGTGTTTTGATGGGTGTGACAGAATTTGTGACAGATGTGAGATTGTGCAAATCTGCTACTTGGTTGAGCAATTTCTAAAAGAATAATGATCAGTACAGAACTTTACAGTAGTGAATATGAATTACATTTCATATGAAAAAAAGCTAGTACGAGGTGAACATTTAGTTTAGCACTTCTTTAATGGCCGCTAACGAAATTAGGTCAAGCGTAGCGTTTTTTGATAATTATAAACAATTTTTTTTTTTAAATATCAGCTTTTACGGGGGAAAATAAACAGGGTCATCCATTAGTTTGCATATCTTTACTTATTTTTTTCATTTTAAAAGTAATATGTAAACGAACAATACTAATAATGCAGTGCTTTGTAAAACTACATTGCCTTGGGTGGTTAATGAAAAGAAAAATAAAAGCTACATTAGGTGTTAATATAATCTGACTGGGAGTTGCAGTGATGGCTATATTTTGATTTACTATGTAAAATTTGTAGTCTGTTCAGCTTAAAGATTATCAGAGCTGCTTTCCCAAAAGTTGCCACTTCTCTGAACTTCATTTCTTCATTAATTCAAACTTGCAGATGATATTCACTCAAACTACAGCGTTTGCTTTAATATACAGGTCAACTCTTGTCATCTTCACTGCACAATTAAATAAATGAAAAGACTTAGCTCAACTTGACAATGTTGACTGCATTTAGCCCCTCACAAATATGTTTACTGTCACGTTCTATACAAAATGGTAAAAAAATTCCAATCTCATATCAGTTGAAAATCCCCTGTCCTAGAAAAAAAATAGTTTGATTGTTATACATCTTTTTTGATTGAGCTCAACAGCAACCAGAACATTTTTTCACTTTTCATGGTTAATACAATTTCTTTTTCAGATCAGTAATGCTAGCATTTTAAAATATCCCATGGAGCATATTTGTCATTATGTAGTAACTTACTTCCATAAGGGAGCAATTTTTTTTTCTTTTAACCATGCACAACTTGTTTTTTAAGGAAACTATGTAGTGCATCCTGAGAATCTCTGCCCATAATTTTGGGCAAAGTTTACTTGTTGTATAATTCCAGTATCTCCGATACTCCGACTTTTTATCTGATAAAAAAATGACTGAGATTTTTTTTTTTTTTTTTCACAAAACAGAAGTTATAGAAATATGCAACTGACTACTTACTTCCTTTAACGCTACTTTACTCCTTTGAAATGTTTCAAGAATTAAATAAAAGTAACTCACTTAATACAAATAATTATTATTGCAATACAAATAATTCAAATCTGTCACGTTATAAGATTTTCTGATTTTTTTTTTTTTTTTTTGACTACAATGCAAATTTGAAAAGAAATAAAATGGTTTAATCTTCTATTTTATTCAGAAAGTTTTTAAAAGCTATTTAAAATGCTGTCACACCTGTCTCAATGATTTTGTCAAACCTGTCACAAATGTTTGTCACACCCGTCACACCAAATCTTCTCAGAGAATAAATATTTTATCAAAATTAAACATTGTACTCCTATTTAGACCTGTGAACATTAGAACTTTGGAAAAATTCATGTTTTTTCATGGAAGAATGCATTTGCTATGGTAACTTAAGCATCTTTTTTGTGACGGGTGTAATAGAGAGTCCTTATAACTTTATTTATACTAAAAATCCTGTTAAATATTTTGATATGAAAAACTAAGTGTTCCAAAGGATAGACAAATGTTACAAATAGTTATATATACACACACATACGAAATTCTCCAGCATTAAATAGTAATCCTGGGCGACTGAAAGTACTATGTTTTTCCTAAATACAAGTTTGTTATATTACGTTAACTTAAGGCTCAAAAAATAATAAAAAGGTTACTTACTTTTATGATAACTTTCTTTATAATATCATAAACCTCATGTTATTAGCTTCAACTTGATGTATTACTAGTAGCCATAAAACAATTTTTAAATTTCAACCCTCATGTTCACTTTTCCGTGGAATTGCCCATGTCAGAAATTCCTCACAATAAGGATCACAGATGATGCTGGTAGCCCTAGTAAGTGCTACATTTAAAGAATGTCTTAATATAACGTGTAAAAAAAATCCTACCCAAACTTTGAACTTTGAACGTGGTTTCGTCCAAACTTAAAAAGTCCACTTACATTTCTTTGCCTCAATCGATACTTTTCCTCTTAATTAGTTGGTTAAATATTTACAGACTCCAACTTCTTCTTATTTTTGAAGTAAAAATTCTTCAGAGTTTAAATGAATATCCCTCGTCAGAACATCTTCCAGTTTCGCTCACTTACAAAAACGTACTGTCAGAAGTAGTAACTATTATTTTTTAAAGAGAAATTGGAAAAAAAAGAAAAGGTCAGCAGATTTATTTTGCTCTCATAAATCTAGATGATTCTCCTGCGTCCAACACGTTTGACTGTGAAACTTATTTCTTCTCTAAACTCAGTCATTTTTCAAGCTCAAAGAATAGGGAAGTTGCAACCTATTAAATGTTCATATTTTGACTATTGGATATAGTTAATTGACACTCAAAATTAAAAAATTCACCATCTCCGAATTTTAAAACACCGTAATTGATTTTTAATGAATTTTTAAAAATCCACGCGCAAAAGTGCGCTCTTCTGAACTGTCCCTAGATTACGTCACAGAGCACGAATGGGCAGCCTTCCGCCGAAGATCCCTTGTTTTCGCTACGGAAATTTTGAGCGCGCTGATATTTTTATTTTTTAGAAATTCAATAATCCTTTTGAACACACTATGGAGACCGAATTCGTTAAACCACAATCCAATAATCTTCCTCAAGTAACATCAATGATAGTATTCGAATATTTCCGAGATGATGAGAGGTTTAATGTTCCAGAAACGCGAGGAGTTAAATACGAGGAAGTAAGCCTTACGTTTCGTCTTCGAAGCCAACTGCACGTCCTTCGGCGGAAGAGCGCATGACGTCACTTCCTGTGCCATTTGACGTCACAATCGCTTGAACTTTAAAAATAAATTTAAAAAAACTATTTATCGTATCGCAAAAATATTTTCACCTATGATGTTCATACATGTTACTCTATCATATAAAAATAAAATTGAAAAATCGAAAACTTCCCTATTACAGTTGAGTAACAAAGCATTATAAAACAAAAATCAAACAAAACATCATGAAAAAGTTTATAGACTTTTAAAACCGTATGACAAATCGTAGTTTTTGCTGTAACTGCTTTTTAGAGCTCTTTTAAAGGGACAAAATAAGGCAATCAGAAGCAAAAGTATGAAAGTGGAAAAATTAAAAAAAATGGAGATAACCACTACAAATGGTAGGTGAACCTCTTCTCTATCTTAGGGCGAGAGATAGTGCTAAAAGCCGTGGTTGGTGCTGCTCTACCGCATGATTTGGAAAAAAACAATCAATGAAAACCTACCCAGGAAGTTATATTTAAAAGCGTTTTACTCAAAATTTGAAAATGTCCACTTACATCCCTTTGCTTCTCACTGTGTCAAATGAAAGTTTGTAGCGAAGTAGTGAGGTATAAATGAGAACCATTCTGCACACAGCCACACTCAGGTGATTGCAACACTTTTACAACTGCTTTGATTTTCCATGAAACAGATAACAGTTAGGTAAGATTATAATAAAAAAATTAAAAATGTGTTGTAGATTTTTATAAATTAAATACGAGAAAGCCGAGGATTTGCTAAAATAATTAAATGTGGCAAAACATTTCGTTAATTAAGTGCTTCAAAATAATAATTAAAATCTACGACTCGTCTTTATAGCCAAGCTATGCTAGGGTCTATCTTGTCAATGCTCAATTTATTCGCTGTGCATATTGTACAGATGCCGTAAAATGGTATAACTTTGTGGCAACAGCAAAACATTGCACCTTACACTGTTCCGGATGTAGCCGAATGTTGAATGATAGGAATGGTTTAAAAAATTCTTGCAGGTAGTGACACATGTGTAGTTGTACTATTAGATGATGACAACCTACTCTGTTACTATGTATCCCAGTCAAAAATAGTTAGGTTGTAATTAATGACATAATAGCCCATCTGTGTGCATGATTCAAAAACTGGTCTGTGCTTGCAGTGTAAAGTAAAAATTAAAATATTACGAAACCTCTCTTTAAAACTATCAATTATTAAAACAAGTAATATTTTAAATTTTAAAATAGAAAATATTGACTTCAATAACAAAAATAAGTTTAAAAAAAAAAACATTTCGGAAACACATTATAATAATAAAGTGCCCAAAGGTGCAAAAAAAAAAAAAAAAAAAAGCAAATATTCATCGTGCTGTTAGTAATATCGTTTAAGGATTTTTTTTTTTTTTTTTTTTTTCAAAAAGTTCAGCTTTTCCGCACACAAAAGATAATGTTGGATATTAACCAATGAGTAACTTATAGCCTGAAGATAAGAAAGAGAAACGATTTTCGATACTTGTCGATAAACAGAAGCTAAACATTGCTGGGGAAATAACAACCCCAGATTTGTTTTCGTCTTTCTTACTCTGAAATATTTTAAATACTTTTATCGATTTATGCAATGGTTTTGAAAATGTATTCTCTTTAAAAGCCTCTCGCGTAAGAGCTTCTGACGCCAATTTTTAAAACTTTCAAGAAAGAGAAAAGCAATTAAAGGGAGGTATTTTCAGGTTTTGGTAGTGAATTTGTTTCAAAGATCAACTAATATAGTAAAAACAATGGTATTTTCTCTAATTAATGGCGAAGATCTGTCTCCAGTGCGGTTATTACCCATTCCAGACTGATGAGTCTATAATAAGGAGGAAACTGCAGTCTCTGGATGGGATGACCGGGGTGTCAATGTACTGCGAACGCAAAAATGTTGAATAAAAAATTATTGGCTATATAATTTTTTGGGCTCAATTGTTGTAGAGAGCGTTTGTTTTTAACTCAGAAACAGCTAGAAACCATTTTCACCAAATTTGGTCTTATTACGATGTTCATCTGCACGGATGGATAAATAGTTTTTAACATCTCCTAAAACGCCAAAAAAAAAAAAAAATTTAATTTCCCGTCACAAACGACAAAATTTCAAAATAAGGCAAATATATTAAGTTCAGGATAAAAAATTATAAAAATAATAAAAGAAGATTTGATGCTTCATACAATGATCGCTAAACAGAACTAGTATGTTGTGGCCATCACGAAACTTTCTTCTATATTTTTCTTTTTTTTTCTGATCCCTCCCCATGCTTGACGAGGAAGCAATATTCCCAACAAAAACAAAATTACACATGCAAAAACTTGACGACCATCCCAATGTCTGAATTATTGCAAAAACAAAGCAAAGAGCGAAAATTGAAAGTTATTTTAAAAGCCTTGCTTGAATTAATTACAAATATTTTATTTGTTAACAAACATAAGATGGCAACAGTTAAAAATTTTAAATCATTGAGATAATATTTCCGATCATTTCCATACAATTAAAATCACGAGAAATACGCAGACGACAATCTATTACGATTTATCTTTCTTATTGTTGCATTAATAAAGCTATTTTTATTTAAAAAAAAATCAACACCTCTTGGAGCGATTGGCGTGAAAATTGAACCAAAGCCTGTTTACATATGGATTCACATATATTCCAAATTTCAACCAGAACGTAGCATTACTTCTTGAGATAGGGCACTCACAATGGAAAAAAAGAACGGGCGATTGCGCTACTCCCTTTTTAGCTGTTGACACCAAAATAAAATCAGCTCTTATACGCACTAAGGACTACTTGCCGATAAATTTTTCTTTCATTCCGTTCATTATTTCTTGAGATACAACAGTCACAATTGACGGCAAAAAACGTTCTATAGCTCAACCCCCGTTTGAGCTATTGACACCAAAATTGAATCAGCATCTGTTCCTGTTAATGGCAACATATCGACCAAATTTCGTTTGATTCCGCCAGTTACTTCCTGAGGAATAGCAAGCACGCGTAACTCAAAAAACGTCCCATTGCTCCACCCCCCTTGGAGGAATTCGCGCCAAAAACCAATGGGCACAAGTTCACATAGAGGCACATATGTGTACCGAATTTCGTTCGATTTCATGCGGTAGTTTTTGCTGTAGAGTGGCCACAAAAAACTGGTCACACACAGACGTGACACACATACACACACACATACACACATACACACACACACACATACACACAGACAGACAGACATTTTCCAAAAATAGTCGAAATGTACTCAGCACACCTCAAAACGTTCGAATCCGTCAAAATTCGAAATTCGAAAATTTGCACGAATCCAATACTTTCTTCTATATATTAGATATAGAAGAAAGTAAAAATGAGTCGAGGTCAAATCAAATAGGGTGATTCGTAGTAGTTGACCATTTCATGGAAATTTATACAAGTTCTATTTAATTTCGCACGAAAAAAAATGAAAACAAATTGAAAATTTTTCTATTTGTCTATAATACTATCAGGATCAACGGTTACTAATCATTTTTCTGTTTTACTTACTATTTTTCAAGTTATTTTGAATAGAAGTTAAAAAGGGAGATTTCGCCAGTAGTTGACCAATCACTTCCAGTTGTGACCAGCGTGTGCCAGTAGTTAACCACTTTTTAAACACTGTAAAATCTGAAATCTACACTATTGAAATCGGATCGGATGCATGCCAGTATGTACTTATGATCCCTTAAAGGTTGCCCCTGATTGGTTGTTGGGTGGATGACGTCGTCACAGATATCACGTGACTTTGATGATGGTTACACGACAATGAAGACTAATAGGTTAAAATGTCGTTAAAACTTCGTGACATTTGGCGCAAAAACTAAGTCACCAAAAAATGGTGCCAACTTAATAATATAACTTTAATTTCTTGCCAAGTCTAGAGCCGCTATATAGATAGGCCGACGCATCAGCTTAATTTTAGCCATTTTGGATCGGATTTTTCATTGTTGCACTGCTAGGGTTACACAGCAAAATTTCGGATTTCGCCAAATTTTCCTAAAATAATATTTTATTTAATAAACAATTCACACGCAGCTAATAATTGTTCACAGTGAACAATCACCAAACGCGATAACTCGCCAGAAAAGACAACTACTCAAACACGCGCTCCGATTCTAAATGGCTAATCTTAATCTGATGCGCCGACTCGTATATATAGGGGCCTTACTACTGTCTAACCACGGATTATATGGAAAGGCAAACATCCGGTTCACACGTGGAAATGGACGCATCGATTAGTTTTTAGGGATGTCAGCTTTTGCAGATATATGTTAGCCTCTAAATTAAGCAGAGTCTCATTGAGATGAGCGGAACATGCGGATCAAACATTTTTACTTTTCCCCCTCATTCATATAGATTTGCCTTAACTGGACGTTAGCCACTTCCATACAATCTATGGTTGGACAGTATAGACTAAGGCCCCTATATATACGAGCCGACGCAACAACAACGCAATTTGAGGTTTTTCAATACGCGGATCAATTTGCGTAAGAAAAATGTGGGTGTTGCAATTCGAAATTTTCAAAATTTACTATAACAGAATCTGTGTTAGTACTACTTTGTTTAAAATTTTTGCAATTAGGAGAGCATCTGTTCAAATAACTGTATCACAAATTTTGGTTCTATTAGTTCAGCGAATAGGCGGTTTGTCAGTTACTTGCAAAATTGCTTTATTTATTTATTTATTGAACAAAAGTAGCATTTTATTTTATCTTAAGCTAAAAAATGTTTGTAATCACTTTGGTTTCAAGAAAAAAGCGTTAAAACCTACATAAGTTGACCGGTCTGGACAACTACTGGCATTAATTGCATTTTAGACAACCAGTAATTGACCACCCCTCAATCACCAGCATAAGTTGTTAGTAAATCGGTGCAATTTTTTTATTTACTTTGTATAAACATGGATGATCAGCGTATATTAGTAAATGAACCTGAAGAATGAAATTTAACGTCGAGGAATACTACGATTAAACATTTTATCTCATGACAATTCTCACAAGTAAGGAAAGTGATTTTCTTGAAATTTTTTATATGTCTTTATACTTGTACCGTCCTAATCTCCATTCAAAACTTTAGTTACAACTATAAATTATAAGAGAACACTTCATGGGATGTTATTAATTAGTTCCAGCAATCAGATTAAAAATATCTACTTTTTTATTCTTGTTTTGTACATATTAGTGCTCGAGTGGTCAACTACTGGCAGGTGATCAACCACTGGCGAATCACCCTATGTCAATAAAAAATTTTAAGAGCACATTTAGAAACAAGGTTAGGAGATATGCCTTTCCATTTGTGTGTCAACCCTGGCTCCCCCCCCCCTTTTTTTTAATTTAGAGAGAAAAAGTTCTATTGGATTTTTTTTCCTTCAAAGACTATCGCCAGGTGACACCTCATCAATTCGACATTGATGCATTTTTTTTCAAGTGCGGACAGTTCAAAAACGTAATTAATTAAGCCTATAAAAACTTTTAATCCTGTATAAATCTTGACTTAATTTTCCGGTTCAAGTACAACAAACTTGATCTCAAAAAAAATACAAGTAGGAAGGACACGTATATGTTTTTTCTGTTGCGGATATTTTTTTTATTTATTTATTTATTTATTTTTTTGCAGAACTTTGTATACTTTTAGATATTTTTATTTTCTCTCTGTGAAAAAAAAAAAAGGCAAGCCACTTTATTTTTGTTACAAGTTGTAACTGAATTACAAAACATCATTTTGTTCTTAATTTATAAATTGTTAACATGTCCCCTTTTTTGCTTTGTCAATAATCGAAAAGTAAATTTAGTTGTTTATTAAGGGACAACATACATCATTATTATTAACGGCTATCAATCAGATACAAAGATATCATTATTAACTGCTACAAATTAGGTGCAATGCAAAGCACTGCTCAAACATTGTTCCTACTTTCTTTGTTCCTTTTTCCCCTTTATAGATTTAAAATTTTTTATATAACGGGAAAACTCTGCTTTAACATCTATTTGCGACTCGTTTACTGCACTTTTTAAAATTACAGATTGAAAAAAAAATGTGCAAATAAATGTTTCTGTTAACATAAGTTATTTTAAAGAGTGGACTAAAACATAATACCTGAAAATTTCGTAGAAAGAACTTAATATCGTTTCTATAATATACATTTCGTTTTGTGTGTAAAAAAAAAAAAATCATTTATTTTGAGGTAGCACTCATTTTTATTTCAGACTGCTTCCATTATGTTGGAATAAGAGAAAGTAGATTAGTAGATTCCTTTAGATTAGGACAAACATGGGGCTTTTTTTTTTTTTTTTGGTTAAAACAGAATTCAGAGATTCTTAAGAGAATACTTGTGGAATCCTACGGGTTTACAAAGCCTCTGTTGGAAACCGTTGTTTAAATTTATTCTGGACTGAATACTTCATATTATCAGCTGAACATCATAAAATAATTCTTATAAACCATGACAACTTCAAGATTTTAACTCGTTTTTTATTAAATTAAACTTTCATTATACTACTTTTAATATTAAACTCGTGTTCGCCCAGTGGTCGAAATACGACCATCTCATTAATGAATATTTAAGAAAACTTTTGTGAATTTAACTATTTCCAACATTTTTATTTCTACTTTTACTCATGTTTACTGCATATCTGGAAACATACTATTTTTATACGTACACGCAATACCAAACACTATTCCAATTTTGCTTTTTTTCTGTTAATCTCAAAATAAATGGACGAAAGGGGATATTTCGAAAATGGGGTAGTTTCCGAAATTTTAAAGTAGTTTTTCTGAAAGAGCATGCTTAAAAACATGCGTTTTATCTATTTTTAAAATAATTTGAAAAAAAATTAATAATTTTTTAAAATCATTTTAATCGGTGCGCAGATTAAATTCATTTTTTACGCTTCTGAACATGGCATCAAAAGCGGTGAAATACCATTCACTCATGCCATTAGCGCACATCACAAATTATCATAACCAAGAAACGCGGTTGACAGCAAAACGTAATATTTAGTGCGAAAATGGAGTAGCGCACCAAAGTACATCACTTATAACGTCATAAAGACCACGCCTTATTTCCAAAATCGGACACTTAAAAAGTTAATCAAAAATAACTGTTGGGAAAATTAAAGCTTTTTCTGGCTCCACGTTATTTCTTTTACTTATTCTATCAATATCTATAACGACTAAAAGTAGTACTTTGAACTGAAGAAAACAATCAAATTGAGAAATTGATGTGGTTGTCAAATTCTTGGCTTGAATAATTTTATTTTGGATACCATGTTGCTTTGTGCTAACCCTATGCAAATCGATATTTCCCTACTCTTTGTTTGCATTTGCAAAGGAAACACATGTTTCGTGCTGGCACTGGAAACAAAAATTTCACGCCAATGGATAAAAATTGCCAATTATCCAATTTTCGAAATCTTCCCGTATGAAATGAAGCAACAAAACTCGGATTATACGTAAAACTTCTGTGTTAACAGTATTAGTTGTAAAACGTCTACTATTATTGAGTAAGTTGCTTCTTCGTCAGTAGAAATATAAATTTCCAAGTCGAAAATAAACAAACTCTACTCGTGACACCATGTAACTGTCCATTCGAAAACACTGGACGTCGCAATAACAGTACATTTTTTAAAAAAAGGCCGTCTTTGTGATTTGTTTATGGTTAAGAGCGCTGCATAACTGATGTCACACTATTCAACATTTTCGAACCTCTCCCCCACTTGTCACAAAGTTTCGCACTTCACCATACCCCATCTTCCCTTTGTCACATGTTCCACTGTTTTTCACAAACGTTCCTATTAAAAAAAGGCTTGTTGTCAAATTCTCCCCATTGTATGCCCCTCTTGTCATTTCTTTCCTCTCCCTTGTCACAAACTGTTACTATTTAGTAAACCCCTCTTTAAAGCGGGACTTCATTTGTGGACTGCTCCTGTTTTGTGGTAACCGTAAGCAAATACTATATATTTCCCTACTCTCTGTTTATGTATGCAAATAAAAAACATTTCTCGCGCTGAAATTGGTGCCAAAAATTTGACACTAATAGATGAAGAGCGCCAATTTCCCAATCATCGAAATCTTCCCTAATGAAATGATACTGCAAAGTACATCAACGTAAATTATACGTAAAACTGCTGGATGAACAATATTTCTTTTAAAAAGTTTAATATTATTGAGTTGTCTTGACCTCTGCCATTAGAAATAAAAATTTCAAGCAGTAAAGTGAACGAATCCTACTTGCTACATTAAAAAATGTCCATTCAAAAACACTAGACGTTGCAATAATAGTACAATTTTATTTTTAAAAAATCGTGTTTATGATTTGTTTACGGTTTAGGGGATAACTGACTAATGCACTTTTCAAAATTTTTGATCCCTGTCCACTTATCACAAAGTTTCATACTTCACCGTACCCCCTCTTCGCTTTACCTCATGTCACACTGTTTCCATAAACGTTCTTGTCAAAAAAAAAGGCTTGGATGTCACATTCTCCCCACTATATGTCCCTCTTGTCATTTTTTCCTCCCCCTTGTCACAAACGGTAACAATTTAATGAACCCCATCTTAAAGAAGGACTTCATTCGTAGTCAGCTCCTTGCAAATACTGCCGTGCTAAGCACAAAAGTCGTATCTGCACTTCTTATCAAAATCGAGTTGCGGTCACCACGTGGTTCTTGTCACATATTTTGCAGAAATACAATGTTTTATATGGTCATTTGTCAATGGGAAATATTTTCTTAACACATCTGAAAAAGTTGCATCTGAATGAAATACTGGGTGGCTCAAAACGTTAAATAGCAATTTCTCATTTTGAACTCAGCTACAGATACTACTTTTGCGCTTAGCACGGCAGAGTAGACATTTCTCTACTCTTTTTTTTACGAATGTAAAATAAATATATTTCTCGCCGTGGCATTGGTGCCAAACCTTTGACACCAATGGATCGAGTTCACCAACTTCACAATTATGGAAGTCTTACTGAATGAAGTGATACCACAAAACTCCTTTAATACGTAAAACTTCTGTACAAAAAATATTCTTTGTAAAAGCAGGCATGACCTTTGTCGTTAGAAATATAAAATTTCCAACAGTAAAATGAACGAATTTTACTCGCGGTAACACATAATTGTTCATGCAAAAGCACTGGACATCGTAATAATGCGCCAATTTTATCAAAAAATTCACCTTGAGATCTCTTTGTGGCGATAGCAAATGCAGGTATTATTGAGAGCCGTGTTTTTTTTTTTTTTTTTTTTTTCAGAACGTGATTTTATCGATATTAAAAGTCCATCCTCACTCCGTAAAATGATTTAATCAAATTTTAAAATCGCGAAAACATAATCAAAATGAAAAAAATATTTTAAATTCCCGTCATTATCCAAAAAGTCTCAATAGGGTTCCACGTCAAATCAATTTAAAAAAAATAAGTTTTTGACCTCACCATTTCCCATTTTAACGACAGTTGGTATAAGGGACGCATATGACAAGTAATCCTGCCAATTTTTAGAATTCTACTTTGAAATTTTTACGAAATACAGGGCTGTTAAAAAACTGAAAAAGTACGGAAATTACGAAAAGTTGTGACACTCAAATGACTCTGCAACTTCTCTCCTAATTAAAGTAGAATAAAAATTTTAAAAACATTGTAAAGATAAAGAATAGAGATTTCTACTGATATAAAACATGACTTGCCAACGACAGGTTTCAGTTTCAAGGATATTCACCGTGACTTTTGATCTTGAATATCTCAAAACATGCCCTCTTGGAATTTCTTTAAAATAAATATATTTTATTAATCAGACACTATTCTTCCACTACACCAAAGCTTATACTGGAATCGCAAAGGCAAGGTACTGAAAAAAAAATCAAGAATGTTCACATGTTTTACATTGTGGAATTCCATATGTCATGTCAGTCACCTTCTTCCTCGCCATATCCGATTTTAATGAAATTTCTTGTGAAGGACAAAAACGACAAGTTAAGTAATCCTGTCAATTTTCAGAATTCTACTTCAAAAAAATGTTACGAAATACAGGGCTGTTAAAAATTTTAAAAGTGCAAAAAAACGGAAAGTTGTCACATGCAAATGACTGTAACTTCTATCCCAATTACAGTGGAATAAAAATTTAAAGACGATTGCAAAGTTAAGAAATAAAGTTTTTTATTTGTATAAAACATGTATTTCTCACAACAGGTTTAAATTTTACGGTTTACCGTGCGTCAACGGTGTGAACGTTTTCAAGTGTTCACCATGCACCATGGTTCAATTCACCGTGAATTTTAACCTTGAATGTCTCAAAACACGCCACCTTAGAATTTCATTAAAAATATACATATTATAGCTCTAACACTTGCCTTCTAAAACTTAGGCTTGGACCGCAATGTCAAGGTACTGCAAAAAAAAAAAAAAAAAACTCAGGAATGTTTACATACAACTTCCCGTAACTCGAACAATTGATAACTCGAAACTATAAGCCGGTTTCTTGGGACTTCACAAATATTTTCATTAATTTTAGATAGAATTTCTAACACTGGTTGTTTTACAAAACTCTGCCATTTTACGGGAAGCTTTGTCATATGCTATAATTTGCTGTATTTTATTTCGAAGATTTGTTGCTAATTACGAATAAAAATTAAGGTTATCAAATAAAAATTTTGTCATATTATAGCTCTTATTTAAGAAACTTGTCAATTTGTCAAAATATGCATACTTTTGAAGAATACGCATAAAAAATTAAAACAATAATATTAGGGCAGAATTAATGTAAAACATGTAACAAAAAATATGTAAACATTCCTGACGTTTTTGCAGTACCTTGCCATTGTGAACCCAGATTAAGTTTTGGTGTAGAAAAAGAACAGTGTTGGAGCTATAAAATATATTTTTTTGGAAAAATTCTAGGGGGCATGTTTTTAGATATTTAAGGTCAAAAGTCACAGTGAATGACCTAGAAACTTTAACCTGTCGTGAGAACGCCATGTTTCATACCAAACGAAAACTCTTTCTTGAACTTCATAATGGTTTTAAAATTTTCATTCTACTGTTATTAGGATATTAGTTATAGTCCTTTGTAAGTCACAACTTTCCATTTATTTCACACTTTTAACGTTTATAACAGCCCTGTATGTCGTAAAAGTTTTGAAAAAGAATTCCGAAAATTGACAGGATTACTTTGTTTGTCATATGTGTCCTTCACACGAAATTTCATTAAAATCGAAAAGGATGAAGAGATCAAGAAGGTGACAGATTTGACATATGGAATTCCACAATGTAAAACATGTGAACATTTCTGATTTTTTTGCCAATGCGATCCCAGTCTAAGTTTTGGTGTGGTGGAAGAGCTATAAAATATATATTTTTTGAGGAAATTCTAAGGGGCATGTTTTGAGATTTCAAGGTCAAAAGTCACGGTGAATGACCTTAAAATTTAAACTTGTCGTAAGAAAGTAATGTCTTATATCAATAGAAAGCTCTATTCTTAAGCTTTACAATGGCTTTTGAATTTTTATTCTACTATAATTAGGAGAGGAGTTAGTCATTTGAATTTCACAACTTTTCGTTATTTTCATACATTTTCATTTTTTTAACAGTCCTGTATTTCGAAAAATTTTTAAAGTAGAATTCTAAAAATTGGCAGGATTACTTATCTTGTCATGCCAAGAAGGAGATTGATCTGATATGGAATTGCCCAACAATAAAAACAGATACCAGAATTTCATTTCTTTATGCTCAAGCCAGAAATGAAAACACATAATATTATCCAGCAATTTCTTCACACTATGTCGCGTGAAAAGCAAATAAAAATGAATTTTCACCAACTTTTAATTGCTTCTAGCTCTTTTTGTAGTCAATTTAGCGACTTGGTCTTTTCGAAAGGTAAAAACGGGTTGAACGTGTTTTAAAGTATGTTTCACGAGCCTTCCAACCATACCAAGCTCGAAGCATAAAAATACATTTTTCGTGCGTAAAAAGTGGTTTAAAAAATGAACTAAAACTTAATGTTTCACGCTTCCAACAATGAGTTTCAACAATGGAAAAGAGATAAAATTAAATTTTTTGAGTTTTGCTAACAAAAAAACGCTTATAACTTTTTTTCAGTGGATTTAGGTTATTGGACCTTGAGCGACCTGACAATTTCTTCGTTATCAGCATTTTTTGATGACCTTTCCAACCATGTCAAATTCGAAAACATTGGACCATCCGTTCGCGTAGTTAGAGACATTTAGGACGAAAATGCGTTTTTAATTAATATCTGCATTAATAATCGTTCTATTTCAAAAAATTTATTGATGACACTAAAACTCGGCAATAGCTACTGGACAAAAAAAAGAATGAAAGAAATCGGTTCACAAACAGTGGAGAAATCGGTACCGAAAGAAAACGGCTTGTCTATTAATATATAAAGATAAAATATTTGCAACTTGGCCATTTATATGCATCGAAACACTTACAAATGTATTCATTTGACATATTTGTTCTAGTTTTGCTACGCAGTTAGTAACTCGACAACTACATTTAACTAACTGATACACGTCTATTATGCAAACACGTAAAATAATTAAATGCACTTCAAAAGCGCTTCATGCGTCAAGGTTAAAGAAGTTAAGTCAAAATCCCTCTAAAGATTGGATTATCGATCAAGTATGTCATTAGAAATGCATTTCATTTGTGATTAACGACGAAACGATGACAGACTGGCGTCTTCCATAGGTATTCTATTGAAACGAAGATACTTAATGGGAATTCGCTTAAGTCGATTAGATTTGTTTCATTCACGTTTTATATATTTTGGATTCTGAAAATATTTTAATGGCATTTTAGTGTTTCACGCTTACTTACATTAGATGGAAAATTTATGACATGATGGAAAGCAGGCTGATTTCATGAAGACTTTAAGGATGGTAAATTTCAGAGCATAAGTTTTAATTCTGAAATTTGGATACTAAAGTAAGAATTATACGTATGTCAAAATTTTTGAGAACGATATAGGTATAAAACTTCCACTTATCACGGGTAAAACTTAGACTCTCGAAACGAGTTAGTTGTAAATTTTGTTTCGGAAATTCAATTATTTCTACGTGATATGCCATAAGGGATCGTCTACAAGCGATACCATACTTTAAGGGAGAGAGGAGGGAGTGGGGTAGTGAAATTGTGACAAGGGAAAGGAGGGAGTAACTAGAAATATGGCATGATGCTTTTTCAACCCCCGGCACACAAAGAAAGGGGGTTATAAGTTTGACGTGACTGTGCATCTGTGGAACTCTAGCGCCTAAACGGGGGGACCGATTTTGAAAAAAAAAAAAAAAATCTTCGAAAGGAGAGTTGATCGAGAGTGTTCTTAGCTAGAATGCATCTTTAGATGACATTAATTAACGAAGATATTAATTAAAAACCTTTAAGGTGTTTCGCTATTTTTGGAGTGAAAACATAGTTAAAAAATTTTTAATTTATTACCAAAAATAAAGAGAATTTTTTTCTGTGTCTGATAGAATGTGTTTGGAATTTTCATGTTTCATAGAATTTGAATTATAACGTTTTTTTAAAGCAGATTTTAAATACGGCTAAGCCTTTACTCACGCGATTGATAACCGAATTCATTTTTGGCCGACAAGGAAATAAAACTCAATGATTTAAAATTTTTATCTGTTGCCAGTTTCCATTTAATAGCAAATAAATACTTCATATTGATTTTTAATAATGTAAAGCTTTTGAAAAGATTTTCAATTTTCTCACTTGATTTTACAGTTGCAACTCGGTCGGGGTTTTTTTAAATTTTTAATTTTATATAACAAAACATTTATGCAATGTAGCGTGACATGTTCATGTGACAAAAGTAGGGAGAGGGTAAAGTAATGTGTGATCCTTCATGGCAAAAGAGGAGGGGTAAAATATTATGAAAGAAGTGTTGCAATAATTTTGGACAGCCCTTAACTGAATTCCCGACTATAGCAGACCTAACAATCCGGAATGTAACCCCGATTATGTGACTACACAGGGTGTATCAGTACAGCGATTACAGACTTTCAGGGCAGAGAGAGTACACCTAGACGATGAGAAACAACATAGCAATTCATGGTAGAAAACGCTTTCCTGTCGTGGTAGTGGCGGCACAAATCACCAAAACCACAATCGAATACGAGAAGAAAACAAGTTTGTTATCCTTAGTACAGCAAAAAACTAAGGGAAAAGAACATTAAAGGGCAGACGATCGTCATCAAAGTAGGTGTTCGAAATTACGACCCCGGACCGTTATGCATGCCTCACATTTCCGGCGCATTGAAGAACTAACGTTAACTGAAATACCGGGCGTGTCCCAGACTTCCCGGTGCAACGAAAACGACGTGTGCGCATGCACCGTCATCTGATGCTTCGGTTTACGTAGCAACATCTATCGTATACACCAGACAAAAATTTACCAGTATTTTTGCTTTATTAAAAATAAAAAACATGTTTGCTCCTCTTATTCGTGTCTTGTCATTAGTGTGCTTTGTGTCGTCACTATTGCGTCAGGAAAGCGTTTCCGACCCTGCATTGCTATGTGATTACGTATATCGTTTCGTGTGTGTTACGTGTGTGTACGTATGGAGTCAGTCAACTTGCGACGGTAAATTGAGTAGATTCTGAGCTCAGCACATCTGTACATACATCGGCCGCACGTAAAATGTTTGTTATATTAGAAACATGAAAATCCATACAAATAAATAGCATATCTAGCAAACACTGACTCTTACTTTATTATTATTCGCAACTCCAGAGCTCGAATACGCTACCTTGCGGTGATTAACAATTTTAAAGAAAAAGGTGAAACATTCCATACCACGTGTTTTCTTTGGGGTAAATTACAGACTTCAGACATTTTGTGGTGTAATGTAATCTCAGAAGAATAGAAAAGAAAACTTCCTACAAACACGATGAAAAATTACTGCCATTCACTAAGCGTCAAAGCAAGTTATAAGTTACGGAATGTGTTTGTTTTACCTTTTTCATCCACCATTAGACGGTGGCTGCAGCGCACCCTATAGTTTATTGGAGTTGCGAATTATTTTTTAGAATTTAGTTCAGTAGAATTTTTAATGTTTATATAATATTGTGGGAAGTACATACATGTAATACATTCAAAGATAATATGCGCCACCTTTATGTTTGCAACAAAAAAAGATACATCATCAAAAAAGAAAACAAAAATGCTAAGAAAATGAAACACAGGTACTTTGGAGATGCAAGGTTACCTTCTTCATTACAAGAACAAAGTGCAATTATTATTATTACTAATATTGTTTTTTCATACAAGTTTTGAAAGAAAGCACAAACTGAAAAATTTCTTTTTTTCTCGCAGAGAATATAATTTAAATGTTATCTAATTCAAATTTTAGCAATTAATTTAAATTGGTTTAGCTCAATTATAGAAAATAATATTTGATTGTATTTGTCCAAAGAAAAAAATTCTTACTGAGTCAAACGAAGTAAATTTCGCCTAAAGAATTTGAATCTATAATGTAATTTTATATTCTCGAAAAAGAAGATTGAAGCTGGAAATTTTTGACCTTTAAAAATGTCTAGGCAAATGATTGATGTATTTTATTTGAAAGTGTTACACGTGAGTTTCCAAAAATTGTTGCACAAAATTATTTCCTCCTAACTTTAGTCTGATATTTTAAGCTTTCTCAGTTTGCTGTGATTAGTTTTCCCTTTTATTTTACTTTGTTAAACAATTTATTGAATTTTTTTTTTTTTTTTTAATTTTAGCTAACGATTTTTCGTAATGAGAAAAATTTTATCAACACCTATACTTACGTACGATATGTTCTATTAAACTTGGTGTCGGGAGTTTCTCCCTCCCTCCAGGAAATGTTTCAAATTTGTAGACCTAAAAAACATTTTAGCTTAAAATTTTTCAAATACTTGGAATTCCTCTTTGCAGGACACCCCTTAGACGGGGGACAACAGGGACGACGCCCCCCCCCCCCGCACAGCGATGCCACTGTATTATTATTATTATTATTATTATTATTATTATTATTACTACTATTATTTTTAGGGGACTTCACTCCCTGCTCGCTGACGCTCCCCAACGCTGGAAGATTGTTGCGCAATCTTATTTGGGTGGCGGATATCTCGCTAACTTTTCCGTAAAAGAGAGAAATTTAACTAACAAGCTTATTATACTAAGAACATTGTAAAACTGCCGCTCCCACCCGAAGGAAAGGAAGCTTGATGAAAACACGTAAAAACAAAATTAAGAATAAGCGATTTAAAAAATAACCTAAACCCCAAACTCCTAATGTATGCCCATAAGTTATGATTTTGAAATTTTCATTGAATTAAGGTGAAAGAATAAATTTCAGCGAAAGGGAATTTGTACTCTTTTAAGAACCTGGAAAGCTTACCGAAGCACAAATTAGGGTAAAAATGATGATAAACTATACTATAGGCGTATTTTTTTTTTTTATCTATGCTTAAAAATCAGCAAAAATAATCTAAATCTATTATTTTTTGTCCATCTTATGGCGTCCTTCGATTCCTGTAATGCAAATCAGGGTACACCGTATCTACGGGGGAATATTCATAACGAAAAACAGTTGGCTTATTTTCAAAGTTTTTCGACAAATTGGTCAAAACAAGAAAGCACCTTTTTGGTCGTCAAATGTTGCCAAAGTCAACATTGCTGAAGTTTAAAATTTAATGTTTAGTTTTTAAACAAAGCAAATCATTATGAGATTAAAAGTTACATTAAAGTGAAAAAAAAATCCGCCAAATAAATAAACTAAACCATTGTCATTTGAATGTGTCAGAGGTTCTGTATAAGTTTTGGATCTGTTTCAGTCTTGATCTAAATGAGAGCAGTTGACAAAGAATAGGGGAGGAGGAGAACGCTTCAAACAGCTCCTCTCCCCCGGGTTATAAACTAACTTATACGAAATTTCATTGCTATATAGGGGAGGGTGGCCCAAAGTGGGCAGGCTTTCGTATGCCCCCCCCCCAATACCCAAATATAATGCCTCCATTTACAAATAATGCATGGTGATTTTCTCGCCAATTGGATTGCCCATGTTACGGTTCCACGTTATAATAACTTGGTAATTTACTCGTCCATCTTATGATAATTTTGATCGGGAAAAATCTGTTTCTATTCTAATTTTCTTAAAATTAGAATAGAAACAGAACAAAATCGTACATCGAAATCGATTTTCGAAAAATCGCTTCGAGGTGCACACCTCCACGCTACGAACTAAGTTTGTGCCAAATTTCATGAAGATCGGCCATACGGTCTAGGCGCTATGCGCGTCACCGAGGTCCAGACATCCTGACATCCTGACAGAGAGACTTTGAGCTTTATTATTAGTAACGATAAAGAGATAGAGATTATCGCAATCATTATTATGATTTGAATTATTATTTTTCTAGAAGATCTCCCGTCAAGGTTTAACGGGTGAAAATTTGCTTCTGCATTTGAATGAAGTTATGGGGTCCTTTCCGAAATTTTAAAAGTATTATTTTCTGAAACAGCATGTTTGAAAACATAGGATCTGATCATTTTTTAAATAATTTGACTTCCTATCTTCACGGAAATGCGTCGCAATATAAGTGTTGACACTCGTAAATACTGAAGAAAAAAATGAATTTGAATGAATAATTATAGTGCGTATTTATATGCGTATGTTTAATATCGGAACATATTTTATAACTTTCTTATCCAACGTTACGTAACCGTTAGTAGTAGCTTCTTCAACTAAAAAATCTTAAGAACTCAAAATAAACAGTAATAGCGGCGTCGCCCGACTTCGCACGGTCCACCTCAAAAATAAACGTTTTGTCAAGTGACGCTTGTTCAGCAATCAGACATGAACAAGAAAAAATATTTAAAAAATCGGTCAAGTGTAGAGGCAGATTGTGGAAAAATAACCAGAAAGGAAACATTTTAAATCCCCTGATTACAGAAAAAGTCTCAGATCAAAAGCCAAATTTTGTTTCTTCACATTCAAAAAAAAAAAAAAAAAAGGCAACAGATCTTTCTTTTCAATGATTTTGTGCACGTTACAAATTTTAATAAAGCATTGTTACGGAAAGTTTAGTTGAAGCACTGAATAATAATTTGAATGGAGGAAAATCTTTGAAATTAAAGATTTTATGTCAAATCGAAGCATCACTACTAATATATAGTTTTTAATTGATATCTCCGGTAATTATTATCGGGGATTATGTTAAATAGCCAAACATGAAGAGGGGAAGATTACGAATCCATCGATACCTGGTTCGATGGTCAGTTCACTGTCGTTCGAGAGAAGAAGCTTGGACATACATAACATACATACATACATGCATACATAGATACATAGGTATATACGCTCAGTTTTTAATTATATAAGATTATTTTTATTATTATTATTACTACTACTACTACTATAGTTTTTCAGAACTGTGCAAGATTTTTTTAAAAAAACTCAAAACATCAATTTCATACTTAACAATCTTAACAACTATATAGAATCTAAAACAAAACCATCTTTAATAGTTTATATACAAATTGGTTTCGCTTTAGTATAAATTGTTTTATTCCCCTGGGACTTTTTTTGCCTGAGACATCTAGATAAACTTCTTTCCAAATGAGAGTATCAGGCATGGTCGATAGCATTTACCAGCTAATGAGTGCTGACTGAAATTAATTTCCTTCCTTCTTGTAAATCCACAGAGATCTTCAATCTGCGACAACTGCCATTGGGGCTGTGAGGGCCTTGTTTCAGTATGGGTAAGGGAATTCGAAGCAAGATGTATATTTCGGAGAAGATTCTTTACTGTTCAGTGTACAAAAAGGAACTATAGATTCCGGAGACAGTTTTAATCTTCTTTTTGATTGATTTTAAACGTTAGATTTCACTTCATGAATTTGCAGATGGAAATTCAGAAATTTTGAATCCAAAAAAAAGAAATTAAATAAAATAAACAAATCTGCTGGAATGCAATATTAGAGGACATTTTTGATGAAACTACGAATTACTGAATAAATAGGGGATGAGTAGAAATTTTAAAGTAAAGGAAAAACAATCTTGAATCACTTGAGGAATAAATATTTGTTGTTGAGCGTAACTAATTGGAGTACAACAAGTATGTTTTCTCCATCAAAATTGCAAAACAATGATAATTTTAGAGGTTTTAATTAATATCTTTAGTAATTAAAACTATACAAAGACGAGACCTTGTTAAAACATTCTCAATGAAGGGTCCTTTTAAGCAAAGCGTTTTTTGTACTTAGAAAAACTGAAATAAAGATAATGTATATCAACTTTGAGGGGAAATAACACAGTGGAGGCAGTGAAAGAAAAGTAATGTAAGTGGACATTCTCAAGTTTTGAGTAAAATGCGGTTTAAGATAAGGTCCTAGGTAGGCTTTCATTGAAAAGTTTTTCTGAATCATGATGTATAACAGAACCTATTAGGTCTACTAGTACTATTTGCCGCCCCAAGACAGAGGAGAGGTTCACCTACCATTTGTACTGGTTATCTCCAAATTTTCAATTTTGCCACTCACACCCTTTGCTTCTCACTGCCTCGATTGTACATTCAAAAAGTTAAAACTTTTGTTCGAAGAAATATTTTATTTTATTATAGGGAAAATTGTACCCAGTATTTAATAATGGATTTCCTTTAAAAAAAGTGTAACCTTTAATGCAAATTTAACTCTTTAAATGAGCTAAAGATATATTTTTATACACTACTTCTGCAGACATAAAAATAGCTATCCATTCTTAGACACATGAAATTATATTGCTCCAGACAACTCTATAAAACACTTAAACAAAGTGGGAACTGCATTGCACAGTTCAGGTTCGATGAAGATAAGATTCTTCCTCTGTTTTGGAATCGATATAGCACAATGATGAATGAGCGAAGCCGGAATTCGTATATTAAATTAAGTCCCGAGGTTGGAAATGAGTTATGAAATGCTTTATATGTAGAAACCAATAATTAATTTCCATGTGTCCCCCGGCAAACCTTTGCGAGTTCAGCAAAACGGCAAAATAAATGAATGTATTAAATAAGGCATATAAATCGTTTACGTGTTTATTAATTTATGCAGATGCATGGATTGAATGTAGTATTTTTACTGAAATATAATTTGAAGTAAAAATATATAAACATTAACCTGATTTTGCCTCAGAATAAATGTTTGCAAACATAAAATAGAAAGCTTCTTTAAACTGTTACTCTAAAATATTTCTCGGAAGATATCTCCTCTTCCTAGAGTAAACATATTTATTTATTTGTTTTTATCATCAACCTATCTATCATATATGTCTTATCCTGTTGTATATAATAGCCGATGATAGAGCAACCTGACGCGCGTTTCAACAATGAAACACGCGTCACGGCATGACAATTTGAAAATATGTTTTGGTAATGTTTAACATGCAGGGAAAGGCTATTGTGACAAGGCTGAACTGGATCCGGTACTTAACTGTTTTACAAGTAAGACTGAGAATGAAAAAAAGAATAAATAGTCAACCATAACCGCTGGAGTTAGGGTTAAAATTTCAATTGTCAAAATATCACCAAACAAGTAACTGCTTCGTTCAAATGTAGATGCAAATTTTCACCCGTCATATCTTGAAGGGTGATTTTCTAGTTCAAATGAATATGACATCTGAATTTGTGTGCTATTTTTTGTTCAAATAAATTAAGATCATTGATTGGAATTATCCGAGAGAATACAAAATGCAAGCAGTAAGGAAAATAACAACCACTTCTCTCAATATTGAGATTTAGAAATGTATACTATGTTTTCAGCCAACAATTTTCCTAAAGCTAAGGCTCTTACAAAAAAGGCTTTATCTCGGATATCTGAATGTCTGACCACACCTGTGCACCAGGATGAAAGAAAAACAACAACAATTCAATATACTTTCATTTATTGAGGTTTCTGAAGCGCCTTTAGTCATTCGATTCAGCAATTCCTGGAGCATAAGAATATTCCAGATTTTCTTTGAGAGAAGGAAAAGTGATTTCTGGGGCGAGAGAAACAATGTCCTGTTGTTTTTTGTTGAATCTGTTTTTCTTTTACAGGGACATTCTTCATGTATTCTCATTAAAGAAAATAATTTAAAAAAAATTAATCGTTTTTTTTACAGAAGTATAAAAACTTTTGTATCTAGTTTAGTCAATCTTTAGCAGCAAAGACATAAAATTATCATAATTCTTTTTTCATACTGCCGTACAGTGTAAAAAAATTCCAAAACGTTACTGATTATTTCCGTGTAACGTTTCGGGATTTCACCGGTTTTTATCCACTTCCTGGAAAAATCAAGGATTTTTGTCAAAAAGTTTCCTGAATTGCTACACGTTACACGAATGCAGACTTCTCATCGTTATGAAAAACTTTTTAGCTCCCAGTTTAAGATTAACTAAATGTATTTATAAAGTGCATCGGATTCAGTTCAATTATGGCCCGTCCAGACTGATTAAGCTCCCAAAGGGAGCGAATAAGTCCATGGACTGCGTAGCTTTGCAAGAATTGCAGCAGAGTTAAACTCTTGATTCTGTCTTACACTTTTGCCTCAGTTTTGGCGGTCAATTTGGCCATGTTTCCAGTTCTGATTTTGGAACTTTCTTGATAAATCAGGAAGGTGCCATGCTATTATATTATACCCACCAGAGACACAACTGGCTTTAAACGGAAAGATTTCTGAGTTTTTCAGGAAGCTTCCAGGATAATTTCAGAAAGGTTCCTGAGTATTAGCGGAAAATTTTCCTAGCTTTTTCAAGATATGTTATTGGCAGAAATTGGGCACATCAGCTGCCCATTATTTTCCAAGAACGTTTCTGAATCGTTTTTACAGTGTACGTAAGTACATTTGTTGCTCAACAATATGCATAGAATGGAAAATGTTTACAAAAATTTCTTTACTAGCACGCATAGACATTTTTGGGGGACTGTGATTGAAATATGCACATCGCCTGTGTGAATATTCAGAGTAGTTGAATATTTACACAGTATTTATTTTCCATTTATTACAGTAGTTGAATATAACTTATTCGTCTAAACTCTAGCTTTTTTTAAAATATTATTTATTCTAGTCTTTAAAATTGTAAAATACAAAATTATTCAGATTGAAGTTTTTTGCAGAAAGACTTAAGTGGGGGGAAAGATCCCGTAACATCAGATTGATCTATGTTACTTTCATTCAAGTACTTCTTCCAGTTAGAAAAAAATGGCGCAGTCATAGTGCATCGCTGATAATCTACGATCCCTATTTGACGTCACAGGTACGAGGGCATAAAAATACATGGGATTTTTTTCAGTAAAATGTGCCCATTTAGGTTCCTTCTTCTCTCTTTTACATTTTTGACTTGTAGTTTTGAACCGCCTTGCATGTATGTCGGTGTCTTGGATTACATCTTTCAAACTTTAGTTTCTATAAGTCACATAATGTTTCAAATATAAACAAAGAGATAGAGATGATGTCAATTTATCACCAAACATTAGACTGTTTTCCACATTTATATGCACTATAATTCCAATAATTAATATCCTTCTTTTTTCATTTTCTCAGAAAGTTATGTAATTGAGCACACAACTATTTTTAAGACCTTCAAAAAAAATCTATGAAAAAAAACTGTAGAGGTATCCAATTTCAAAGCAAGTTTAAAATATTTCATTTTATGCAAACAATTTCGCGAACAAAACAATTAGACGAGAAATTTTTTTTTTTCAGTCTTGTTACTAAACAAATTACATCATTTGTGGTTTGGAGTCGGAAGTCTTTCTAAAACCTGGAATACTGCCAGAATTAAGGAAAATAAATATTTGCTGACAATGATATGAATAAGAATCTAGATAAGTTTTTTCTCTCTTATTCATTTTCACCATAATGAGTTCAGAAACTTAATGCGATACTTTTATTACGTTAAGTTTTCTATGTTGCGTCATTTTGAGGGACGTAATTAAATCATGCATTTTGTTTTTTGACGGAATACCTTGCCGTATATGCAGATAACATCTTCATTTTGGTTTTGTTTATTTTCACGTGAAAGCGCATCTTTACTAATTAACTTAGTTTCAGTAAAATGAAACTCAAATTGTCTACGTGTGTCACATTGAAACAATTTATTTAAAATGCTTTGAAACGACTATAAGCATAGCGTATGAACACAAACACATATTTAAACTACTGTAGTATTTGTGTTACAGACTTCCCATTTTTGAAAGAAAGATCCTTCGGTCAATTTTTGGAGCAGTAAAAGAAAATGATGCTTGGAGAAGTCTATATAACTTTGAAGTATACCATAAATACAGACAACCCAACATCTTAAGAGTAATTAGGGGAAACCATGGTAAAGTGGATACCCCGGGCAAAGCGAATATTGCCTATAATGCCCAAATTGTTCGTTGGCCCACAGTCGCGTTGTCATAGCTAATGTCATCTGTTGTCGCTCCGTGTGCGGCAAACACATCGGGACGAGTTCGCGGCGCGCTGCGCCAGTGAGCGGGTGGAGTATGTTTTTGGGAAAATAATATTAATTTGCAGAGGTAAGTGTTTTGTTTACAACTTTAATACTATTTGTGACAGGTTCTTTGTTATGAGTAGGATTTGATGCTTGATTATGTAGCTTTCAACTATCCGTAGACGACGAGTTTAGACTCTTTGGTTTTTTAGTAATTTGGGATAACCTCAAAAATATACCTGAAGGGTAAAGCGGATTGTGCAAAGTGGATACTATATTCACTTTGCCCGGTCATGACAAGAAACTTCATTCGAACTTGGAAATCCTCCAATTTTGTGATCTCAAGACAATGCTACCATTGAAGACAGTCCTAATATATATATATATATGTTCCCGCCGCTTCATCCAAACCTGGATATTATAAGAACTACTGTAGTCTTCTAGTTTTACGACGTATTCCTCAGCCTGCTAAACCAATAACAACAAGCTACAACGATCTACACTCCTGACAAGAACTCCAGTAAAGGAAGATCAGAAGCAAAAATTTTAAAAACCAAGAAAGACTGCCATGAAGTCATTAGATGATGTTTCGACTAAAGCTTCTCAGAAGACTTAAAATAACTACTACCAAAAAGACTAAATCAAATATCTCTGCCACAGTACATAAAACTGCAAAATAAAATAATATGAAGACAGAAGGAAAGAAATTTGAAGATGTAAGGTGAATTTTCTGTGATGTGAAATGTACATTGAAAAAGATGATCAGCCAATGGAAAACTGTATAAAATGTCGCATTTGTACTCAGTGGTGTCATGAAGAGTGTTCAGTATTCGAAAATGGTGACGAATTTTGTTTGTGATAACTGCAATGATTAGTAATGTAGATTTTTTTTTTTTAATATGCTCCTATAATTTTGGGTGTGGATTTTTCTTAGTTTAATTTCTTTGTTATAATAATAACTACAATATAATTAGTATTGTAGAAAAAAAGGTTTTTTAATATGTTCCTTTAACTTTCGATGTTTATTTTATTTTTTAAGTTCAATTTCTTTATTTTTAATAACTACAATAATTAGCATTGCAGCAAAAAATGTTTTTTAATGTGTTCCTTTAATTTTCAAAGTTTATTTCATTTTTAAGTTCAATTTTTTGTTTGTAACAACAACAATAATTAGCATTGTAGCAAAAAAATGTTTTTTAAATATGTTCCTTTAACTTTCGATGGTTATTTTATTTTTAATGTTTAGTTTTATGAAAAATAATGTTGTTGTTCGCTTTGTCCTAGTACCGAATCCACTTTACCCGGGGTGTTGGGCAAAGTGGATATTCATGCCATTGTTGAAAACTGGCCTTATATCTAAAAGTTCAATTAATATTAAGGACAACCGTTATTGCAAAACGTAAGTTCATTAAATGAAGAGTGATTATAAATATTTGTTTCAATTTCCCCAGTTATAACTAAACGACAGTAATCAAGGAAAGCTTAAGGTATTCACGTTGCCCGGGTTTCCCCTACAGCCAATAGAATCAGATGGCTGGGGCACGTATTTTGGCGTCCAGATCTGGACCCGGTTAAAAAGCTAACTTTTTCGATGATTGAGGGTACAAGGAGAAGGGGAAGACCAGCAACAAGGTGGCTGGATAGTGTTAAGAAAGACCTAAAAATTTTGGGAGTGAACAGGTGGAGAAAAAACCTGGCAACGTATCGTACCGCCTGAAGGAAGCAGACGGAGAAAGCCTTGGCCTGCACCAGGCTGTTGTACTGATGAAGAAGAAGTATTTGTGTTATGTTTGAAACAATTGCATATTGCACAGAACTTAAGGTGAAATAGTTAAATTCTAATAAAATTAGTTTTTCTAATTATCGATATCTTCCAGAAAAAAAGTTACTTTTAATTTGAAATGCTACTGATTACTTCTAATCTCACTAAGTCGGTTATCCCTTTTTCGAAATGGAGAACAAAGTACATCTCTCTAAATTTGTCAGAGCTTCTGCATCAATAAAACCTTCTCTGGGAAGATTGAGATAAGCAGACAGAGAAAAAAATGACACAAAAAGATATAGCGAAAGATGAAATGGTTAACGAAATCTTAATTATAACTGATCAATCTCAACATTTTTTTGTCAATACAAACATACACAGTGCGTCCGAGAGAAAAGGTGACTGATTTAATATTTGCGGAACTACTATTAGCGCTATCTATGAAAGAATGATTGCATTAAATGAACGCACATTTCAATTCTTTTCTGGATTAATTTCAAAGCGTTGGCAACGTCGTTTGAAACGTGGAAACGCAAATTCTAGAGGAAATCGCTTGGCTCGGCCGAAAAAAAAATGAAGCAGCGCGCTAACATTATTATTATTATTTTTTAATTGGGTAAAAGTGTCACATAAACATTTGAATTGATGAAAACTGTTTATGGTAGTGAAGTACTGAGTCGTAGAAATGTTTTTAAGTTGTATGTAAGATTTCGTATGGTAGAGACAGCTTAGAACAGGGGTCTCCAACCTTTTTTACTCGCGGGCCACATTGTAAATTTTTATAGGCGAGGCGGGCCAGTCTAATGATATTTTAGTTCAGACGGTCTATTTAGCGTTAGCCCGCCTCCCCCCTCCATCCGTACATTGCGATTTTTTTTTAATTAAGCGCTCAGTGGTGGTTTTTGAAAATTTTTGGGCTTGCGTCTAAGTTGCTATATTTCCTTATACATATTTGCTGTTAACTAAATAAAATAATATTTTAAGTGCCCGTAAATCTCTAATAATATAACGATAGGGAGTCATGTAAAATTTAGAATAGTTCAGGAAACTGAAAGAAAAAGCATTCTTTGTCACAAAACAAAGTGAAGTTTATTTTTTTTTTTTTAAGCTAATGGCTAATGAGTGATTGATACAAGACAAACTTGTTGCAATGTACTACAAATTTATTTTATTGAACTAATGACGATTAAGAACCTGGAAATAAATAAGAACACAACACGTGTATAACTTTTAAAACAATTTAAAAAGTTTAAAAAATAATGAGTAGATTGCATTTGTTTACCGCTTAAAATTTCATTTCATTCAGGGACAAACTTTGTAGTTTCGATCATTAAGAGTGATTTTAAATGTTCGGCTGATAAAGAAGATCTATACTTAGATTCAATATACTGAAATTTTGAAAACGTCTGTTCACACTTGTAAGTGGATGCAAAAAGAGAAAATATAGCTCTAGCATGAATTTTTAAGATATTTTTCTGGTAGAGAACTGTAATGAGATGGAGCACCTGTTTTCCCTGATACCAGGAAATGCCCAATGCCAGGGGACTAACGGGAGAATGTGGCGCGGAGAGATTTGTTCTCAGAAAGAGCAAAAAGAGAGATTGGTGCTGCACTCGCAGTAAATGGTAAAAAATGATTAAAAATGATAAAAATTAACGGTAAAAAGATTTTGAATAATTATTTGTAATTAAAAATAATATCACAATTATATTTCCAGCGAGACTGTCTCTACTCCGAAAAATAAAGTTTGTAAGCTTCCCGCGGGCCGGGCAAAATCAGTTCGCGGGCCGTAGGTTGGAGAGCCCTGGCTTAAAAGATGATCCAAGAGCAGGTCATTCAGTAACAGTTCGAAATGATGGGAACATTGAAAAAATGGCTGAAATCCTACGAAATGTGTGTGTGTACGAAATGTCTATGAACGTTGTGTCTCTACTCGACTCATCGAAGAGCTTACTGGCATACCTAAATCCAATGTCCATCTCATTTTAACGGTAAATTTAGGCAAAAGGAAAGTATGTGCTCGCTTTGTACCGCACACATTGACTGACGACCAAAAACATTTCACAGTGGAACATTGCAGAGACATGCAACAAGCAGCCACTAGGGATCTAAGCTTCATGGCAGACATTGTAACTGGTGATGAAACCTGGTGTTTCAAGTATGAACCACTCACAAAACGTCAGAGGGCGGAGTGGAAGAGCCCAGAAGATGCCAAAAGCCGAATCAAGACTCTCCTCACAGTTTTCTTTGATTCGAAATGTATCATCCATAAGGAATTCATGCCAGAAGGTGAATCAGTTAATGCTGCTTACTACTTGAGTGTTTTGAAGCGTTTATGGGCTAGAATTCATCGAGTTAGACCTTAGTACCAAAACCAAGAGACATGGTCGTTTTTGCATGACAATGCTCCAGCACACAAAAGCTTGATTGTGCGTGACTTCTTGGCCAAAAAAAAAAAAAATATCGTGCTGCTTGGTCACCCTTCTTATTCCCCTGATTTTGCTCCAGCGGATTTCTGGTTGTTCCCCAAATTGAAATTGGCAATGAAAGGCAAACATTTCGCCACAATTTCAAATATTCAGGCAGCTACGACTGCGACATCAAGGGCAATGCCAAAAGATAGGTTTGAAGAATGCTTCACAAAATTTCACGACCACTTCCAACATTGTACTGACTCCCAAGGTGTGTATTTGTAATAAATCATCTTGTAAACTAGAAAAAAAAATGTATCTTGTACCTTATTTCAAATCAGTCACCTTTTCTGTTACACGCCCTGTGTATTTCGTCGTAAAAATAATTTACTGCAAGGGTAACAACATTAAACCATAAACCAAATTCTTTATTGTAAAGAACAATCCTTGCTTTTCAGAAAGTAATTTCATAAAATAAAAGTCATAAAATTCTTTTTCGAAACAGCACATCTCTTCTGCTTTGTGCGGAAGGTTTGAATTTTATTTATTAGAATTCAATCTCCTCCTACCTTGACAGACGGAACGGAAACTGCACGGACGTAAAATGAGATGAATTGGAATTTACTTTCTAAGCAGGAAATGAAAGCCTCTACGATATTCAGGTTATCCAGGAGAAAAAATTATTCCGTATTTGAGAGGGAAACTACTCATTTCCTTCAAGTGTTTAGTAAAGGCCCTAGCAAACGTTTTTAATATGACCGATAAACTGTAAGGCATTTTAGTTTAGCTGCTAAAAACAAATAAGGAACTATAGAAGAAAATAAATAAATCGAAGTAATCAGGACGGGACATGCTTCAGCAGATAGAAAATTTCATATAAAGGAGAGAACTTACAAAGGAATGTCAGGAGATCTCAGAATCTTTAACTCTGCGTTTAAACTTGCAACCATTTCTAAACAACTACTTAATACGGTGTTTTTACTTTATTATCAATATAGTTTTTTTCTTTTTTTTTCAATAAATATCACACCAGTCAAAAAGTGACGTGTAAATTTCAGAAACATAATAAACTTTAACCCATCCAGTTTAATCAATGTAATTGGCTATATGTTTTGTTCCTTAATTTTAAACATATATTATAAAATTAATCTATACTAATATTATAAAGACAGAGGGCGGATTTTTGTATGTTTATATGTTCGAGGTAATCTCCGGAACCACTGCACCTATTTGAAAAATTCCTTCATTACATGAAAGGTGCTTTCTTACTGAGAAACATGGGCTATAATTCGAAAAAATAAGATAAATAGTTCTATTTTTATTCCAATTTAGGCCAAATTTCACATAAATTTCCGAATATGTGAGTGAAAAATTACTTGCACATTATTATTATTACTACATATCGTTGAAAAGGGTTAAATTTTCTGCGTTCTAAACAATTTGTTTCATTGTGTTCTCATCTAACTCAATTACGGCGGGAGTAATTTGTGTTTTTAGCTCGAACTTTTTTAGGCTTAGCTGAAATTCAGGCACTACTTTCTCCATTAAATCTATCAATAAAAAATTAAGGAATTGTACCAGTTTTCTTTTTTACACTATTTGAAAAAGCGACATTTTTTACTCCACATCTCTCTCGATCTTTGGTCAAAAAGCTTAGCTTCTATCTTCAAAGGAAAAAAAAGTTACAAGTGTTTTTAATTCAAATTCGAAAAATGTCATTTTGATTCAGGTTGTCAACCATTTTATTTTCGCGTTTCCACGGTTACGCTTTTTGAACCAATTGTTTCTTTCCTTATTTTGCATATAATTTCTTAACACTTTGAGGTCTGTGACCGAGCGTCACTCGGATTGCCGTTTTTAGTGAAGGGAACTAAGCCCGAGATTCTCTCGGGGTTACATTTTTATTCTCTTAGCTATAAAAGTACGAATTATATACGCTGAGCAGTTCAGTCTAGAATTATTGTTTTAAAGCAACCGTAAATGTAATTCATTGTTTTGGCGATTTGTTTTGAAAGAAAAGAAACTTTTGATTTGTTTTTATCCGAGTGAAATGTAGGACATTTTCTTCTTTTTTTCTGACGATGATTTTTGAATGTTCCACTGGATGGTTTTTTTTTTTTTTTTCGTTAGACGGATGGATTATGATAGCGTGGTTTCTTGGCGAGTTTGGCGATAAACAATAGAATTGCGGAACTATTTTTACATTTGATAGATATTATTTGGTGTCTTTTTTTGTTTATTTGGTGAAATATTTTAAATTGCAGGAAAAAAACCGCTTTACTCGCTAAATAGAGTTTTAAAGCAACTGTAAATCTAATTTAATGATTTGACGAAAAAGTTTTAAATTCCAAAGGGACATCTCTAATTGCGTAAATGTAAGCGATGGTTTTTTTTATATTTCTTCGAAAATGTTTAGAAATTGAAGTTTTAAACAACAATCAGTAAAAATTCGCCCCCTTGTTGAGCATGTCAGTCTGGATGCACTATGCGGAAATATTAGTAATATGTGTATGAAAAAGATGATTTTACTTCTTAAGAACCAAGAATTGGTGCACAGCGACACACATGTTTACATTTTTATTTAAATAAATGAATGATAAACGCAATCTATTCTATCAACATGTGATTAATGAATAATTAAAACGTTTTCATCTAATACAAAAATGTTTGCTGCTATGGTGTGTCTTTAAGACACACCCTGTTATTGTTATAGCATTATGATGTTTGAAGCTTATTTTTTGAACTCAAAGTATAGTTACTGGGACATTAATTGCAAGTAGTAGTTGAGCTGAAGTAAATTTATATTTTTAGGTATAGCATAGGAATTCATGAATGTCAGTGAAAAGAGTTTTTCCGCCCACCTTTCAAGTGCTATTGTAATGCTTTATATAAACGACGCTATTTCCTGACATCAGTTTTTATTTCTGGAATGTATTTCATCAGATACAATATTTTGTCGCATCGAATGAACACTTTTTCAAATGTTCTTCATTGAGCTTATGAGTACACAAGTAATTATTTAAACTTGGTTAGAGCTTTGAATAATACTTGGATAGTGTCAACATGATTAAGTAGTGTTGATCGGCCCGAATATTTATTCTAAACACCATATTGAATAAACGGCATTTCAATATTCTAATCACGGTTTCATAAAGCCTGAAATAACGGATTTGTTCTCCAGAAATAATGAAAAGAGTTTTATCACTGTTCACAAAAGATAGGCTAAAAGCGTTACGCTCAAAAATTATCTGGGTATAAACAAAGTAATCTTAAATAATGGCTCGGTTCAAAAAGATTTATTCTGAAATTATTAGTTTTCATTTAATTCTCTAAGGAAGGGATGCTCATTATTAAGCAATGCATACATCATACATAAATCGCTTTCCTCTGCCAATACATACAACTCTACTTATAAACTTGCTTTATTTGCCTTAAAGGATATAGTTCATAAAAGACACAATGTTTTAAACGAATTTATGGTTTAGAGCAGAAATATTAGAAAGTTGAATGTATGTTTTCTCGATTGATAGTTTTAGATTTAGGTTATTAGTGTTGTTTTAATTGTATGTAGAACTCAATGCAGTCGTAACCACATGAGCTTCAATAATAATTTGATTCAAATCAATCTGAATAGTAGCAAAGGCTTTTTTTTTTGCCACGGTTAAGGGAGAAAATGGATCAATCAAGCACGTTGGGGGGGGGGGGGGAGGGGTTGAGAGAGCCATTTTATATAACTGCTTTACTTAATATTCGCAGATTTTAGTATAGGTACGTAAAATGTAGTTTTTATCCCTTTGAGCCACTTCTATGAAAGTACTGAGACACTTTTAAAAATTCACATTTTTTCGGATTTTTTGAGAAATAAGAGATTAATTTTTCTGTGATTTTTGTCACATAAAAGATATGCTTTAGCTGTCATTTGCCAATAAGATTAAATCATCCATGCATTTAAAGGACCAGCAATGAATTGAGAGAACAAAAAAAAATTTTGTTCGTCTCTCATTGTAAATAGCTGGGAATAAGTTTATAAATTTCAGAAATAAGTTAACTTGCTATGTAGAATTAATCATTATATTTTCGAGAGAATATGATTTATATTCACGAAGATCTAAGCATTTGTTTCAAAAATACAAATTATATTTGAAATGTTTTGGCTCATAACACGCAGAGTTTTCGATCATTCCTTAACAAATGTAAACAAATTAGAAAGCATACCAAAAAAAAAAAAAGAAATACAAAATACTAAAATTTAAAGTTCAAATATTGAAAATTTGATGAAATATAAATGTTAAAAGCAATTAAACTTTCACTGTGCATGCATGAAAGACACATACGTGAGGACAAGTGTCCGTAGTTAAAAAGTATTACTATATGATTTGCTGTGAAATACTTAATATTTGAAAACAAATCACTACATTATTCACTGGAAATTGGATATTTTTCTTGCGTATTTATGTACTTTATTTATTCATAATTTTCTACCGTGCTGTAGCACAAATAAACCCAACAGTTACAGCTGAAATACTTAATATTTGAAAAAATCTCATCGCTTTAAAGTAGTTTGAGATTTTTAAAATTACTTTTGACATGGCACTTTTTTTAGCTTGAAGTGTACTTTAAAATACGCTTAAAGAAACAAGTATTATTGCTCTTCCGAAAGAAAATTTCCTATGCATGCATTTAAAATAAGGTAACAAAAACGTGCAAGTGATTATAGAGATTTATGGTCTTACCTTTGGGGATTTGCAAGTAGAAAGTTAATTAAATTTAGATGAATAATATATTCTCTCAGAGTTTGTTTACCATACCCTCTTTAAATATTCTTTCGAGTCGAAGATAAATTTTTATAAAGGAAACAGGCCTACATTTTTTCACATGCTCAGTTTTAAGAATTATGATATTTCGGCAACTGAAAGGTTTTTAATATTTAAACTTGTTATATCTATATATCTTTAAGTATTAGTTTCAAAATTTTCAAATTGTATGCACTCGGATCATCGTTATATTATTGAAGAAATCCAATAAAGGTATTGCTAGAAAAACCCACCTGCTTAAAGGATTCTCAGAGATAAAATTAAACATTTTAGCAATGTATTTTTTTTACTAGCATGTTTTCTATCTGAACTTTAACGAAGGATGACGTTTGAACTTGATGTGCTATCAAAGGATGTAACGGGTCCTCATTTCTTTAGCGTTGTGCACATAATTTATGTATCCAACTATTATTTCTATTTTTCTTCCACCCTTTTCCCTTTTTGACAGTGTTGAATTAAATACCCACTTTAAATGTTAAATTTAGTTTTAGGGTCATTTATAGTTGTGCATTAGGAAATGAAAAAAATGAAGTAGGAAATATTTAACGCCTATATGTGGACCAGTTGCCTCTTCCAAAAGCTACCTCTATACCACTTTTTTCCAGACCCAACTATGTCATTAAATCTATCTCAAAAAAAAAAAAAAAGCAGGTAATTTTGCAAATGTTTTTCAACATTCACCAGCTTTTTTGACATTTACTTGCAGCTCTTTATTTGCTCAGCATTTTTTTTTTTTTTTTTCACTTTAGATGACTATCAAGAAGAAAGCCTGGAAATAATAATAATAGTAAAAAAAACCTACTTTTTAACCGCATTCTGTGAGTTTGTTTCATTAAGAGTAGTTCAATGTTTTATTTTCTTTATACTTGATTTTTAAGAATAATTTCATCAGAACCATCCGACAAAGTTCTTCCCATCTGGGGATCTACTGCGAGTAAGATAAGTAGCCAACATGCTCCAAACATATCGCTTAAGTTTTGGAATGGGAAAAATACTAGTATAACCGCTTTTATTTGTTTGTACTTTAGTTTTTGAGAGGATTTTACCAACACATTAGGAGAGACTATAGATAGTCGATCCCTGGTGATACATGATCCCTCAGCCAAAAATGCACCAAAATCATTCGGAAGAGTTTTGAAACCTGACAACAATGTTAAAGTTATACTTGCACATAAAAACTGACAATATTCTGTGTTTTTCAACCATTTTGTTTTAGCTCAAGAAATGATTGTCTGAATGCGTCAAGGAAAATATTTTTAAAAGAAAAGTATTCTGAAGTTTACATTAATGTCATATACAACTTTTAAAAAATGGCAAAGTGTACTTTTAAAGTCTATACAGTCGTTAATAAGTGAGACATATGTTTAGTAAACTGCCACTGATTGTTAATAATAGTACAAGTATGCTTGTTAAAATCTCATATTAGGGATACTTGATCCCTTTGGTTTCAGGGATACATGATCCCAGGGATCAAATATCGCTATAACAATAGAAACACAATGAAAACAATATAACTGTAGTTTACTTAGTTGACTTTAATTTCGAACATTCAAAACCGTGCTAACATACTAAAATTTATCATAGTGTAAATGAAAGATATAAACAATCACTGCAGTTAATCAGCTAAGTAAATAAAATATCAGTTCGCACTTGTAACCAAACTCAGGGTTGTTATTTACACATAACACCTTGAACACATAAACATAAACTAACTTTATAGATAAATTATGTTCTGATCAGCCGAATGAGCTTGAACAAGTTGAAATTGATTGCCCTTGTTTGAATTTAAAAAAAATGATGTTGCTTTAGTTATATTTACAACAAAAGAGAGAGCTTCCCATTATGTAAATTAAATAGAATGAAAAGTTGGATTTCCAGAGCTTGAAATAAGTTTTTTTAATACGAAAAAGAAATATGCTTAATCAATCTAATTTTCTAAAAAAAATTGACAAAAGTGTAGCAGATGAGACTGAATGTGTTAAGATGCCACATAAAAGTAATTTGAAAAGAATTTTAAGAACTACAACTGTAATGTTTGCATTTGAGTTTTCCGGTTTTGAAAACATATGCTAGGCTTTCTTCTCTTTTTCAGAAGTATACAGATACTTATATTTTTCTTCTTAAAAAAATAATTAAATTGAAAAATTCGTAATTTTATTACGGCGAGACAAGAAGCAAATAAGTTGAATTTTTTAGTTATAATCGTAATGTTTTTATTAATTATTTTAATTTTTGCTTCATTTCGCTACTTTGAAAAGGATTATTAGTTTTATTTATAAAATATATTGTTCACAACTGTATTGGAGAATAAGTAACTGATCAAAAGCATCTAAGTTCATTAAAGTTGTGTACATATTTTTACAAATTTCCTAGTTGAACTTTTAACAAAGTTATTTTTGTGTTCGCATTATTATCATCTAAGAAAGAAAATTAGAAATATTGATATTTTTTAGAAACGTTATGTAGAAAACTAAAATCCATAGGTAAATTGCTGATCTAGTAAAAAGTCTACGTATTTTCACAGTGAGATCAAGTATCTCCCATGAAAGGATCGAGTATCCCTTAATATGGGAATACATGATCCCTTTTTAAAAATACTGAAAAAAAATATTTTACCAAAACTATCTGTTTAGATTCAATTGAAACAAATACTGTCAGATTGAGGAAATAATTACGATTGTTCTCGTAATTTATATATTTTTTTTAAACTAATAATTTCCACCAGAGAAAAAAATTGAAAACTAAAGTGGATATCAAGTATCCCTAGTCTCCCCTACTCGTGAAATATAGGTGATCAATACAATTCGATTTCATCTGTATATTCTATTGGTTTTAGTTACGTACAATAGGTTGCTTAAATGAGGGGGTGTTGCTTTAAACGTGGCACATTCAAAGTAACACTTCTAAAATTCATATTTTTGACACTATAAAAATGCGTAAAATGAAGAGTTTGGAACTTTTACATACAAAGAATTTTGATGCTTTTGCTACGACCAGGTATTCAAAAACTTAAGAAACGCTAAAGTGTTTTGTAAGAAATGATGTTTCCACTAATAGCAATAAAAATAAATACTGCATATAAAGCACTGAGTTTGTACCAATTAGTCAACAATAATTTAATTCTTTAAATGAAGTTGAAAAAACGGAAAGAAAAATAAAACAGTAATAAAATAAATTTTTCAGCAAAACAAGTATAATAAAAAGAACATTTCGGGACAGCTTTGAACATTTTCGGAGGGTGTTTGACCCGTAAAAACTTACCCTTTCATACTGTCATGTCTTGGTTCCTAATATTTTATAAGGAAAACCGGTAAAGACAGAATTATGTTTCAATTACATGAAATATACCGCCAACTCAGTCATTTCCAGCCGAGGACTGCAGTTTCGTGCTTATTAGCACTCATCAGCCCGGCATAGGAAAGTGACTGAGCTGGAGATGGAAAACCTCTTAAGGAAGCCAAGAGTGCCAAACAAACTGGTAGCTAATATAGAATTAGCACAGACCAGACGAGTGACCGAAGCAATGGTTCGGTTCAACTCGAAGATTGATGGCAAGGCATGGTATATTCAGTAAATTACCGCCCATTAGCCAGGGCTAAAGCAGAGTTAAATAAAATACACCGCCAAATCAGTCATTTCCAGCCGAATGGGCGGTAATTTACTGAATATACCATGCCTTGCCATCAATCTTCGAGTTGAACCGAACCATTGCTTCGGTCACTCGTCTGGTCTGTGCTAATTCTATATTAGCTACCAGTTTGTTTGGCACTCTTGGCTTCCTTAAGAAGTGTTCTATCTCCAGCTCAGTCACTTTCCTATGCCGGGCTGATGAGTGCTAATAAGCACGAAACTGCAGTCCTCGGCTGGAAATGACTGAGTTGGCGGTGTATTTCATGTAACTCTGCTTTAGCCCTGGCTAATGAGCGGTAATTTACTGAATATATGTTTCAATTATTTTTCAAAATATTAATAAAAAGAAAGGAAAAATATTGGAAGCAAGCATGAGCTTTGAAGAGTTATTTTCAATTAACCATTAGCAAGCAATTTTTGCCATGCAAAAATAATTCATAAGCTGAACTATTTTCAACATTACAAATGGAATCCAGATTCATACCCTTAACATAAAATATTGCAAAGAAGAAAGTTTTTGAAGAAAGCTAAAGCATCTGAAATGTTCTTTCGTGACATCATTAAAGATATAGTAAAATAGAACGCAGTGAAGTATACCTTAAAGAGTTACTCACTTTGTTATACAGTTTCTTATGATCATTTAAGAAACTCCATTAACTTAAAACTTAGAAAGAAAATTAAACTTTTCTGTCATGCGAAAGAACAAGCAGTTATTTTTAAACTAACTCTTAACTCTTACACTTAAAACCATTTCATGAAATTTTCTTATACGAAACTGAAATTCAAAATGATCTGTAATCAGTTACTTCGGTTGTTAAAGCATTGAAATTCTTTCTTTGACAAATAGTCCGTGTCTTAAAAGAATTATTTACTTTTAACCCCATTTATACAACTAAATAGAGTCCTTTCCTTAAAATTCCCTGATATAAAGCATTATTACATTACATGTTCTTCGTTAGTCTTGTCACTTATGTATTTTTTTCTGCACGTCACTGATCTATGATTTATTTCATAATTGACAGTTCAAGAATACAATTAAAAAAATAAAATAAAATAACGAAGAAATCACACATTAGGATATGATGTGGTTTCACGTCAAATCAAATTAAATTATAAATCGTCAAAAAACAAAATTGTAGCTTTATGGCTTATTATCATGATGTTCAGGCGGTTCGGACAAAACCATTTAAGTTATACGCCTTAATTTGAATTAACATATGTATGAACGATAAGGGTGAAATTAATTAACTAAACTAATGCATATTAGTTATATCAGTAATGTAGTAAAAATTTAATTTAACAAAAAGAGAGGAGAAATTAAAATATTTTACATATTGTCGTCACATACTTACGGAATTTGAAACTTTTTTACTTTTTGACCTTTCCTCAACCATTGCATTTTTGACTGTACATCGCAAACGTTTGTAGCTATACAAAGCAGATTAAACACTTGATTCAGTCGACAGTTGACTTGGTAGAGTAGTAATCTTCCACTCACTACAAGATATTATTTCCAATCCTTGATTTAAAAAAAAACGAGCTGATGTGTGCATCACATGACTTCCTTTTACTCCAAATGAATGTCATTTTCTCATTATTGGCAGTTTTAATATGATTCAATAGTTTACTCTCTAAATATAACCAACAGTGGCCAGATTGGAACCAGATTAAAAAAAAAAAAAATCGCCAAATTTGGCGCCAAGTTGGCGACAAAATTTGGCGACCAAAAGACTGGCGATATATTGCCAAGTGTCCGCCAAATTATAACACCACTTGAGTTTACGTCGAAATTTAACAATGATTTCCCCCAAAAAAGGGGCAAAAGACCCCCTTTGGAGCATACGAATGCAACCAAAAAAGAAGGTGCTAGACCCCACTAGAAGTCTACGTACAAAATTTCAACTTTCTAGGACATTCCATTCTTGAGTTATGCGACATACATACACACATACACACATACACACATATGCACATACATACGTACATACATACATCACGAGAAAACTCGTTGTAATTAACTCGGGGATCGTCAAAATGGATATTTCGGGTGTCTGTATGTTCCTAGGCACATATCCACGTGTGGTCGGGTTGAAAAAAAAAAAACTCAACATTCATTTGGGGGTGAGCAAAATGGAAATTAAGTTCGACTTTTGGGTGAAAATTTTTTCGCGAATACAATACTTCCTTTTTTGTAAAAGGAAGTAAAAAAGGTTCAAGTTCATCAGCAAGATTTTCACTTAAAGATTCTTTTTCAGTTCACTTTCGAGAATTAGCAATTTTTCCTTTTAAATGATTCTGTTTTGCTGGTTTTTCTACAGTCAAAATCTTAACTGTGATGCAGTTTTTCAATTTTCTTTTCTTCTTTCCTATAAAATTCACCGGAAAAATGTTCGCTTTAACTTTCTACTTTTTGCGACATTCATTCTTTCTTCAGCAAATGAACAGAGCTAATTTTATGAAATTGCTTAGTTATAGAAAGGTGAGAAAGGCAGTCAGGTTCTTTAGAAGGCTTTGGAAGACATATTTGTATGTTTGAGGATGATGTTTCATTCGGTATTGCTCTTCATACCTATAGAGTGGTCTTTGAAAGGCTAACAATAAGAGATTGGAGGCTGTAGAAACAGATAATCCAACAGAATATTAGAACAATCACTATTTTTGTTTAAGTATTCTAGGGGCATTCTAGTCTAGAGGTTCGATTTTGAGGCGATGTTGCGGGCTTAATAAAAAAAACTATAACCATTTTTTCTATCAATTTTTTATCAGTTTTTTTATTGATACTTGAGAAGCATAAAAATGTATAATAGTGAGAAAAAAATTTAAAAGTTAAATCAGGCCAGCAAAAAGTGGGGACCCAGAAAGAGAAGGTGTCGACTGGTAGACTAGATTCCAACCCTCCTGGTGATCTGAAACATGAAATTAAGGTTGATTCTTATCAAACAAGGATGCAGAATTGTTTGGACGTAGTCGATTTGAAAAAAAAAAATTGAATAAAGTGGCATCTTTTTTTTTTTAAAAAAAAAGGTCATTTTTGCCTCATTTTTCCAACTTTGGTAATTTTTTTAAAATAGTAAAAAAAAAAAAAATGCAGAAACCCCTACGTGGAGACAAAATTGATAGTATTAAAAAAGTCTAAAAAAATTTCAAACAAATCAGTGCATTAGAAATTGAGATATCTTGTCAACCATATTGAAAAAAGTATTTTCGAGAAAAACGCTTTTAAAGTTTATTGCAGTCGCATTTCGGGCAGTCTGATTGGATTAATGGTATGATATACTTATAATTTTTTGAAAAGACATCCCTGCCTTATACATTGTTTCTTCATGCACCTCAAAAGCAACAATTTTGGCAGATCTTTCAGCCATAAGAGCAGCTCTGCCTTCTTTTGAAGCTTTGGAAGCTCGTACCTCGGAGCGTTGGTCACTCGGTTGATCTCGTTTGCTGGCTTTTTCTTTATCTTAACAAAATTAAATATAACTCAGAAAATAATTCAAATTTTCGTAAATCCTCTTAGAGCCTTATTCTTAATGGTCTAAACTTTAAATATATGAAGAGAGAAATTTTTTTTATTTCTTTGAATTTCTATACTAGAATAACCCCTAGTTCGGGCAGAACTTCAATTAGTACTTGAAGTCTTCAAGTACTAATTTAGTTCATGTTAGTGATGGGCATAATCGAGTTCTCATAATCGAATCACTCGATTATCCAAAATCATTCGAGAACTCGATTACCACGAGTTCTCGATTATCGTATCTCGAGTTCTCGATTAGCACTTTTCGAGTTCTCGAGCGATGAACTTCTCCAGTTCTCGATTATCACTTACCGAGTTATCGAGCGATGGACTGCTCGAGTTCTCGAATATCAATTTCCGAGTACTCGAGCGATCAACTGCTCGAGTTCTCGCTTTGAACTTCTCGAGATCTTGAGTTCTCGAGATGTTAAGTTCTCAAGATGTTGAGTCTTCGAGATGTTGAGTTCTCGAGATGTCAATCACTCGAGCAATGTATTTTTCGACCAATATGATAATCGAATGAACCTCTCAATATAGTTGACTTCTGATAGGGGTGCCCACCTAGGAAGGGAGGGGGGAGGGGGTCATGGCTCAGCCTGTGCCATTGACATTTTTAGGGGGGTGTTTTAAGGGGTATTTTTAATTTTTTGGGGGCTCTGCGATATTGAGGGGGGGGGGCGCCTTTGACTTACGGGGGGCACCCCTGCTTCTGAAGTGATTCAATTGCAGGGGCGGATCCGTCATTTAGGGGGTCAGAGGGCTGGCTTTGGAAAATTAATGATTTTACTTATGAATAGGCATGGTTTTTGTTGTCTTCCAAGAAGATTTGCATTGAACCCTTCTCCCAGAAAAATTTGGAGAGACTGACGGGCTGCGCTGAGGTGCCCACAGGGGAGGTGGTTCATAGCGCAGACTGCGCCACTGAAATTCTTAATGGACGTTAGTCATACTTAGGGAATATCCTTCTTGAGGGTGGAGGGGGGGGGCTGATTTTAAAAGGTGTGCCATCACATTTGAAGAATAGATATCCTTGCAATCTAAATAGTGTTATCATCAAATAATTGCCTCTTGAATGTTTCATTCGAATAGTGTTATAATTGAATGTATGCTGTCGAATGCTTGATTGCCAAATGATCCTTTGGGATGCTTTGGTAGTCTAATGATATGTTTGGTGGAAGTGAAGGCTGGGGGCGCTAATAAGGTTCTAACTTGAGAGGCATTAAAATTATATTTCAGGTAAAAAGGGGGAATACTTAAGTTGAAAACCTGATGGGACGTCTTCCCCCTTACGTCCACCTTCGACTATACCATTGGGTAATGATACAAGTGTAACAGGCATTAACAGACGTTTTAGAACCCAAATATACAGATTACTGCAGACACGTGTTTCGGGGTTTCAAGGAACCCTTTTTTTCAACGCAAAATAGTGAGATTGTGGATGTAGGGACACTACTGGATGTCTTTAGGGACCGTTCGTTAATTACGTAAGAGTTCTGAGGGGGAGGGGGTTGGAAAAATGTCTATGTACTTGGGGGGGGGGGGGTTCAAACCCAATCTTTTGCAATATTTTCCACGTCGATGTTTTACATTTGAAATTGCGCGGTCAAGTGATTTGACAGGGATTATATATTTCATTTGCGTCTGGAAAATAAATAACGTATTAGGATAAGCTGTTTTTAATTTGTTTTACAAAGAATGAATAATGTAAAACATAATAAAAGAATCGCATTATGCATGGCATGTTTTATTTTTAATTAGTATCGCATCGTATACACAAAAATGTCGAAAAAACATTCAGTCCAGATTCTTACTTTCTAGTAAATATTTAATTACACAAAATGGTTTAATTTAATAATAGTAAATTTAATTTCGATTTCAGTGATGTTAGATTCGTTATTTTATAATTTTGAAAAACGAAATGGAATCTAAAGTAAGATGGGTTTGAAAAATCTTACGTACCCTTACATGGAGCGAGGGGGGTCAAAAATTGCCAAAATCATCCTTACGTACCTAATGAATGGCCCCTTACATGCAAAAGCTTACTCTTTTGTTGAAAAAAGAGCACCTTAAAATTCCAAAACACGTTTCTACAGTACTCTGCATATTTGGGATACAAAACGTTTGTTATTTCATGTTACTTCTCGGCACAAAGGTTATTTATTTATTTCTTAATAAAACAAGTGGTTTACTTCTTGTGTAATTCCTTCCTAATATGGGTGCAAATAAGTTTTAACACCAAACTGTGGAATTGTAATTTTTAGAGGATTTTGTCGCTTTTGGGGGTATTGTTCTCGGGGAAGAGCTTCGCGCCTTCGCTCTTGGGATGGATATATTTGGAATGATTTTAAAATCGAATGATTGCTTTTCGCTTGCTTTATTTGAATGGGGTTATAAATGAATGTTTGGCGTCGAATTTTCGATAATTGAGAGATTTCATAATAATCGAACGATATTTTTCGAACGAAAATTGTTAATTATCATATGAGCGGATTTATGGAGGGGCATGCGTTGTGAGAGTGGCGGATACAACGAGAGGGTCATGGGGGTCATGACCCCCTCTCTCCCACCCTAAACCAACAGTATCCGTACACATTGTGTTCAAACACTTCATGCATAAAATGTAAACAATGACAGTATCTTTTCATTTCATTAATTATTTTTCAAAGTAAATATTTGAACTACTACTTCATTTCATTGCTCATGAAATTAATTTACAACGTTTATCCCCAATTAGGTGTCGTACCTAAAACGAAAATTTCGTTCATGGGGGGGGGGTCTTCCTTCAACATGACACTCCCCCCCCCCCCCCCCAAAAAAAAAATGGTTTTCTGTATCTGCCCCTGGTGTGATTCGGCGGTGAAATATTGAAACAAAGGGTAGAGAAACGCTTTTCATACTGTTTTGAATTTGACAGTTATTAAGATTAAATATGTACAATTTTTATTAAAAAGTGAGGGTTAATGATAATATGAGCGGGTCTTTGGGCGACACTAGCAGGTTTAAACTCGAGAGTTGTTAAACTTAAAAATATATTGAATCAGCATTGTACAAACCGTGTAATTGAAAATTTAAGGTGGTCTTAGCTCTTTTTCGGATTATTGTTTCTTAGGAGAGGGGGAGGTGGAATTGTCATAAGAGGCGCGCCATTGCTCACAGGGCCGGACGAACTAACCTGTCATTCTATAAGATTTCAGAATCAAGTAATTGTTTCTAAAGTGCTTTTTTTTCGCATATGGTTACTCAAACAGCACAGTGTTTTGAGATAAAGGTTTAAAACGATTGTTAACGCTGTGACAACCATGTTAAAACGTTTGTGAGACGTTTCAACGCAATGTGTTTATAATGCAGTGGTGCCCATCCCCCCCCCCTGGCGATGACAATCATCCCTCAAATGCGACGGAGAACACCCAGAACGAAAGCCCCCTAAAATAAGACTAAAAGCCCTCTTATAAGTTACCTTCTCCTCTTCAAAACTTTAATGGCGCGATCTGCGCCATGGATCCCCCCCCCCAACCCCGCACTCTCTCTCGTGGGCACCCTTGTAAGTCAATGTCATTTTTGAAATGTCATTTTTGTAAAAAAAAAATGGGTGAAAGAGTGGACGCTAAAACTAATCCCACTCGACAATCTTCAATATTTCTTTTTAATGCATTCAGAAACATTTCAACTTCACTCCCTACACTTTTACTGTTATTACATATTTAAGTCAGCGAATGAAAAATAAAAATAAAAAAGAGCGAATCAAGAAAGAAAAAAAAAATCATGAACTTCAATGCACTTCAAGCCACACGTTCAATGCGCCGGGAGTCCCAATCTTTTGGAAAACGCAGCCAGAAATATTTTAACCTCCCACCTCATGTATCAGTCAGATTAAAATATAATTCTACTAACAGGAACACAAAAAAAAAAAAAAAAACAATAAACAAGAATAAATGAGTCCTTTTGCGCAGAGCAACGATTCCCCTACTTGTTTACATTATTAACTTCATGTTTGAGAGATCAAAACCATTCGAAATAATCACGTGATATCTCAGAATCATTAGTTTCAATGCATAGCCGTTCGAATAAATCACTCAAAAGAAATGTAAAAAAAAAAAATAAAAATCGAGAAATCAACCCGTTACACAAATTGAGATGGAAGGGAGAGAGGGTGAAAGCGCATCACTTCAATCGCTACGGGGAATCCCCTGAGGGCCACCAAGAGTCAAGTTCCCGCTGCCAGTTTTTTTAGCCGCTACCCATAAACTTATAAAAGTTTTTCTACTCCAAGCCGGGTCGTCCAAATGACGGGATCCTAGTTTCTGACAAGCTAACAGTAGTGTTGACAAGCAATGAATGCAATAACTTCTAAAAGCCAGGAGGGTTCGCGCCTTATTATACCCCTAAATGATACACTGTTAAAAAAATTTCCTGAAAATAACGGATAAAGTACCGGCAGCAAAGTTGCCGTAAATATTACGTTTCCGTTAAATTATTTTCCGTGAATTAACAGAAGTTCCATTTCTCATTTCTCCGTTTAGTTCCGTTCTTCCATTTATAAATTTTCCGTGATTTAACGAAAATTCCATTTCTCTTCTTTCCGTTGATCTATTTTTCCGTTTTAAAATTTTTCGTTCATCTATTTTTCCGTTTTTAAAGTTTCTGTATCTTTACAGAACTTTCGGTTCTTGATTTTTCGTTGCGCTATTTTTTCGTTTCTCATTTTTACATATTTTACTGAAATTTCACTCTCGTTTTTCTATCCTATGTTTAAAATAATATATATTATAAAAATAGTTAACCATTCAAAAACTATTATTTTTTTAATTTGTATTTATTACTTAAATATATTTTAAGTGAAATTTTTGCTTGATAACTTACCTTTCAAGCATCTATCTTGAAATTTGCACCTTCAGATGAATAAAAATAATCGAAAAGTACCAGCAAGGAAATTAGTGGATTTGAATATAACACCAATTTTTGATGCTGATACTGCTCGATATTTTCTTCCACATCTCCTCGTACATATTCTGGCATGGCATGGAAAAGCATACATGAAAAATAGAATATTTTTTTTGCAGAATGAGTCAAATAAAATACCATTAAAAACCGGTTGACTTTATCTTGGAATAATATACCTGATGGAGGGTACCGCATACCAATTTACTGTGTTTAAAAACAGAATCATTGACATACACGTGAAGAATTTTTTGCTCAGATGATGTATACCCCCCCCCCTCCCCGTGATTTCCGCGTTAGAGCAAAAACAGTAACTTTATAATAGTTCTATAAATTCTAAATCAGCTACCATCGGAATTCTATCAAATGCATATTAACAAGAAAAATACATTTGTATATTAACATGTACAAAGATATTCTACAATACTTACATGTGATCAGCGGTGCTAAGTTTAAGTGTCTCCATTGGGTCTGTACACAAGTAATCCAATAGCCTTTATTTTAAATGGATAACACGAGGTTCTAAAACTATTCTCACCGCAATATGACTAAGGAACAGAATTGTTCGAAGTATTGAGCAAAATAATACACCGCAATAATATTCTAATACTGACTCAGTAACACTCACATCAAATCACCAGGGCGATCAAAACACAGCTGCCTGTCTGAAAATGGCGCAAACATTTTTCCAAACTTACAAAGTCCAAAGAAGTAAAAACAATTTCGACATACGAGTACATTACTTTTCAGGCATGAAATAGCAAGCTATCTATTTTGTCTTCGACATCTGAGTTGTTATTCTAAATAAGCTTTTAATTAAAAAATGTAAGAGTGCGATTTAATAAGCACTATCATAAAGCGATGTTTATCATAACTTGAAGGCTAATCAGGATACTAACAAAGTACAGCACAGCGGCAACCCTAGAAATGGAAAAATTCTGTTTTCGTTACTTCCTTTCGTGATATTTCTGTTTTTGGAAGGAAAAAATACGTTTTGAAGCATTACGGAAATATTCTGTTAAAATCAGTCAGAAAACTACCTGAACTTTCAGGTTTTTTTTAACAGTGTAGGCTTAATAGCACATTCCTATTTCGAGCGCACCCCTGCCAAAACTACTCAGGAATTCAACTGTACCAAAAGTCAAGGGTACCCCCCCCACCCCCCTTTTCGCAGGGCGATATGGCGCACCCTCTCAAATGTTACGGAGCATCCGTCTAGAAAGAGCCCCCCCCCGGGGGGGGCTCTTTTGAAATGAGCCTCCCGAAATGAGATTTAAAAAAAATCTTTCAAAGAATCACTTCTAAAAATTTCAGTTTCGAAGACTGTGCTATGGACCCCCCCCCCCCTCCCGAAAATGAGATTTAAAGAACCCTCTCAAAAAACTAGACCTAAAAATTTTAGTGGCACTTTCTGCGCCATGCCCCCACCCCTCCTGAAAATGAAATAAAAAATACTCTGAAAAAACCGACCAATGGCGCAGGCTGCACCATGCCCCCTCCCCCTTTTTAGTGGGCACCTCTGTAGCAGTCAACTCAATTCTGGAAAAGTTCATAAAATGAACTACTTGAGTACTCGATTCAAACGTCTCGAGATCTCGATTTGAAACATCTCGAGATCTCGATTAAAAAGATCTCGAGAAGTCAATCGCTCGAGTACTCGATTATAAAGATCTCGAGAAGTAAATCGCTCGAGTACTCGATTATAAAGATCTCGAGAAGTCCATCGCTCGAGTACTCGATTATAAAGATCTCGAGAAGTCAATCGCTCGAGTACTCGATTCGGAAGATCTCGAGAAGTCAATCGCTCGAGTTCTCGATTTCAAAAGATCTCGATTATCAATCACTCGAGTGATCGACTTGAAAAGATCTCGATTATCAATCACTCGATTATCAGAAGTACTCGATTCCTGAGATCTCGATTATCAAAAGATCTCGATTATGCACATCACTAGTTCATGTGCTAAAAAAATGACACACATTACTTTTTTTACTTCCTTTTACAAGAAAGGAAGTATTGTATTCACGAAAAAATTTTCACTCAAAAATCGACCTTAGTTTCCATTTTGCTCAGCCCCGAATTGAATGATGAATTTTTTTTCCGATTCGACCACACGTGTATAAGTGCCTAAGAACTTATAGACACGCGAAATATCAATTTTGCCGATTCCCGCATTAATTACAACGCATTTTCTCGTGACGTCTGTATGTACATATGTATGTGCGTATGTGCGGATGTGCGTATGTATGTCGCATAACTCAAGAACGGTATGTCCTAGAAAGTTGAAATTTGGTACGTAGTCTCTTAGTGGGATCTAGTTGTGCACCTCCCCTTTTGGTTGCATCCGGGTGTTTCAAAAAGGGTCTTTTGCCCTTTTTTGGGCGGAAATCATTGTTAATTTCGATGTAAACTCAAGTGGTGTCATAATTTGGCGGACACTTGGCGATATATCGCCAAGCTTTTGGTCACCAAGTATTGTCACCAACTTGGCGATTTTTTTTAAAAATCTGATTTTAATTTAGCCACTGTTGGTGATACTTATAGAGTAAACTATTGAATCACATTAAAATTGCCAGTATTGTGGAAATGACATTAAATTGGGGAAAAAAGAAGTCATGTGATGCACACATCTGCTCGTTTTTCCTTTAAAAACCGCAATTATCGGTTGGAATTGATAAAAAATTACTGTGATCTATTCCAATCACTTCTTTGTACACCACTGTCTCTGAAAACATCTAACAGCCCACTTTGTTGAGGGGATTATGAGAAATAGTTATTAGGGTGTTTAATTTGGTGGAGCATGTAAAGCCAGAATTACCCAATGCTCTCACTTGCAGGACGAAGTGTATGATTTTCCATGGAATGGCCCACTATTCGTTAAACTCAATCGAATAGAAAAATCGATTTGAGTCAATCAAATAGAAAAAAAAATTTGAAATTTTTTTATCGAAATTATCTTTGCTATTTTTAAGTCATAATTATAATAATTTTATTAAAAGAATGCTTATTATTATACATTAAGCAAGAGTATCTGTATTTTTTTTTTTTTTTTGGTTTTATTTCGAACAAAGTTTGTGAAATCGGAAAACAAACTCATGCATCATTTTCTCATTAACTATTGCATACCAAGGGGTAAGCTATCACAGAGATAGCTCATGGATGACAGATATTGATGACTCTTTCAATCTGTGCTCATCAATATTCTCGGTTAGTCATATCTTCTTGTAGAGTATCGAAACCTCCCACTCAAAAAAAACCTTCATTATTATTGATTACATTTTTAGATTTACATACAAAGTTTTTTTCTCTCTCTCTCTCCCCCCCCCCCCCCCCATTTATTATATCACTAATGAAGAGGACACAAAAAAGAAGGACAGGTTCAAAATATTTTAGTACGCATCTAAACATATATAACCCTTTTTTATTTATTTATTTATTTATTTTTTGAAAGATTTAAATCGGAAACATAAGAAAAACTGGTAATAATGTTTAAATATTAAATTCATGTATTTAGTACATAGTATTTCAAAGAATCACCGCGAAAGAAAACTTTAAATAATTACTTCAGCATTTCTATATGAAATACTAAGGAGGGACAAACTCTTCCGTCTCATATTTTCTGTAGAATTTTCAATCGAATTTGATCGTACGCAGTATTTATTTTAAATTACAAAATGGTGTTTAATTTCTTCTTTGTTTCTGTGTCGTTGAAGGAAATCATTTAACTTAAATAAATAAAAGAGAAATTAATTTTCTAAATAGAATACGTTTGCAAACGTTTCTTTTTTGGGGTTGACTTTACCAGATCTTCTAAGGATACGTAAAAGATATGGAATTGTTCAAAGTTCAAATTAGGAAATGAGCAAACGCGAAGACTTTCAAATTAATAAATATAAATCGATGCAAAAAAAATATGATGGAAATATTAAGACAGCTTGTTTAATTTTACTTTTTGGTGAAAATGCAATCATATTAAATCGTATTAAGGTTTGAAAAATGATTGATTACGATTCTATGATAGATACGTGCCTAGCAAATTTGAAAATATCTGCTATTCGCATTTGCTGCCTGCAAATTATTTCTTTCTAGTCACCCACTATAGTTTTAGCCTTTTGATTGGATGAACACTTTGCGAAACAGATTGTAAATAAATCCCCAAACAAACGAAGAATCTTTCTTTTGCCACCTTCTCCGAAGAAGAATAATTTAATCATTAGCATTGCACCAGAGTAAGACACCTTTTCTCCAGAAGCGTTCTTTTGGTGTATCATAGAACAGGTTGAATTGCCTCATTTTCTGGAGTACGAATCTTTTGTGGTTCGGAGAATCTCATTACGCTTATCACGCTTTCAATGGGATTATCTATGAACGAAAAAAGTCTACTGAAATAAATTTTTTAGCACAATAGGTTTCCAATTCCGGGTCAATTGATGAAAAAGCTCTACTTTTTTATTCTTAAACTATTGTTGCTTCGTTATTCAATTACATTGAAATGAAAAAATGAATGCCAAGGAAAAAAAATCTTATTTTATCAGTTTTGGGAATTTAATGCGGACAAAATTCAGCCAAATGTATTACGTATGCAACAAAACAGACTTGTAACCTTTTTTCTCTTCCTTTCAATCTTTTGTCTAGCGGTTTGTAGTTGTTATTTTTAATAAAACTTTTCGAAAACAATTATTGAAAAATGATGGTTAAATAATTAAGAGCAATAAAAAGTCCGGGCTTGAAACAAGACTACTTTTTTTAGCCTAATTTCCCGAAAAGTAAAAAAAAAGAAGAAATCGTGAAAGAAGAGTTAATGCATCTTGAAAATATCGTTAAAAACAAAAAAGTCAATAATAAATTATATAAATATAGAAAAACTAAAAATTGGAATGTAGGGTTTTGAGATGAGGAAGAGCGAGTCATTCGGTCTACCTGTCTGCCTGTCTGTCTGCCCCCCCTTCCACACATAATAACTTTTGAGTGAATAGTCCGATTCTAAAATGGTGATCAAATCTAGTTTAGGTGAATTCCAGCGTTAACGGAAGGACAGTTTGAACAAAAAAATCGATGTATTTCTGTCTGTGAGCATATCAATATATATTTTTTTTTTCATAAACTGATGCATAGACTTTTATACACATCATAGTAAGTTGCTAAAAAAGTCAAAGCCAGGAATTTTTTGCCAGTAACTTTTTTTTAAATGAAATTTAAAAAGCGGTAACGAAAGGGCATTTTTGAGACATGATTTTCACTCAATCATGTTCTTCCCAAAATTTCAGCCAAACAATAAAAGGGAAAATTCTATAAATATTAGAGCACATACGGGAGTGTTCAATCATTACAATTTCATCTCTAGTTTTAAAAATAGTTATTTTATGCTTATAAATCATGTATTTGTTAAGGGTAACGGAAGGACAGTAACGGAAGCACAAGAAGTCGAAAACAGTTCAACTTGGTAAATTTCAACTTGCAAACATCTATTCAGCTAATACAGCAGTCTGAAACAATGACATCTAATACCTGAGCCATCTGTTACATTTATGAATTCTTGAAATACTCAAAAATATTATCAGAATCCATAGAACATTTATCTTGTTTGTCACGGAATACAAAGATTATTCTCACATTTTTATACATTCTCAAACAAGATATTTTTACTCCTTCATCTTCTATATGAAGTACCTGTTCACCATTGCATTTTGTTAATTGCTTTCCCTTCCATTTAACTAACAAAACTTGTCCAAATGTTATGAATCCTTTCGCATATTCTTATTATTTAGTGCTTTTGATTCAGCTGCATCTTCTTTAATATTATTTTTAACTGTCAGTCTGTTGACTATCAATCTGAAGTGAAATCTCCTTCGATTTGTTGAAATACTGATTTTATTCAATAATATAACTTGTTACAGGGTTCAAATAGTGCATATTTTGTGTGTCCAGGATGAGAATGGATATTACTCCATTTTTTTGAAAATTAATCTTTGAATTCACTGATCTCTTCGCAGTATGTTTAACAGTTGAACGAATGCTGTCAACAATGCTTTCCTGTGACTTGTGTTAACAAATCTGAAAGCAGTTTCAAAATTGTATTGTTAAAATATAAATATCAAGTTTGTAAGCAATTGTTTCTGCTTAAATTGGCTTGTCATATCAAATATGTCATACCAAATAGATTTTCACATGCTTAGGAACTTTTAAGTTTAGTTTTCATGATTTTTATCACATATAATAGAATAATTAAAATCACAAAATATTTTTTTAAAAAAATAAATAAAAGTTCATTTTTTAAATTGAAGCACAAATAATTTTTGACCAAATATTACTTATATATGTTTGAAATGTGACTACAAACTTTAAACAATAGTTTGTTTTCCACTAGCATTTTAAAATTTTACCCTGTATCAGCGTATAGATAAATGTCCTTCCGTTACCGTATTTTTTTGTCCTTCCGTTATCATTAAAAACCAAGTAAATTAAATCTATATTAAAATTCTAACTGAGCCTCCTTGATAAGGAACATAATTCTGCTTTGAATAAAAAAAAAACATTAATTTCTATACCCAATAGGTTCTTGGTGAACTAACTGAGATGTAGTATTTTGGTAACGGAAGGACATCACACTGTCACCTTAGTAATGGACTTATTTCACGGTTGAAAAAAAAGAAAATTACAATTATTTACCGAAAACTTTAACTAGACATTCAAAAGATAAAAGTTAAACTAAATATTATATGCTGAAAACAAGTATATTGAAATTACAGTATGTAACAAAAAAGATATTTTTTGCTCTGCACAAACACAAAGAGAAAACTTGATTTTGCACTAGATTTCCTGAAAGTCGTCAAACTAATGGAAAAAATATAGGTTAAGATAGCGAAACATCTTTCGAAACTCTTTAGTTTGTGATTAAAAAATGAATTACTCCTAGATTTAAGAAAGTGCATTCAAAACTTTTTAAAAATATTTTGGATTATCTAGGTATTATTATTCCTTTCTGTTTTTTTCTTAGAAAAATCATAATTTTTAATTGTGTTTCATATTCAATATTATTTTCTGAACAGTTAAATTGAAGTAAAAATTACTGCAAACGCGTTTCGAGGTTACAAGGAACCTCTCTTTCAGTGCAAAAGTGGCGAGCTTATGGATGTAAAAACATCCGATAAGAGCTTTTGAGATTTTATTTTCTTTTACTTTAATAATAATGTCGTTTTTTATTATCGTAACATTTACTTTAAACGTATATCAAAGTTGAAGATGAACGCATCATGTTTGCTTTCAACAACTTGGACATTAGCTGTATTTTTATGCATAACATTTAAACATAAAAGAAATAAAAGCTTTAGAGACTGAGTCAATACAAGTCAAATGAAAACAAATTTGCAGATGACTGCAAGTTCGGGGTTATAAGGAGCCTCTTTGTTAGTAAAAAAAAGAGTTCAGCTTATGGATGAGAAAATATCCGACAAAAGCTATTCGGATTTTATTTTCTTTTACTTTATTGGTTATACTATAACTTATTTTCACGAAATTTATTTTAAAGTTATTCTCAAAGTTAAAGATGAACGTTTGCTTTCAACGAAAAGGATATATTAGCTTATTCTCCGACATTGCTTTCAAACATAAAAGAAACAAAAGACCCGGAGACAAATCAAGTCAGCACAAATCAAAAAAAAAAATAATAATAATAGGGTTTATTGAAGGAATAAGAATATAAGGATGAAAACTATTATATATGTAACAAAAACATACTTTTCGGCAAACATGGCTCTTTTTTTTTTGCAATAACATGTTTTTTTATGACAAATGACGAACCAATGCATCTTTTGTAAACAAAGAGACAGAATCTGGTCCTAGATATATTTTTTGAAGCTAGATGATGGCTTTGTATTGCTTTTTATGTATGTCTCGAAAACGTTCTTGACAGCATTTTTCGGTAAGAGATTTTTGTGATATATGAGAGCTTCAACAACATGACAAGAAAAGAATATAATTTTTTGAGAGAATATTTGTGTTTTACCTTATTTGTTCGTACTTCATGTGTTTTTCAAACTTTTGCAGAAAACAATATGTATGGGTTTTCTGGATTGTTTAATATAAGGATAATAATTGTTGTTATTGCGTTTAGAAAAATGACCAAAATATTGCATTTCCCATTAATATATTTCATGTACGCTTAGTGAACAAGTCAAACTGGTCTAATAATTACTTCGTGTTCTGATAGTTATATATTTATGTTACAGTGAAAAACCGAAACCTGGCAGATGTCTACATTCGCTGGTGAATGTAAACATTCAAGCGGTAAGGATATCAGTGAAAGACAGAATATTTCCGGTTAATCACGAGTGAATGTTGATATTGTCTAATTTTGATCTTTTACAGTGTCATATACGTCCCTTATAATTGTCTTTACATTTTGTCGCCTCAGAGCAACAGTAAGACATCTAAGTCCGGAATAACAGTAAGCCAACCAACTGTTGCTCTGAGGAGAAGATTTAGTGACATTCAAAAAAAAATAATAATAATAACTTAATACGTAGGTAAATAAAATAAATGAATAAAAGCTTAACAATTTACGACCTTTTTTTTTTAAATTGAAATCCTAATTTTGTTACAACGAAAGTGAATTCGTTTGTTACGCTTTCACGCTTTAACCACTTAGCTGATTATCTTGAAAACTTTTGTACAGGTTGTCCGAGAGGTGAAGAAAATGAGATTAGGTACCTTCCATCCTGGAAAAATGCACTGTTCCTGAAGGATATCAATTAAAAACAAATTGTTGAGCTTTCAATTGTTCTTTCTACGAGAATAAATTGTCCAATCTTTCAGAAGTTGGTATTTTTGGAAAATCCATAAGTGAATACTAGTTTTTAATAAAACGCCAGAGCACGATAATTAACATGAAGAAATAGTAGAAAAATATTATCTCGTGACATTTCTCTCCTAAATGTGAAGAAAAAATATTCCTTCAAGTGATTAAATTATTCAGACTTTGCACGTTTTGTAGATGTTCAGAAGCATGAAAATATTTTTCATTTGATTAATTTCCTATGTTTTTTTTTTCGTGTATGTGTGTGTGTGTGTGTGTGTGTGCAGCTGACTATCGACGATTGATGTGTAGGAAAGAACGGGCACGTTTACGCGGATTTTTTTCAATGAATTTTCTAATTTTTATGTTTTAACTTAGGAAATTTTAGATATGGCGATTTTATGAAGCAATTAATGGATTCAAAATTGGTATATTCAGTTGTTGCTCAGTTTGTGTTTTTTAACCGTTAAAAAACATATTTTTGAGTCGGTTACGTAAACTTGCCCCGGACACGGGGCACGTTTCGCATATTTATTTTGACACCTAATGTGGTTCTGTTAGACATAATGTCTTACCATCGTTAAAAGAAAGCAAATTTACTACAGACTGAATTGTGTACAAAGTAAAAGCTGAATGGGCATGAAGACAGCACTACATAATTGTAACCTACAAGATATAAATTTGTAATTTAATTTAAAAATAAATGGTGATTTTAAAAACTAAACAGCCAGAAAATATTAAAAAGGTTTGAGACAGTTCGGAGCGAAAAAAAGCGTCAGCGGACGTTTAGAAGTAAAACACCGTAAGAACGTGAGTAAAGGTGCTCCGAGGTCAACGCGTAAACTTGCCCCATCGCCAAGTTTGGATTTAGTTTTAACATGAAAAAAATTTAATAACATTTCAGTTTATACACGTACAATTCTCAAACAAGGATGAAATTCTGCTATTTTTTATACACATTTTTTTCTTCCTTTACTAACAATTATTTATAAACAACTAGCCTGCGTGCCCGGCGCTGCACGGGCTACTTAAAAAATGAAAGAGCTGTTCAATTGATGTTTTTGTATTATTCTGACATCAGTTTCTAAAGCGCTAAGGAGTAAATAATTACGCGTAATGCAAGGTTTGCAAAACACCAGTAGAGCATATTTTTTTCAAAAACCTCTTTAACGTTAGTCATATTTATCAATAATACAAGTTATGAGTATTTTCAATTAGCACAAAAGATGAAAATATATGCATTCTCAACTATAATATGTGCTCACTTTAAACTGAATTAAATCTGATAGAATATATCTGAAATATTTATGTACAATTACAATCAGCTTTTTACATAAAATGACACACACTTTTTTGTTGATTACGTGAAACTAAAGCACCAAGACTTATTAAATACCAATAAGCATTAATTTAATATCAAACCATCAGATTCCAATTAAGCTTTAGTTAAAATCCTTAAAAACAATCTTTTTTGTTCAACTCTGTTTCACTTAAAGAAATCCGAACAATCTTAATTTAACGTGTTCTTTTAACGATACAAACTGTATTGCAAAAATCGAAACAGGAAGGAAAAAGAGATTTATTACAATTCGAAAACTCACCCATGTGACGGAAAAAAGTCCAGCAAAATAAACATAATTAGTCGCACATCCTAAATGTACCCAAATATGAGGCCGGTGAATGATAAACTTACACTTCAATCAATAAACATTACTAAAGAAACATTTTTCATATGCTGAAAAGAGTTAAGAACGTTGAATGTGAAAAAATAAGAAAGGACAGACGATAAATGTCCGAATAGAGCAACCAATTTTAAACTAATTAAAAATGAAATTCTAGATGGAAACGTTGTTTTAAGATTTGGACAGCAGCCAAAAAAATTTCTTTTGACACAATTATTAGAATTTTATTTGCTCACCCATATGCAAAATGGCAACAGGAAAGAAATAAAAATTCCTGAATAGCGTTATGTTAATTAACGTTTTAATTAATATCTCCGCTCATTAAAGTCATACAATTATGAGATTGGTCCTATTGTTTTCTTTGGAAAATTTCGAATTGATCGGTATCTCGTTTGACTCCCGATTCGCAGTGGTTCTCGAGAAGATCGATCTTCAGACAGACAGACAGACAGACGGACGCGAACAGATTTTAATATTATAGTGGATAAGCTTCAAAACAGATTATTATTTCTGCATGCTAGACCGAAGCTCGACTGCTGCTCAAATACTTGTGAGAATATGTGCTGAATATGTGAGAATATGTGCTGCCAACAGTCATAACATCAATCTGTTATGACTGTTGGCTCTCCAGTTACAATTCGTTTTGAAAAAAGGGCACTGCGTAAACGTGTCCCATTCGCAAAAAGTGCCACGGTCTATCCTATTTCTTTTTCGATTTTAATGTTCTTTATTTTTCGTTTTTATTTTTGCTATTTTTTAATGATTTTTTTATCATAATTGGAACTTTACCAGCATTGCTAACATTATTTCTTGGATTGATGATGCTGATTAGGATTTTGAGGAACTAATGTAGTTATTTTAACGGCGACAATGGGGCCATTAAGAATTCTCTGACGAAGAGTTTTAGAATTATTCCAAACTGAGATTTTAGAGAGTTGTCGACGTTATTTGAAATCTGGTTTCCTCTAGATACTGATGTCCTTATTCTAATGGAAATTTCAGGTTTTTGGAATGTTTTTCTTTTCAAACATAAAGTTTTATGATCTATTCTTTTCATTGAAATGGGAAGTTTAAAAGAATGATGTGATTACTGATTGATATTTTTTAACCGTACTGTCGCAATGACTTGGAACTGCACTTCCTTCTGATGGGGATGTTTAAAGACTAGTATTCACACTGTAACAAGGCTTTTCAAGAACTGTATTTGAATGAGGATTTGTAAGATTTAATGATGCTATTTTATAAACTATTGTTTTTACATCTAATGGCCATTTTAGTTACGTTTTTCTATTCCATTTAGAAATCACGTGATATTCATTTCGTTCTCCGCCTGAGAGCTATGCAATGCTCCATTTAGTCCTCGCAGCGGCAGGTGTAATTTGATGTAGATTGGAATTTTAAAAGGAGGTACTAACTTCAAGAATTGTGGATCTTATTTGAATGGGGATTTTTAGGGATGTACGATACAAACTTCTTTTCAACTCCAACAATTATAGCTCGTTTATACTGTACAGTTTTTTTTTTTTTTTTTTTGGAACACCCCGCGTTGATCAACGACCTGTATTAATCGTTTTTACATGAATGCTTCCTGTATCAAACTGCAACCTGAGTTAAATGACAAAGTACATTAATACGAGCACATTCTCGGGTAAAAGCTCGAGAAGTTATAAAATGTAAAACAGAACAATGTGTTGCATGCATCCGTTTGAAGCATATTCATATTAAATCGAGGAATGACATTTGTCAAATTAGCTTTGAGCCTAATTATCTTGGAGCGCGAAGAGGAAATCTATACGCAAGGAAATGAGAAAATTCGTTGTAACGTGCATCTTGTTAATATTCCTATGTTGTTGACTGTTGGATTAAAAGCAGAGAAAATCCCAGTAGCTCTGCTTTTACCTGAAGGATATGAACGAAATATTTCGCCTGAAAGTCCGAAGTATAATAAATTACCAAGGTTTACTTTATTTTACCAGTTAAAAATATATTTTCATATACACAAGACTATACAGCATTATTACACATGCAGTACAAGTGGTTTCCAATGATTTTGAATAGAATTTTTTTAAAGAAAAAATACTGTCAACACTTTAAAGATTATGGAGCATATAAGTCCCCAAAGCCCAAAATTAATTTTATAAATTATGGTGTATATAAATAATTTATCAGACATATTTTTCTAATCATCAGAATCATAATATTAGAGAAATGATAATTATTCTTTAAAAAATACCCTAAACTTACTTTGAAAAAAAAGGTAATACTTTCAACACATCTGCATTCATTTGCTTCTACTTTTATTGATGCTTACTTTTAATTAAAGATCATAAGTAGATAATGTCGTTAAATAGTAATTGTTCTTCAAAAAATAAACTAACCTTACTTTGAAATCATTGCAAGTAATTTCATGTCATACTTGCACTTTTTTCGAAGCTTACTTTAAACTAAAGATTAAATGCGAGATAGTGTCGCTGAATATAGAAATATTTCATAGTTGTATAGTAAACTAAGGAAATTTTGACAAAAACACAGTTGTAGCTTTGCACCTCTAATGGACCATATAGACATACAAGCCCCATCCATTTGCATAAAATCCACTGAACCAATTTTCAAAAAACTTGACATGCAAGCTATTGAAGTCGCCATTTAAAAGATTTATCCATAACCAATAATACTTGCTCCTCATAGCTTATGGTTCTTAAAGGGTTGAAGACCAAAAATAAATTGCATTCGCGTAAGATGTTTTTATTTTCAGTAAGTTGCCGTCCTATAGCCTGGGCTAAGGCAAAAATACATGAAATACGCCGCCAGCTCAGTCAATTCCAGCCGAGGACTTCAGTTTCGTGCTCATTAGCACTGATCAGCCCGGCATAGGACGTGACTGAGCTAGAGGTAGAAAACCTCTTAAGAAAGCCAAGAGGGCCAAACAAACTGGTAGCTAATATAGAATTAGCACTGACCAGACGAGTGACCGAAGCAATGGTTCGGTTCAACTCTAAGATTGAAGGTAAGGCAGGTATAATCAGCAGGTGTATTCTGGGCAGTGCTAATTCTGTATTAGCTACCAGTTTGTTTGGCACTCTTGGCTTCCTTAAGAGGTTTTCCACCTCCAGCTCAGTCACTTCATATGCCGGGCTGATGAGTGCTAATAAGCACGTATCTGCAGCCCTCGGCTCTAATGACTGAGCTGGCTGTGTATTTAATATTTTTATTTGTTGGTTTTGTTTCATGAATCTTTTACAACAAGCAGGAATAATGGTGCACTTTTTCATTTCTATTACAGCTAAAAGAACCATGCTATTTAGTTATGCATTGATTAAAGCAATGTTTTACAATCTTTAATTCATTTGATTTGAGTAAGCTGCTACAAAACAACTCCGTTTAGTAAATCTTTGATCACTTGCGAGGAAATTTTATTTAAGGAAAGGTCGAGCTTTTAATTCGCTTCTTAAACCTTTAATTTTTGAAGCATAAATCTCCTAAGTGATAGAAAAAAACTCTTTATAAAAAGAATTATTAAGTCCCAATTCAAAGAGTAATTTTTTTGTACCATAGTTTGAAACACGCTTGCAACTTACTAATTTTTTTATGTTATAAAAAATCAAGCAATACCCACCATATAACGCTATTATTTATTTTTAATACAAATTGATATTTTTACTCAAGTGATGATTTCAAATGTTAAGCATATTTAATAAGCATTTTTGTTCAGTTTTAGATGTAAAGATTAGCCATGCGCAATACTTGCAGGCTATGTAGATCGAAGAAAACACTGCATCAGCTAAATTTGTAATAAAAAGTAAATTTTAAAAATATTTTTAAAAGTTAAAAAAATCACTCCCTTTTGTCCTATTTCTGTTTTCTTGGCATTTGTAATTTTTCAACGCTTTTCACTTAACGCGTTTCAAATGTTTAAAAAAACTCTCCAACAACGGAACTGTAAATTTAAAATAACGACTTTATCTAAAAGTTGAAACGCTGATAAAAATTTTGTCTAATACTTATGCAGTATTTAATTATTAAAGAACCAGTGTTCTCTCGAAAATTTAGGCATTCTTAGAGAAAATATTTTTTCCTAAAAATCAAAGTGTTTTAGTTTTGAAATAATCAATAACTATAACGAATGTATTTGGACTGGTACGTATGCCAAACATCAGTTACCGTTTTCTTCTCACTAGAAGAACTTAAAAGGGAATTAATAAAAAAATAAAACACTCCTTTTGTTTATATTTCCAGAAAAAAATCATTACAGTAAATTGAATCGCTATTTCAACAGGTTATATAAACTAATAATCTAAATTTACAAAATTTAAATCAAGTAAGTTTGCTTGCTTAATTTAACATTTTACATTTTTAACTTAGAGTGTGTAAAACAGTAAACGATGAAATAAATTAATTTTAATATTTGCCGCTCGAGATGGAGAAGTGGAAAACAAGTATAAAACACGTTTGACTGCTAAAACAAATATTAACCATCTCCTTATCATTCTACAAACACTTAGTTTTACACTTAGTTAATTTTGAGATGAATACGTTAATTTTAAAAATAACATTTTTATGAAACACCGTGTTCAAATAATTAATTTTCCTCTAACGTAAGTCAATTTGCTACAGATACAAAATCTTATTTTGAAGCTAAATATATTAACGTTATTTTCTTTAAACGTTTCAGCGCAAATTATTTCTAACCAATGTGTCGACAAACGTAAAGTCAACTGCGAAACTAAATAAATAAAAATTAATAAAGAGTTTTGTTATATTGATTTTTGTATAAACAGCGCGAAAAGTGGTTCAGATATCCAAGGAAGAAAGAAGTTAATTTTCTAACCGTGGTATTTAATTAGCAAAGCAGGTATATTAAAAAAAGAGGGACACCTCATTTAAAAGATTTCATTTTCTGATAAATATGTGAAAGGGCTAATAAACTGATTTTGAATTAGAGTATTCTATCACGGAAAAGTTCCTGAGGTGATTAAAATGGAAAGAAAAAATGTATTACGAACAGACAAAATTAGGTTTTCTGGATCTTAATGGAATTTTTTTTTAATACTGAGAAGTGAACATTCATTTGGGAAAAAAAGGACCTTTCTTCAATTAGAGCCGCTTTTTGCAATACTTTTCAGCAGCAAAAGACTTCTAAAACGATTTACTTTCATTTGCAGTAAACATATGTGAAGTTGTTGATTTGAGTTATTTATCATTTGTTTGTTTAAAATAACTAAACATGTCAATGAGCTACTGAGTGTTCAAACACCAAATGTCTTTTTGCTCAGTTGATATTTACATGCAAGAAATGAATTGGAAAACTATTAATTGGCCTTTATTTTTTTGGTTAATGTTTTAAGATTTTGCGAAGATATTTAAGAAAATATTTACAAGTAAGTATATCTTATCGCTTTCTGATAGAAACTCTGGTGTTGTTTGGACGAGTACAGAAAGGTTCTACCCAGAACTTACACAATCTATTGATATCTGTCAAAACAAACTGAGAAGAAGTCTAAAGAAATAGATTACCTAATTAGATATTCTCAAATTAAGACAAAAAATGAATTATAAATATATTACTCACTAGAAATTATATTTTCTAGTAGTTCAAATTATAGACATTAAAAATATGTAACATAAAAAGGTAACGTTTTTACATGCTACTAGTGGTACCCGCACGGCTTTGCCCGTAGTTGAAAAGTAAAAGGTCATTCATTTCGCCGGTATATTTACAAATAATGGATGACGAATTTCTCGCCTATTGGCTGTGTTCATTCGCTCTCCCACTCCACGCCATGATAATTTCGTAATTTACTCGTTCATCTCATGATAATTTTGCTCCGGAAAATGTTCTTAAAATTGAAATAGAAAAAAAAATAAAATCGAATTTTCAAAAAATCGCTTCGAGGTGCACACTCCCATGCTACAAACTAACTTTGTGCCAAATTTCATGAAAATCGGCCGAACGGTCTAGGCGCCATGCGCGTCACTGACATCCTACAGACATCCAGACATCCAAACAGAGAGACATTCCGCTTTATTATTAGTAAAGATAAAGAACACTATATGATGTCAGTTAGAAAGAAACGATTCAAAGAAATTCAAATTAAAATTGAATATTGACAAGATTGACACCATTACTTACTACATTTGAGACCACTTATAGCCGTTTCAAAATCAATCTTCCGAATCAAAATAACCAATATATTACTTGCAATGTACCGACTGCCCGGTTATGTAATCCAGAGACTGCAGTTTCGTCTTTACGTCATCTCATTGAAGCTGAGAGTGCCAATAAACTGTGGTAAAATAAATTTAGCACACCAGCGAGACTTCGCAGTAATGGCGCGGTTCAACACGTCAAGTGAAGGCAAAGCTTGGGTATTAAGCAGTAAGTTACTGCATTAAAGCCAGGTCTAAGTCGGAACTACTTGCAGTATACCGACAGCCCAGCTATGTTATCCACATAATGGCATTTTCGTCCTTATGAACTCATCACTCTGAAGTAGACAATAATAGAGCTAAAGCAGATGTCAACTAATTGCAGCTAAGAGCGCCAGCAAACTGGTATAGCTAAAGTAAATTTAGGACGCCCCCTTAGCCGTAACTTAAAGGCGGTAACTTACTGCTTAATGCCAAACTTTTAATCTGAAAAATAAGTTATTGTAATGACTCATAGGGTGTTTCCTATTGAATGGGACAAAATGCATACCATACCACAAATTATTTTACTGAAAAGCAATTTTTTCTGAAAATGCAACTGTACAAGTTTTATTTGGCAAGGGAAAAAATCTTCAGGTTTCGAAATCAACGATCAAGTGTAACTGTTGAAATGTTTTTCTCCTGCACCATCTGAATGGTGAATCTCCAGAATCGTACTCGTTTCTAAGCATAACTAAGCACCACACCAAATTGTTATCTTTCCAAAAGCATTAAACAATTCGTCTTAACTTCCAAGTGACTGATCCGCGAAGTTAGAGTTCAATTTATCGCCAAAATCTTTTAGTATCTTGTCAAAATGTTATTTCACTAATTGTGAGGACAACTTTAATCGATATCAAATGATACTCTTTTTGATCCATCACGAATTACTTATTATCCTCGCTTGACCAAAGTTGATATCGCTCTGATTTTGCAGATTTCCATAAGAACGATTGTTTTTATTATTTTTTTAGAGAGCGAAAGGTTTGTTTTCCTAGTTACAAAACGTCTGTGGTTTAATTTTCTTCACATTTTTTTAATGGTTTAACGCAAACATTAAAAACGGTGGGGCGCAAAATTACGTTTTTTCAATCAAAACCACCTAGATGAACTTCAACTGCAAACTTCATCAAAATGCAAAATTTCCTGTTTAATTATTCCCATCATTTAAGATTGATAAGGAATAAAAATACATAAAGTTATACGCTGTAAATAATCTTCAGGATAACTGCACTTGTGGATATCGGCCATAAAATCTTTATCTTATCACCGCATGCTAATCATCATTTTTTTTTCTTGTATGGATATGCTTCCCATTTACCTATTCTAGAAAATCACCATTCATAATATGATGGGTGCAAATTTCTTGGTCATTTCCATACCATTCCATAAGAAAAACAACAAACCCAACGAGTAGGATCCAATCACAATTCCTAATTACGAAATACATAATTTGAATTCAAGACGTCAAAATTCAAATGATATTTTATTTGTATTTCTTTTCTTCTTCAATTTCTTTTTTTCCCCCCTGTTCTCTTTCTCTCTTTCTCTCTTTTTTCTTTTTTTTTTTTTTTTCCTTGAAGGCAAGAATATTTAGAGCTTCAACCTCATGAATTGTGCTTCTTTGTTACCTGTTTAACTATAACCTTGAAATTTTCTCAACCATTAAGAAGTTGTTGAGCAAAAGAAATGCTTATTCATCAAATAAAAAGTGACAACATTCGCATGAGCATAAAATTTGCCAAGGGGAAAGTAAAATCTAATGCAAAATTTTTCAGAAAATCGATGATCATTTTTCCCCTTTCCATTAGAAAAAATATATATTCAATCAATAGCTTTGCACTGCAGTAATAACTTCATTTCTCCGTGAACTTCTTTCAGAATCGTTCGAGCAAGTTAAGTTCTTTCTATTATTTAAGCATACATTTTTTACCCTAAGTAAAACCTCATTAGGTAACACCTTAATGAGCGCATTCTGGAGAAATCTTTTTACTGAAGAGAAGAACACGTGACAATAGTCCTAAATCGTGTCACTGAACATGCTAGCTTTTATCACCTAAGAGATTTAAAATTTAGCCCGTTATTTGCCTTACAACAAATAATGTATAAAAACCAAATAAAAGTTTTAAAATGAGTTATTTTACTGTTTAAACTGCGAAAATTTTAAAATTTCTTCTTGGGTGATTTAATATTCTGTCTTAAACTTTCATTTTTTAAGGTTTGGAATTTGCATAGTGATTTCCAGATGTTAACTAGGTTAGTAATGGTGTCTACATCGTAATCTAGGCATAGCTTAGAATAATAAATTTTAATCATTAAATTCAGAGTCATTCGAGATCTAAGGAACATCCCGCGTCAGTTTTATGACGGGGTCTCCTCCCGAAGCCTTGTACAGAAAAAAACATTACGAAAGAATAACAGGTGAAGGGAATGAAGCTTTCCATTCTTGACGCAAGTATCCCTAGTAGCATGATATATTTGAAAGTAAAATATTGGATGAAATCAGGTTTCTTCCACTCGTTTCACGCAAAACACGTCTCCCAGTCGTCGAAGTTGAACCATGTGACTCGAAAGCTTTGCCTTGGCATTTCCTGAGCCAATGATTGAACTTGCTCCCTCCAGCTAGTAATTCCTGCTCTAACGAAAAAACCAGAAAAAATTCAGCGGATATCAAATGGTGAAGCATAGTGAGCACTTTCAAGAATTAATTTTTGTGAAAAAAATTTCAGTTCTTAAGAATTTCAGTGGCGGAACAATGGCAATTGTGTGTAATATTTAGGGGAGAGTGTTGTACCTTGGGCCACTTTTCATATTTTAATTTTAACGTCAATAATTTGAAACAAATTTAAAATCTAAAAGTCCCATTAAAATACCACAACATACTTCTATGCCATATATTTTTTTTTAATTCAGGCTGGTTGAAAATAAAATGTTGCCGGCCATTTAAAGTAAAAGTTCCAAGCTGTCCCAAGGTAAAACATCCTATTGTACCTTGGGACACATTCTGTTGTTCTATGAGAATGTCTTCATTATTCAGGAAACAACCATATACTTGAACCAATTTTGCACCAGAAAACCAAAAAATATATTTTTTTCATGGTAGTGTATTAAATCATGAATATTTAATAATGAATTATGAATTATTACCAACATTAAATGCATTTAAAAGACTACTTAAGATCCGAACATTGTTCATGTTCCAAAAAATATCATTAAGAACCATGCATATGTTGTATCTTGGAACGTATCCTAAGGTACAAAATGTTTGGCTGTCCCAAGGTACAATCCCCACGTGGTTTAAGAAAAACCAAAATAATGGTCAATCTAGATGCACTATCAATATTTTCTCATAAGCAAATTATTTAAAGTACTTCTCTTTCATAACAAAATAAATTTCAGTTCATTAAATTTACAAATACAAAGACAGAAAAGGAAATAAAAATTAAATAAATCTTTTGTTTTGAGTCATGAAATTTTCTTTCTCTCACAAAATCGTCAATTTTACTCATTTGATGCTGATTTTTACTATGGCACCATTTAGAGGTGAAGGTTACTATTAGAGATACAAAAAAACGAGGCTGTTAAAAATAGATTCTTAGAAATTAGCAGTGTCCCAAGGTACAACAGTCTCCCCTATACAGTAGAGACCACAATACAGTCAAAATGTACATTTTTCCCGAAAAAAAGATTTAAATCATTACTGCCACATTAAACTAAGCAAATTCGTATAAAAAATTGCAGACAGTTGCAGATTTCAGACAACTGCTTCTTCATTCTTCGTAGATGTCGGATGCATGTATAGCAAAAAGCATGGGCACCCCATGTTAGACAGTACTGCCATATTGGGTGACTTTACCCTATTTTCCTAAAAGCTATCGTATTGAATGATACAAAGCAGGATTTTGCTTTAAAAACCATTTCCTTATGCCTATAGAAGAATTAAAAGTATCTTGTATGAAGTCTAAAACCTGTTTAAAACCGAACTTCAGCTCAAAATAATCGCAGTCAAAAAATTAATAGTTTATCTGCTTTTGATAGGCAGCACATGTTTTTGCCGATTTTATGCAATAGCAGATATCAATCGTTATGTGTGTGTAAAATATTTAAAAGCATAGTCAAATAAGGAATAACAACATTTTATTGCACAAAATTGCAGATTACTGCTGTTTCAGAGTTACATTTTGTCGGATGTCTTTTCATCCATAAGCTCACTTATTTTGCATTGAAGTGGGGTTCCTTCTAGCCCGGCAGCACGTATAATGCACGTATTTTGTGCAATTAAACGTTGTTGTTTCTTGTTTTCCTTTTCAGCACAAAGGTGTGTGTTTTACTTTATTTAGAAGCATGTTCTCTTTCTTTCTCGCTTAAAGGAATATTTGCGACTAGTATTCTGTTTAACACTTTTAAAAATCCGTTAAACAGTAGTCATTAACCCATAATTATAAAAAGAAAGTTTAAAGAGTAAGTTATTCCATTATGTTTTCCTTTTTTTCTGTACCTCAGACATTTTCTTCACCATATGCATACCTTTCTCATTCATAATAATTCTACAAATGAAATTGATATCAAAAATCTTTTGATGTGTACTTGTAAACAGATTTGCCTGCAACATATATTATTCATAAGTCTTTGAGATGCATATCATGGAATTCATCGAAATAAGCCTTTCTGCATTTGTGATTGTAATCCTCCAGGTTTCCGACATTAACATACGAATGATCGTGGAACTCGAGCTGAGGTAAAGTATTCTCGTTTCTCTCGCATTGCTTTTCCTTTTCACGTTCTGCGATAATTACCTTTCACGCTGGTTCAGGCAAAAGGTCATTATTTAAATTAAATGTAAATATGGTTGTGATTTGTCTCCGTTTTGTATTATTGTGTGATGCTATTATGTGCATTATTTTATAAATAAGTCATTGTAATTAGCCTTTTTGATATCGAGCTGGAACATATTGTAATACTAATTTAACGAGAAAGTTAACTTTTGTGGAATATGAAAAATATTTTTGAACGATCGGAAGTAAGGTGGTGGTTTTTGAAACCCCTATGCGACTTCTCTTTGATTTTCATTTTGAGTTGAATTTTTATATTGATTCATTAATGTATATTTATTAAGAAGTCATCTGCGAATGTTTTAAGTTTTCATTCTTCTTTCATTTATATTCGTATTAAGCATAATGTTTATACAAAATCTTTAATAAGGTATTTAAAAACCTATCTGTGAATATTACAAAGTTCTAGTTGAATCTTTTCTTTCATTTCAAAGAGTTTTTTTTTCCTTTGTGTTTATTACACTATGCAATCCTAAAAGTCATCTTTAACTTTCAAAAACCAAAGGTTTATGTAAATAAATAAAAGTGCGTCTTTAAAAATGTTTTACTTTGACTTTCGTTTCATAGTGCATCTTTTTAACCCAAAATAACTGCCAGTGAGCCAAAATAATATTTATAAAGTGCCAAGGATCATTTGTTAAATTATTAGCAAAAACAAATAAATATTGCTTAAGATATGTACTGCATTCTTTTTTTTTTTTCAATTTCCGTTTTTATTTGAAATAATGCAGACTGCAAAATTTTACTTCAGAGTTTATGATCCTCAAAAAGTAAAGGATAAGAAAATGTTTATTTTCCTGTCTTGCATTTAGTAAATATCTATAAGCTTCACATTTTCCAATGGTTTGCTATGTGACGATTGAATATATTATTTATGTTAATTTTTCTCCGTTGAAAGATTTAATAACAATAATAATAAAAATAAAAGCAATTGTAATAATAATAATAATAATAATGATAATAATAATAATACTGATGATGAAAATTATGATAATGTTGCTGATAACAGTAATAATGATGATGATGATGCTAACAATAACAATAACAATAACAATAATAAATCAATAAAAGAAAGAAAATATTTCACTCGACTAGTATACTTGTAAGTTACGAAAGATTTCATTTAACAAAATTCATTTTTTACTCGTAGATTACGGAAAAAAAGTGAGTCATCTCGTTCAATCTTCCAAATGAAATACAAAAGGAGCGATAAACGTCTAACTTTAAACTTAATTGTACTTTTATGCCTCACAGAAAGGTAAATTTTCTAAAATTTCACTGTTTGCATGAATTTCAAAGAGGGAGTCGGGAATTTTTCTGAAACTCTTCAATCTATAGAAGTTGAGCTTTCTGTACCACCTCTCATAGTTCTTCCATAGCACACATTCTTTATTATTTCTTTATTTGTATGTATGCATTTCTTCCAACTTAATTACACGACTAAAAGTATTTTAAGCACATTTTTGGAAAAATCAACTGCATATTATTACAATCATACGGAAAAAATAGTTTCATTTGTGAATAAATTTGTGATCCCATACAAAAGTATAAGAAATTTAGGACTTCGAGTAAAACATGAAAATCATGCAGAAAACTAATACGTACTTCAAGACATGCAGCTCTTGTTCATTAACACCGCATCACATTGTTGCTAACTAAATTAATCAAACTGCAATAAAAGTGCAATAAACACTGCACAGAATCAAAGTCGCCTTCATGATCTTTCTTGTCTAGTCTTACGTAAAATTGCCTCCTGTATCCGAATATGACCTCCTTTTCCCCCACCATCACTGCTTTCTGGATATATTTCTCCCTATACCCGCTTCCAACCCCCAGATGTTTATAAATCATAAGTATTTATTATTTATTTATTTATTTTGTAGGTGGGAGGAGTAATATTTCAACCGTTAAATTTCTTCTGATGAGTTGAAGATTCCGGGTACACAGGAGTTGTATAAATATTTACTCATTTCCTTCCCGAACATGGATTTGAAAACACATGTTACACATTGCAAAAGAAATTTAATACATACAGCACACAGATTCAAAATCACCAAATATTAAAGTAAAACGTAATACTAATTCATAAAAAAATGAGCCAATCTTACTTACCACGCGTTAATACCCAAACTACTTGATCTACTTGAATTTTTCATTAATTATACCACACATTTTATGCCAGAAATAATCATTGGAGTAACTATACTTGTGTTAAGATGTGCAAAACTTGAGTACAAGGACTCAGTACACAGCCGCTCCCTTATTTTCTCCCTAGGCCGGATAATACGGAGACCGGATTGTCGAGAGCTGGACAGTTGAGAGTATCCTGTAGCTAAAAATGAACTCCTTTCTAGAAAAAAAAAAGAAGTAGAAATAGCATAAACAATTAGATTTTTCTGAAAAATAAAACAAACGCTCTTGCTTATATTTATAATGTTACTATACTTATAAGTTCTTTTTTAAACCTACTCCCATTCAAATAATTTTAAGCGTCAAAGCATAAAGTCTAAAGTCATTACCTTACTGTAATCGTCACAGTAAATAGGAGCATTTCTATACACTATGATGTCAATGAACAACTTTCGGTTAGACTTTCTACACAAAAGGACGGCTCTGAAAAGCTCTCTTTCAAAGCAAAACAAGGCTAACTAAGCGACGTTAAACAATTATCAACTCGGGTTAGGAAACAAATACCATCATCTTTGAAAGAATTAAAAGAAGAAAATGTACTTGCTTTGAAATTTCTAAGATCTCTTACAAAGAATGGGAAAATGTCATGGAATTTCTAAACAGTGTAATAGTTAAACAAAACAACTAAATTTTTCTCCATGCCGTATTTTGCACAAAAAATGTTTACGGAAGTCAAAAAATAGAAAAATCAGCAATAAAGGAAAAAATATTATCAATTTACATCAGAAGGAAACCGAAATTAGTTTTCTCTTTTTAATTGATCGCATATGTCTTTAATCTGTGCATAAGCACAGACCGATAACAATGAAAAAATCTTAGGAGCAAGTAAAAACTTTAAGGCGACGCATAAACTAGTTCTCAGACTTGGGAGGAAAATTCAGTACAACATGGCTTCTAAATCATTTTTGTTCTGAACTAGTTTGCAAGGTTTTTCCCCCTGGTATTTGTCGGACCCTGTTGTGAGTGTATATGTTACTGTATAGTCCGAAATCTGGTAAATGTCGACATTAGCCGGTAGCTATCAGCATTCGTATAACAAAGATATGATACTGGCCGAACTAACCGATGAACCACCGGCAATAGGGAATGTTCTCCAATTTCGGCCTTTCACAGCAAAACACACACACACATAGCTATTTTAGTATTAAATTTAGTCCTATGTTCTAAAGAAGAAAATTTATATAATTTCAAAACACCTGTGTTTCAAAACAAGGGGGGCCTCCAGAATTTGACTTCAGGCAGGTGTCAAGTTTAGATTTATTATTGACGTGTGAAGAAAGAGCTCATAGTAAACTATAAAATCATGGGCATAAATTTAGAGATACTAAGAGACGCGTCCACGGTATTTTTATTGAAATTAATAACAGTGCTGGCCAAATTATTAGACTAAAGAGGTTTTCTTTTTGTTGTTTGTACACTATTTATTTTACCGTTAAAGTAAGTACAGTACATACTGTACACTGATTATTACGTTATTTTAGCATAATTTAATGTTAGCAGGTGGCAGCTCTGTCTGCTTTGTTTATGTTCTTTGTTTAACTACCTACCAGGAACATAACCTCAATCAGCTTAAACAGTTCACTAGTTCTTTTTATTAGTGTGTTAGTTAATAAGTTATATTTAAAGTTAGTTTTGGGGAATTAGTGAGTATGTGTATGTGAGTATATATAATAGTGAGTATAAACAATTTTTTACCTCTTTTTAAAAAAAGTTAAGAAATGGAGGAAACCTTGTGAAAAGTATGCCAAAAGGACTTAAAATGCTCATCAAGAAAAAGGGAATGCATACTAAACATTAGATAATTATTTCACTGTTCGTTAATGCGTCTATAGTTATGTAATCAATAGAGAATTTGCTTTTAAAACAGTCTTAGTCTAATAATTTGGCCAGCACTGTATTTACTTTGAGAGAGAAGGGAATACTTCTGGACATTTTTCTAAAAACATTACATATCCAACAGATTTTCCAACAAAATTCTACGTAATTAACCTTTAAGCAATCAGAAATACAAAAATGAATTTAAGCTTTATAAATCTTTTTAGTCAATACACCTCTTTAGTACTTTAATACGTGATCCTCCAAAGATACCCTTGACCAGTTTCCTTCACGTACCAGATCCCGTCACGTAAGGCAACATTCGCTAAGCAAAGCACACATCTTCTAAAGCAGAGATGAATGCAATTACGTGCCGCTTTCACGCTTATTAGTTGCCGCGTGGATACAAATCACGTTGGTAGTGCTTGGTTACGAGAATTTCGCTTAAAATATTAAAATATGCATTGTATTTGTTCCTTCTTCTATCACCTAATGCTACCGATCGGCAGCACTTGCCGAGGTAGTTTCTTAATAAAAATGTATTTTCTAGTATCAGTTTATTACATGTCTTTTGAAATAGATTGCATACCTTAAGATTGTTTTAATTTATTGAATTAAGTGATGTTAACGCAAACTTCAGATCACTATCAATAAACAAAATAATGTGTGCCTTACATGACTTCCTTTTACTCCACTTTAATGTCATTTTCCCATTATTGGTAATTTTAATGTTATTCAAAAGTTTACTCTCTAAATATCACCAACAGTGGACAAATTGAAACAGATTTTAAAATAAAAAAACACGCCGAATTTGTCGCCAAACTGGCGACAAAACTTGGTGACCAAAATACTGGCGATATATCGCCAAGTGCCCGCCAATTAATAACACCACTTGAGTTTACATCGAAATTAACAATGATTTCCTCCCAAAAAGTGGCAAAAGACCCCTTAGAAACACATGAATGCACAACTAGACCCCACTAGGAGTCTACGTACCAAATTTCAACTTTCTTGGACTTACCGTTCTTGAGTTGCGACATACATACGCACATACGTACATACATACATACTAACAAACAGATGTCACGAGAAAACTCGTTGTAACTAACTCGGGAATTGTCGAAATGGATATTTCGCTTGTCTATACGTTCTTAGGCACTTATCCACGTCTGATCGAGTCGGAAAAAAAACTCAATAATTATTCGGGGGTGAGTAAAATGGACATTAAGGTCAATTTTTGAGTGAAATTTTTTTCGCGAATACAATACTTCCTTTTTACTTCCTTTTACAAAAAAGGACGCATTGTATTCGCGAAAAAAATTTCCCTCAAACATCGACCTTAATTTCCATTTTATTCACACCCGAATGAATATTGAGTTTTTTTTTCGACTCGACCACATGTGGATGAGCCTAAGAACATATAGACACGCGAAATGCCCATAATGACGATTCCCGAGTTAATTACAACGAATTTTCTCGTGACGTCTGTATGAACGTATGTATGTATGTCCGTATATGCGGATGTGCGTATGTATGTCGCATAACTCAAGAACGGTAAGTCCTAGAAAGTTGAAGTTTGGTATGTAGACTTCTAGTGGGGCCCAGTTGTGCACCTCCCCTTTTAGTGGCGTTCGGATGTTTTTAAAGGGGACTTTTGCCCCTTTTTGGGGGGGGGGGGAAATCATTGTTAATTTCGATGTAAACTCAAGTGGTGTTACTTAACCAAGTGGTGTTAACCAACTTCGCGACAAAATTGGCGATTTTTTTTTTAAAATCTGTTTTACTTTGGCCACTGTTGGTGATATTTAGAGAGTAAACTACTGAATAACATTAAAATTGCCAGTAATAGGGAAATGACATTAAATTGGAGTAAAAGGAAGTCATATGATGCACACATTAGCTCGTTTTAAAAGGAAATAAAGATGTATTTTCTGGTATCAGTTTATTACATGTCTTTTGAAATAGATTGCATACTTTAAGATTGTTTTAATTTATTGAATAAGTGATGTTAACGCAAATTTAAGATTATCAATAAAAAATATAGGTAAAAGCTGCATTTACTCGCTCTTTTTTCTGACTAATTCCTTTTATTTTGATCGCTTTTATTTTGAAAATCCAAGGCGTCGAAAATCAAGCCTAAAGCCTTGATTTTCGTTGTTAAATATATTGCAAGTCGATGTAATATGCATTGAATTTAACATTCAGAAAGGATGGTTTATATATATATATCTACTATAGACATTTACATTCCTTTGTAAATGTATATAATTAATGCATCGTTGCTCTAGAGAAAAAATCTATCATAAAAAATGCTGGTTAAAGAAAAAGAGTTTTAATGTATTTTTTCGCAATACAGAAAGTGTGCCAGATAAATTTAAATTAGAGAGTGAACAAATGGAATTTAACATATTTTAGGATAAACCGAGATAAGTCATGAATTTCTCTGCATATTTGTGTAAGAGTTTCAAAATCTAGCGCTGTGAAGATGTCTTAGTTATAAAATAGACCAGCAATATATATATTAATGTTGTCCTGGAAAGTTTTACCAGGTTTTACAAAACATTTTTAAGATTTATCTTTTATTTAATTATAAACTGTCTGTATATAAATTAAAAGATTGGAATCTGCATATTTAATTAATACTATTATTCTTTTGTTAGGAAATATTCATGAAGAAAATGACAACGTAATGTGACGAAGTAAGATGCATAACGTTTCATGTATGGTTGAAAACTAACAAAACTCTTACAATGTGAGAGCAAAAGTGATCTTTTTATAATTTCTAGCATTCAGTATTTAGTACTAAGGGTAAGAATTACCTTTCAGTTTCTGCAAAAAAATATTAAATTATTCCTCAAATTTCGTTTTTGGACGGGACTTTTTCAATGTGGAGATAGACTCTCACCGTGAAGGTACAATAAATAATACTACGCTTGTCAACGAGTGCCTGCAGAAACATATCTTTCCATTATTAACAAAACACAAAGGGTCTGTACTGTTCTGGCCTGATTTAGCCTTCACATTGCTCAAAATTAGTAATAGATTGATTTCCCCCCAAAAGACGGTTGAATTGGTTAATTAATTCAATTTTTCTAATGCTCCTGAGCTACGTCTATTAAGTGTTTGTGGGCACTTGCAGAACATATAAGCAATAAAATAACTTCACAACTTTCAAGAACTACGGTTTCAAGAAAACAAAAAATTTAACAACTAATATTGCAAACATTGATGTGCTATAATTGAAAGATGTGCTATTTTCTAAATAATATTTTCAAAATACGTGTTTTTTTTCCTTATAAAGCTAGTGTAATCTTAGTTATGCGCAAAAAAATGTGTTTTTTTTTCTTCAAATTTACCGTGTCATTTACCATTATAATATAAGCAAAACTTTATGGAACAAACGTTATAAGTGCAGTTTGTGTACAAGTTTTTGCATGATCGTTGATATTTCACAGAAACGACTTATATGTGACTATTGAATAATTGAAAAAGAAAAATGTAAGTCCAAAACACTTTTTTCTTTTTGAAAATTCTTTGGAGCTCGAGGGTTTTTATTTAGCGATAAGTTATTTTGCGGAAATAGAAAGACAAGATGTGTGACTTGCCACTTACACCTGTTCTAATAAATAATTCAGAAGTTTCCTGTTATAAAATCGTCAGCACCTTTAAAATCTCAATTTATGAAACAGTCGTGGATCAAGGCCAACTATTAAATTCACAAATCCTTTTCATAAAATATTTTTTTCTTGTTTGAATTTCAATGTATTTTAATAAAATTTAAAAGTTAACATGTTTCTAAATTATTTCATATTCAAAGGTTAAAATAGTTTTCGCAAAAATGAACTAAAGAAAAACAACATACCAACGTTTATTTTTAAAACGAATTTTGCTGAGAACTTATTTTCTATTCGTATTTTTAAATTTTGAGCAAAGTAAATTTGAATAGAGTAACGTAGTTATAATGATTTTCATCACTCAATTAAATAAACACTTATAACATTCATCTTCCAATGGTAGGATAGCCTCGGCGCTTTAGTTTCAAAATAGTTCCCCATCATTAATTACGGTAGACCGGGGCACATTTACCAGGATTTTTTTTCAATGAACTTTCTAATTTTTATGTTTGAACCTAGGAAATTTTCGACATTGTGGTTTTATGAAGCAGTTATTGAAGTCAAAATTTGTATATTCAGTTCTTGCTCAGCTTGTGTTTTTAACCGTAAAAAAAATGTTTTTTAAGTCCAAGTCGGTTGCGTAAACTTGCCCCGAACACGGGGCAAGTTTAGGCATCGAGTGGGGCACGTTCTCGTATATTAGAAATGATACCAAATAGTAAATTAAATAGATATTTAACCAAATTTAAATATTTTATCTATCTCAAAACACTTCAAAAATAAGAAAATCACAAATAATTAAAGATAATTTTATAGGCTAAACTAAAATCATAGGACTTATTGCTAATTAAAAACAGAAACTATTTAGTCATCTTCTTCATCACTGTTAGATTTTACTAACAAAAATAAAATATTTCTTTCCGCATACTTGTCATGGGACTGCGTTTTGACATCTATGACGTCTAACCGTGTCTTGTCCTTTTTCCGATTGGTTGTGTGCTTTCTAACACTAGATGCAAGCGCAATTCTCTACTTCGTAAACAGAATCGTTCATTGATTTCCTTTTTACGGAGTGTAACAACTTTTCCCTGTCTCAGGTTTCGGTTTCATACATTTTTCTTTGATATCTTCTATTTCTGCTTCAATAAAAACTTGTAAATTTTAAAGTAATTTCTCCTTTTTGTTTTGTTTTGCCCATTTTGTTTCTTTTCTTTGTAGCTTCTAACTGCTCTTGTCTGAGGGCTTCTTTAATCGAAGTATCTGTTAAGATTGTGAGCATCCTCTTTTTTTTTTCCTTTCCTGGTTCCTAAGCTTTGCTCCTACTTTTTCAAATGGCCTCAGTTGGGGTAGTCCATATGTGATGACATGGAATGCTTACTGGGGAACATAATTGGATTATTGATAAGCCTTTTCATTATTTTGACATCTAACGTGGTTCTGTTTGAACGTAATGTTTCACCATCTTTAAAATAAAGAAAATGTATCAGAGGCTGAATAGTGTATAAAGTTGAAGCTGAACAAGCATTACATCACTCTATGCCTTTAAGCTATAAGATACGAATATTTTACTTAATTTAAAATGAATGGTTATTTTTAAAATTAAATAACCTGAAAATACTAAAGGTTTGAAACAGTACAGAGCGAAAAAAGCTTCCGAGGCCCGTCTAGAAGTAAGACAGAGTAGTAAACCACAGTAAGAATGTGCGCAAATGTGCCCCGTTGAAAATGTGTCAACGGGCCCCGCCGGCAAGTTTGGATTTGTTTTTACCATGCAAACAAATTTAATAACTTTTCTTTCCATAGAAATACAATTCTCAAAAAGGGGTAAAATTTTGATATTTTTTATTTGTTTATTTGTTTTTAAAAAAGTATTATTCATTCACAATAAGCTTCAAAACGTTCAACACAAAATTTACTCGTCTTGTTAGAAAACAGGTTTCCCTATCCACATGCTAAACCGAAGCTCGACCGATGCTCAAAAACTTGTGGGGATATTTGCTAGGGAGCAGCATCAATCTGCTATGACTGTTAGCTCTCCAGTTATAATTCATTTTTGAAAAAGGGCTCTGCGTAAACGTATCCAATGCGTAAAAGTGCCTCGGTTCACCCTATAATGTTTTTATTTTCTAATTTCTTGATAAGCTTAAAAATTATGCTTGCAGGTTATCTTCATTATCTTACCTTAAATGTATAAAACTGATTACTTTGATCAAATTTTCATTTTTTTTTTAATATAACTGTTTTTGCCGATAACATTTGAAGTTATTTGTACTCTCAAAATGTGGTCTAAAAATTTCATTTCAAATTGATTCTATAATCGTTATTCTTCTCAAAACTAAAACCATTGTTATAAGAATATGCTTTGTCATGCTTTTTGAGCAATAGTGATATTGAAATTCATGCACAAAATGCTTTCTTATTGGTGAAAACGACCTTCTTAGTTTCAAGTTAAATAAAATCTACCAAAGCATAAAAAATTAAACATCGTACTCATGTCCTACTATTGCAGTAAAAATAAGCAGCACAGTTATATATATATATATATATATATATATATATATATATGTTAATGAGCTTGCAGTGCGTAAATGATTAATGGAATTACATACAAAAAAAGATTTTCAAAAGTCTCACAATGCCCAGACGTAGACAGGATATAAATTACCTAAACCTGGTATTTATCATTACCTCTTTCGTTGCCCCAATTTCCATCACAAATATTTTTTTAAGAAAAAGCTCGCCTTTTTCAACTCTCGACACTCATTTATTTTCTATTCTAACTTTTGGCAATGCCTTTCAGATCTTCAGGAAGCTAAACTTCTTTCAAGGAAAAAAGTTGCCTTATTATGATTGTGGAAACATTTTACGGTTTGAAAAAACTATTTCCGACAACGAGCTTTGAGTTATTATTTGAGCTGAAAAATTGAGGTTACTGTTCGATCTTTCAACAACGTACAGAATTAAATAATATATTTTTAACTTAATATAGGGCCTTCAGTTTTCTTTAGTGAATCTTTCCAACAACACCCCCCCCCCCTCTCCCAAAAGGACATTGTCATTCTGTTTAATCTATTATGATTTTTATTCCTTGTTAAAAAAATGATTATGAGAAGCCTGCTTAGTCTCAAAAAAGATCTAACAATCACTTCAATTAACAACATTCTAAATATACAGTTGGCTCTCTGTTTAACGACGCTCTATTTAACGACGGCTTTTCGCGGTCCCAGATGGTTCACTATAGTGTTAAAAGCATTCTATTTAAGGACGCTTTCTACTTAAGGACGATTTTTTACGGTCCCTTGAAAGTCGTTAAATAGAGAGTCAACTGTATATTGTTTTTTAATTTTAGCTAAGGACCAAGCTAGCGTGTTTGGTTCACAAAAAAAAATTCGCTAACTTATCTGAAATTCTCCAATTTTCATTGCTTTACTTTTCTCGGTTTTTATGCGTTTGTTGAAAACAGGATGATTTTTAAAGCTGTATCGGATTTCACTGTACATCCCGATTTATTCCCCTTACAATCCCTGGCAGACCAATCGTTCAATCATCGGTTATACAAGCGCTCTCTCCTCAAGCGAAAATTTTCCTTTTCACTTATGTTTAACATTTTTTGTGCAGCCAACTCTAGCAATCTGTATGCTCATGGTAATAATTTTGAATTGTGAAGAATGTTCTAGGAGCTCCATTCGACAGGCTTTAAAATTGCTTTAAATTATTACTTTCGCAAGCTGCTGTCTTTATTTTCTTTCGGCTCTTCTTTTGGAAGACCTGAAAAGTAAAACTACCGGTAGTTGACGCCTATGCTAGTTGTTAACACTTATAAAGATAAAATAAATTAACAAGTCAAAATGTAAAGTAAACGCACTAGTAGTGGCCCAGTTAAGCATATTTTGTGTCTTTTTTAAACTGTGAGTGTAAACTGTCGTTTTCTAAACCAATACTAATTCCAATTTTTAAACTCAATGATCGCATTATAGCGCAACTCATTCTTAATCGTCCCATTTTCCAAAAATCCCAGAATTTTAATTTTTTCAATTTTTTATTAATTTTTTCCCCAAACTTCAAATTTAATCCATTGGCAGTCACTCCAAAATCTGAAATTTTCAGTAGTGGCCATCTGAAATCCTTTCCCTTTAATTTACAGTATTTACTTCAAATTCAAATAACTGATGAATAAAATTGATTCAGTATGATAGTAACATTATGTACCAATATATTAATCACGTTTTTATTGCACATTTCTTTCTTTAAATTACATAAGTACTAAGGTTAAAATAAAAAGTTTTTAGTAGAAAATTTGCATTTACATTTTTTGTACGCTAATGTAAAGAAATAAAGTAAAAGACAAAGTATGTACTTATAAAAGACCGTAGCCAGCGGAAGGGGTCAGGGGGTCGGACCCGCCCACCCCCACACGAAATTTTCAAAGTATCACATGCTATAAAACAAAATTGCCAAAAATTTGTTTTTCGGACTTCAAATCGAAAAAATTTAAGCCCCCCTCCCCCAATTCACCAAAGATCGTCTAAACTTTCGTTTTTAGGGCTTCAATTCCGAAAACATTTCCGAGGGAGTGCCCCCGAAAATTACCGAAAAATGGCCTCCAAACCTTTTCTCCCACTCATTACCGAAGGTCTTCTAAAACCTGACTTTTTAAAAGCGAACTTCAAAATTATTTTTGAGGGAATGACTCTTCACCCACCCCCTCTCCTTTCGCTTCCTAACATCATCAAAGATTGTTTTAAATTTAGTTTTCAGGACTTGAATTTCGAAAATTTTCAGGAGAGTAGCTTCCAAAAACTGTTCCCCATAACATCATTGAAAGTCAGCCAAAATTACGTTTTGAGAGCTTCAATTGGGAAAGTTTGCCGGTCCCCTTAACGTTACCAAAGATGTTATTACAATCGTATTTTGAAGATTTCAATTTCAAAAAATTTCCGGGGATTGGCCTCGAATCTCTTTTCAATCAAACATTATTAAAGATCGTCTAAAACTGCGTCTTTTCAACTATAATTTCGAAACATTTTAGGAGAGAGCCCTCGACCCCCTCCCCACATAGCATAACTGGTTATAATCAATAATTGAATTTTAAAAGATTTAATTTCAAAAAAGGATCTGGGGGGCAACTTTGAACCTATGCCGTCGTACCAAACAAAACAGAAAATCATATTTCTTGGACTTTGATTGCAAACAGTTGTCCTTGGAGAACCTCTTTTCCATGTCTAACGTTGCCAAAGAGAACTTTGGAATGTGTTTTAAGGAGGAAAAACTCTTAAATTTCCATCTCCTTCCCGTAAACTCACTCAAAGAAAATTTGTAGTGTCGTTTTTAAAGTCTTATTGTCAAACATTTGAGAACTCCTGAACCTTCTCCAAATTTGAGAAACCTCAGGATCATCAAGCGTAGGTCTTATAAATTAAAAAAAAAAAATCCGAGTTAGAGCAATCACCTCCTCCTCTAACATGTCAACATGTATCTCAAAATTGCATTCTTACAACTTCAATAACAAAATTTTCCGGGGAGAAATCCAAATGCGTTTTTAAGCCTTCAAAAATTTCCAGGGGATTGTCCGCAAACCAAATCCTTTCCATTGTGTTACTACCAAATGTAGCCTGAATTGCGTTTAAAAAAATGTCTTTTCTAATTACGTCTAAAATGAGATACTGAACCCAGTGTCATTTTCACATGTATTTCAAAGTATTAAAAATACTTCTAGGTCTGCTCCTCCCTTACAAACAACCATTGTTACGCTCCCGATCCTCAGAACTCATGAAAAGTGATTTGTGGTATGTATTACTATTTCATGTCCAACTTGAGGGCCAATTAAAGGTCCTTATGTCATTGGTGTCTTTCGCAATTGCAACATTTTCGACCACCACACATCTTTTCCTGAACCAACAAAACTTTACATTATTAAATTTTGATTAAATGATATTATCCTAATAAATTTAAATTATCTGAGAAAACATTTGCTCACATTTTGATAAAGTAACTTTAACTCTCGGTAATTCAGTAAAATTACTGTTCAAAAGAAAAATTCCAAAAAAAACAACCAGTAATATCGCCTACCCTCTCCCACATCTTCTTCCAAAAAAAATTTCATTTTTCTCTGTTACCTCCCCCTTCCCCACCCTACTGCCATATTGCCATATGTCTATGAATGCGCAATATGCTACAAAAATCATAGCACTTTTCGTCTTTTTCTCAAAATTTTTTTGAACGAAATTTTTGGTTTTTAATTTTAAATAATCGATTAAAAGAATGACATGTGCCGGCATTCAAGCCGTAACGGTTAAAGCAGTCTGATATGCGAAATTGTATCATAAAAAAACACTTATTTTCAATCTAATTTATTATTCCTCTAAAATGTTTGTTTCAATCGCTACGCGAGATCTTCCTCATTCCTTAATCAAATTCCATGTTTTATGATTAATTTTACAGCGTATCATGCTGGCTAATGACAAAACATAGACGCATGGTCTTTTTTTTTTTTCGCAAAAGACTTTTTTTGCTGTTTTTTATTACACATTGCTTCAATGAAGAGCATGCGAAAACGAAGGCACAATTGCTCGGTTGGTTGGAGTGTCGTGCTGTTAATCAGAATGCCGCAATTTCAAATCCGCGCCAATAAATATCTCTTTAATATTTCCTTTTTTTTTCCGTCAGATTATCACATAGACAGGACTGTATTTGCCACAACCCGTTTTTCTCCATACACAATTACTGCTTTTTCACAAGTCACTCAGTCACACTTTTAATGTACAACCAAAAGGTGAGCGATGATCACATTCTCACAACGTTGGATTTAACGAGGTTTTGTTGCTGATGTCTCCAAATTACATGCCTTCTTTTTTGCGTTTACTTTTTTCCGTTAACTTTTTTCGATTCTTCTTCATAATGTTCTTTCTTTGAACTTTTAAAAAAGCGAAATGCCACATGAAACAATTCGAAGCACTAGTATTATATAAAATAGTAATGTAAAAGGTAAGCACACCATTCAATGTAATTCTAGGACATTTTGTTTCCTACAACTTACCAAGGCACATCAATGGATATTGGAAATAGGTAGCGTAAATTTTCAATACTACTAAAGGCTGGGTGTCCGCGCATCTAGAAAGCCATAGATTTCGGCTATGGTCGAAAATGGTCATGGAAAGTCATGATTTTCGGCAAAAAATACTCAAAAATCATGGAAATTCACAATTGGTCATGGATTTTGAGTTCAAGAACATGCATATTTATAGAACTCTACAGATTGAATTAAAAATACGCATATTGGCTATTTTTTACTCTATGACGTGTCAATCCCGAGTTTTTACACATTAAGAAATCCGGATTGCTTCCACTTATTCAATACTCGCTCGTTTTTCTTTTCTATGTGATTTTACCATTTGGACATTTATAATTATGTATTTAGCATTATTTTAAACCCTCTTTATAAGTCTAATTGCGTAGTCGTGGACTTTTAGACTTCTAATTTTGCCGATCTCATTCAATGCGAAAATTTTAAGTCATCCGTGTTTATTCTAGAGACTCATAATAATTATCATTAATTCTCAGCTGTGTCTTAAGTGAATGAAGATTTTAAAAAATAAAATTGATCTGAAGAATTAATTACGGATCTTTTGGACATCGATAAAATATAAAAATCAGGGAATTTTCAAAGGTAAAATTTTAAAAAGTCCGAAAATGTTACAAATTACACAAATTCGGAATTTTTACAATATTTGTAACCTATCCAAAAGTTTGACGGTAAATATCTGGTATATCTGGTAATGTCTGGTAAATTAATTATTAAGTAGTTTAATTTAATATTTTATTTTTTCTGATTATTTACGTTGTTTATTGTAAACATAATTTCAGTAACTGCTAAATTATTAGTAGTGACAGATTGTTCAGAAAACTTCTAGTAGTACAATGCTCATATTTTGTTATTCGGTAAACTTTGAAGTTTTATTCGGTAAATTTATAATTTTCCCCTTCCCAAAAACTTGAAATTTGGGCGCCCGTGACGATTGGCAGTCATAAATAAATATGAATCAATAGATTACTAACTGCAAAACACATACTTACTGACATGGTTTAAAGACTTGAAGAGAAAAATTGTTCCATAAACAAGTTTTATCACTGTAAATTTCATATATCATGGCTTTTACTAATTTTACTGTGTTATTTACTTTTAATAACCTTTACCTTTAGAAAATCTATATTTTGAAGAAATGATTGCTTAAATCCAAGATATTGAAAATTATCTGCTTTGATCAGAAAAAAGATACCTTGATCAAGCATGATGCCCTCCCCCCTCCAGTTTTTTTTACCTGCTCAGCAGGCATGTTGCAATCGGTTCTAGGTGAATTTTTCTCCTCTAGATTCACTAGCGCACCTAATTCCTGTTTTGTTTGCTTTTTTGCTTTTTTTACCCGATTGCGACTTAACCTTGGGAGTGTCACTAAACACATGACAGTAATCAAAATTCACCATATCAAGAACTAGTTGCCATATTTTGTCAGTTTGGGATAGGCGCAAGTTTAGTGTTGCACACTGTGTCGCACGCTACCTGCATGCGACAAATGTCGGTAGTTTTCGCTGCCTGAAATTTTTTGTTTACTAAGTCTACTAATTGGGGTTTCATTGGCCGAGTGGTCTAAGCAATTGCCTCTCCCACTTGAGGCGGTGGGTCAAGACACCATCGCTCCGGATGTACTTTACCCTCTTTTTGATGTAAATTCTTTCATATGTTTATATGTATTCCCTACTGTAATAAAAAAATATATTTTGCGTAACGAAGGCAAGACACTTAGATTGTACTCCTCATTAAAATAAACCCGTGCAATAAGCACCAAAAGAAAGAATCTACTAATTCGATTTTCATCTCTAGCATGTTGCATTTGTTTTTGCCTTGATTCAAGAGACTGAGTTTCGCGACGTGTACATTCTTGAGAGGCTTTTTCAGTTTTGCGAGAAAGATTTGACTGGCGACGTTTCCGATTTCGCGTCAGCATGAGTTATACATGCTGTTTATATAGCTGTGCTGTGGTTGACTTAAGTTCGCGCATTTTTGCCGAAGGTCAAGCAGATGTAGCTTTAAACCGAGTTAGGTTCCTGGAGGGACTAATTATCAGTAGTTTAGACCACCGCAAGTTACTTAATAAACCTCACGATAGAAACAAACTATCCCAGTGAAATGTCAAGGTTGCGAAATGTACCGTCTTATAAACATAATAAATAAGTCAATGAAAATGAACTAAAAAGTGTAAAATAAAAAATTATTAAATAAAAACAAAAAACCCGACTGCGTAAAAACTAAAAAAACTAAAACGAAAAATGTATAAACCCAATAGTTTAGAATGTTATTAAATACTACTGAATAAAACACCGTTGAAACCGTACACAGATAAAACAAATCGTAAATTCAAAAGCAGAATAGAAGGATCAACAGTGGGGGCACATTCCTTTCTGATTCAATGAACCCCGTAAAATTTGAATGAGCCCCGACTTTTGATCCTTCTATTCTGCTTACTATTGCACTACTAAAGCAGTGTCCACTATTAGTGCGTTTACCGTAAAATAGCCAAAAATTATAAAATAGTGTTTAAACTTGCAATGCTTACCGTTCAGTTTATTTTTAGTTGTTTTTTGGGCTCCCCTGCTCCCCTTGTTAATTTATTCCTTGTTTATAAGTGTCAACTGCTAGTTTAGTGTCAAATATTCTCGCAGATGTCCAGTACTAGTCAGTCGTAGGAAAGTAAAGCGCAGTATCTGCAGAAATGAGATTCTGAGTTACTTGAAGAAGCGCATTTTGAATTTCATACTAATGATAGAGAACTATTAGAATTTGACATTTGTTCGTGCATCATTTTCAATGAAAATCAATTAAGCAACCTTGTACAATAAAGCTCAAGTACAATAGATGACAAAAAAGAAAAAATAAATAAATTTCATTCATTTAACATTTTGAAAGAATTAAGTTCATATATAGATTTCTCTTTAACTAACAGCTTTATTTTTACATTAAACATTATAACCTGTTTTGAAAAAAGGAGGGGTCAAATATTATGAAAGAAGTACTGCAATAGTTTTGGACAGCCCTTAAGCAATGCATGGTCGAAAACGCTTTCCTGGCGCGGTATTGACGACACAAATCACCAAAAAGACAAGACACGAATAAGAGAAGAAAACATATTTATTATTCTTAAGTACAACAAAAAACTAAAAAAAAGAACATGAAGGAGCCAACGATCGTCATCAAAGTAGGTGTTCGAAATTACGATCCCGGGCCGTGATGCATCCTACAACCACTTTGTCGGCAAGTGAAATGAAGCTTCATAGCGAGCGCGGCAACAAAAACCGCGTGTGCGCACGCACCGCCACTTGATGCTTCGGTTTAGGTAACGAAATCTATCGTGTACACCAGATGAAAACTTAACCAGCATTTTTGCTGTATTAAATATAATAAACATGTTTGCACCTCTTCTTCTTGTCTTGTCTTTCTTGTGCTTTGTGTCGTCACTACCGCGCCAGGAAAGCGTTTCCGACTATATATTGTGATTTCCCATCGTCTAGCTGTACTCTGTCTGACATGAAAGTCTGTAAACGCTGTACTGATATATTGATACATTCACGGTCTCAGACAATCAAAGCCAGATTTAGCTGATATCGGAAAATAGAAGTTACTATGCAGAAAAGTAGGCCCATTTAGTTCTGGACAAACTTCTTGTTTTTGCTTTAACTTATTGTTTCGTATTAAATTTAAATAAAATTTTAAAAAATACAATTTCTTCAAACGGCATTTTTACCTCTTTCTCTTGGGGTGAGTTTGGAAACATTGAAACAATTCTCATAGTTCCGAAACTCAAAAGAAAATTCCTCTCCGAAACACAATCTTTTCAGTGAATTACATAACAAAACTAGACGTAGTATACTATTTCATCTTCTGAACAATCTAATATTTAAAATATTTCACTTTTCTCAATTTTATATGGAATTTTTTTTTCGCCCCGTATACAAAGAAACTTCAATTTCTTTCGAGAAAAGTTATAAAAAAGAAGCTCGTGTGGATAAAGGTTTGAAAGAATTTCATCACTTACGAATAATAGGAGGAAATATATTTCAACAGATATATTACAATAATTCACGTAAAAAACTGTGAATGATTGATGATTGTGTCTTTCACTTACTGCGCAGCGGAATATAACTACAAAAGCTTTTTTTGTGTGTGTGTGTGTGTGTAGAAAGTGAACATATTATGTTTAGTTCTAAGTTCTAGTGCTTTGAAAGAAATGAAAAGACATGTATAGTTAGGTGTGCAATAAATAACTTTTTTCTATGTTCTCTATTTAATTTACGTTTTGAAATGTGAATATGCATGTGCACAAAAACAAAGTTACCAAAGTATTGCTGTACTTTTTTGAACTGAGTTACACTTATTATTTTAGTTAAAGCTATGGTTATTTTCGAATGTGTTTTACAGAGAGTTAACGAATTATGAATTTTTTGGTGGCGTCAGTATTTTTTATTTTATTCATACTTTACAAATGAAAGCTTGCGTAGTAAAGGTGTTAAAATCTAATTGCAGAAAACTAATTGCAAAAAATTATCGACTTATATAAAAGAGTTGAAATCTTTTCTGTCTTTGACAATATGTAGGATTTCTGAAATCTTATGCATTTCTTGAATTAATACTTGAAAATGTCAAGACAAACATTATAAGTACGAGTAAGACCATGTAATATGTGTGGTGTAAACTGAGAATTTCAAAAGCTCTTAGTAGTTGAAAGAAAACTACAGCATTGGTCATGATTGCTTTATTAGTGAAAAGATGTTACGACGGTTTTAAACGTGTTATTGTGTTTTGCGTGACGCTCTCAAAAATGCTTCTGAAATAAAAACACTGTTACTTTCTTTCCTTTCAGTTTTTTTTTTTTTGTTGTATTTATTTATTTTAGTAATTTTTAAAAATTTGTTTTGATTAAAATGTTTTTAACATTTTAGTTTATAAGACAGCAAAGACCTACTTTCCGAAGCGCCTTGAATTTTAATTCTACTTTTTAACGTAATCCTTTCATGTATTATAACACAAAATAATGTTTCCACTGAAGTATATACTAAAAAATGTTTCGACTGAGTTCCGCAGACTTTGCATAAACTAATCATTCGTTTCGTAATCTTTTTTTTTTTTTTTTGTAAAAAAGACGAGTTCTTTAATTTAAAAAAATACCCTCATTAGGGTCAGATATTGAGCTCTGTATGTATTCCGATCGCTTAGGACATGGCATTATTTAAACATTTTTCTTTAACTTCAGTTTAAATCCATTTTCGCTGGTACGATTTATAAAAAAATATATCAGTATTATAATTAACTATGTAATTTAAGAAATCCGTTTGCTGCCTTCGTCTTCTTTTCGAAACTTTAATGAGTTATGAAATTCTGGCGTTACTGCTTTCAAAATGTGATTTTAAGTTGTGTACTCAAAGAAATATTCCAGGCTTAATGAGTCTAATTAAGTTTTATGTTCTCGTTAAATATGTTCCATAAATCCTGTTTTGAATAAAGTGCTTTTATAGGAGTTAGCGTTCAACGCATCGAAGCAGATGTTAATAAAATCTGAATGTATTACATATTTTTTAATTGCTCGTGATTCTACAAAAGAGCAACTTTTATGAATATTAAAATTTAGTCGTAAAACCATGCCAAAATGTTTTTAAACTGCTTTAATAAAAGTAGATCTTGTTTTAGAGCTCATTTTTTCAGCTTCATTAACAGGTTTCTTAAAAGTAGAGTTTCACCAATGAACGAATGATGTAACATTAAAAAATGAATTCATGCCTTTAATGCTGCACTTTTTTTGTGAGACATTTATTGAAATATCATTAAGTTTTGTGTTTTATTATTCATAATCTGCCAAAAAAAATGATACTGATCGAAGTTTTTTTTATTATCAATTATTTTTGGAGATGATGATTTTTTTTACAGATTACAATGCCATTAATACTGTTTCCCTTGCTGAAAAATGTTCTTCCCCCAGCATCATGTCCGTTGTAAACTCATTATAATCTGAAGTAGATGCAAGAATTAAAATTACAAGGTATAAACTCGCATTCATATATGCTTTATAATTTGGCAACAACTCACTTCCAGACCTTAGAAACAAATTCACGTAATTTGTAACGCGTCTCTTCAGTTTTCACATGATTACTTATTATCTAAACGGATTTAAGAGACATAGAGAAATAAAACGAAAGTTCAACTCAATTACTGACAGTAAACAACGTACTAGAGCCATGATAAGCGTAAAGGTGCAAAAGATAACATTGTTGCTAATTCCAGACGCAAAAGGGAAAAGACTAAAGACTTCGGTTTTAATAATGGTTACGAAATATTTGGGCAAAATAGTCCGAATTTGGTTGAGAGATGGAAATTTGTATGAATAAAGTAAACGTGAATTAATTGATAAGAATAATTCTTGGTTGGAAATTTGCTATTTCTTTCGTGTTTTCCCATCTCATCTAGAAACAATTTAAATATATTTAAGTTTATATGTCCGTTGTTCCGATAGATTCATCTTAATATGAGATGTGGCTCTATTGTAAAAAAGTTTGGGAACCACTGCTCTTAGCTATGACTCATTGAGTCGAGGGTTTTTAATTTTTAATGTGATTTCAGTTATTGTCTGTCTGCTTCATTTTAACATAATAATACAGTAACTTCACCTCTTTAAAAAAAAAAAAAAAAAAAAAAAAAAAACACGAAAATATAACTAAGCTTAGGAGAAATTACACACTCAAAAAGTAGGGAGGAAAAAAGAGGTTTGAGCAGCAGCTACCCATGTGGTTGTGCAACCATCATAACAGAGTATCTTCTTGAATTTGTTAGTTTTCTTTTCTTGAGCATCGATAAATTGTCTTTATTATCGTTTGCTTCCCCAAAGTGTGAATTTTTAATTTCTCCATCTGAATTTGTACGGAATCAGAGTAATGAAAAAATATGTGAAGAAAAGGGCACATGAACAAGATTCGAAAAACAAAACAATCATCACATATACAGCAAAAGACATATTTATTTATACCATCCAAATCATTTCAAAGGGATTGTTGCGTAATAAGTGAATTTAAATTGCATATTATTATGTCAGTAAAGAAAAATGTCCCCCCTCCCCCATAAAAAAATAATGTATAAACCTCATCAGACTCTCAACTGAAAGTTAAAAAAAAAAATATTTTCATGTTCTGATATGGGAACATTTAAATATTTTTAAATAAAAAATTCAACTCAAAATGTAGTGGTCTAATTTAGCAAAAAAAAGGACTGCGAGGACACTACTCATAACGTTTATATAGATGGTTGGGACAATTTCATCGGCACATTAATTCTTTGGGCTCTGACTTCATCATGATTTTTAGAAAAAGTGAAGGCTCCATAGTATTTTTTCTCGTGAATATTACACAAACTTTCTTCAGTACTATTTTTTCAATCCCTCGAAGTACTTACGCCAGTCTCCAGTACTAATCAGCATCTGATTACTTTTAATTGTTTGTTGCTACTCTAGAACAACACAAAAATATCCACCGTCATAAATTCTCTTACACGACTTTTTCTCCCTTGTTCAATGTACTGCCAAATTCTTTCTTTGATTTACTTGACTTTCTAATGAAATGAATGTTACAGATAAACATGAAAACAAGTGCCAATACTGCCATAATCATGAAATGTAATTAATACATAAGCATGCAAAGTGTATGACATTTTTAACAGAAGTTCAGCGTTAAAACACTCAAATAGTGTGTAAATGTTGTCGTAATAGTAATACTTCTTAGCTTAGAATTTCATTGTATTTTAATAGTTCGACTTTATTTAAAACTAGTTGTACCCACATGGCTTTGCCCGTAGTAGAAAATTAAAAGGTCATTCGGTTCGCCTGTATATTTACAAGTAATGGATGATGAATTACTCGCCAATTGGCTATGTTCATTCGCTCTCCCATTCCACGTTATAATAACTTGGTAATTTACTCTTCCATCTTATGATAATTTTTCTCGAGAAAATGTATTTAAAATTGGAATAGAGAAAGAACAAAATCGAATTTTCGAAAAACCGCTTAGAGGTGCACACCACCATGCTACAAACTAATTATGTGCCAAATTTCATGAACATTGGCCGAACAGTCTAGGCGCTATGCACGTCACAGAGATCCAGACATCCAGACATCTTGACAGAGAGACTTTGAGCTATATTATTGGTAAAGATTTCAAAGTGTAAGCACGAAAATAAGAAATAATTAATACTGACCAAACATTTTTCTGCATTTCTTGGAAAAAAGAAAGTTTTCTTACGGTAAATGAGACAATTTGTAAAATAGTACATTGAAGAAGTTTTATTTCTAAGATTATTAGCTATTTATTTCTTTTAGGATATATGTTGTACCATTAACATGAATTTTATATTTTTGAAAGGTCTCTAGCCGGTAAAACCTGGGAATCAACATGTGGTTCATGTTTAATTAAACACGTAAAATAAAAAAAGCTCCTTGCAATTTAGAGAGAAATATACAAATAAATGGAACGTAATCAAGAACTTTTAGTAACACATCGTTTTGCTGTGTGTTTTAGCAGGCGTTCGATTAGAAAGAAAATAATTAAGCGTTTGTAATAATTTAGAGAAAAATGGAAAATTCGCTCCAACTGGGAATGTCTTGCAACTGCATAATAGGCTCTTATAAGAAAGTGCTTTAAATAATGAACTGCGCCGCATCAAAAATGTTAGTTTTCATTTTTTTTCAGGTATAACATTTAAAATAACAACAAAACAACCCCGCCCCCCCCCCCCCCCAAAAAAAAAGAAGCTTTTTAAAAACGTTTTCGTTGTGAGTTAATCAGTCTTTACTATGTGTTAGAATATATCAAGCGTATAACGAAATACAACGATAACATCATACGAAAAAAACATAAATATACTTCTTGATGTATACAGGGTGTTCCGTTTTAATCTGCAAGACCTTTATTTTCGCAACCGTTAGTCCTAGATGTATACCTCTAATTGCAAAAATGTTCAAAATCAAATGCAGAGTTAAGATATTGCAAGTTTGAAGCAAAAATAAAAATGAGTCAAAAAATACAAAATCTAACTTTTTATACGGGCCCCATGTCCCCTAACTTATATTTAGAGAAATAATGTCCATTAAAAAACAATTCCAACACAAAAAGTTTGAAATTTTAGTACGACTAATATTCACCGAGATATGAAACGCAGCGTTTCGTGACTTACACCACTTTTCATTCGCCGTCAATAACGCCTTCTGGGGGAAATATAGCAGTTAACAAGGGCTTAAAATTGTGCTTGTGCATAGAGTGTGGTTTTCCAAATTGTTCGAGGTTTTGTCGTGTGTTTTCGCGTATGACGGCATAACATTTGTATTTGTTTTTGAATAGCAATGAAAAACATAAATACCTTGTTTTTCTTACTTTGACGACCTGTCATTTTTCTGAAAGGGCAGTAAGTTCCATTCTCATCTTTTGTATGGTCCCTTAAAACTTCAAACTGGAATACATCTCCCTGAGTTTTTTGTCGCACAAAAGTCTAGTTTTTTTGTGTTAGTAATATCTTTCAATGGAGATTATTTTCCTAAATATAAGTTAGGGGACCTGAGAAAAAGTTAGAATTAAAGTTAAAGTCCTATAAAAAGTTAAATTTTGTATTTTTTGACTCAATTTTATTTTTACTTCAAACTTTCAATGTATTAATTCTGCATCTGATTTTGAACATTTTTGCAGTTGGAAGTATACACTAATGACTAACATTTGCGAAAATAAAGGTCTTGCAGGTTAAAACGGAACACCCTGTATACGCAAGTTAGCTACCGTCTCTTCCCTTTTTTTGTGCAATCTGAATCCAAATTATCAAATACTTTAACGTTTCTCGAAATTTCAGTTTTTTTAAAAACGCTGGGGAACAATTTGTAACATAATTTCTGTTGACTTTGGTTTTTGAGCTGTTTTATAGTTAATATGGCGTGCTGATTTCCAAACTGTATTTAGGTTTCTTCTATCACGTCGTTTTTTTTCTCTACAGCTTAAGAGTGTGTTAACTCACGACGGAATTTAGCACGGATAGGGGCCCGGATCTATAAAATTTAGAGCCCCTGCAACAAAACCTGTAGGCAGGGGCGTAGCTAAGGGGGGGTTTTGGGGACAAAACCCCCCCTGAAATGTTTGTCTCAAAAAAAAAAGAGAAAGAGAAAAGAGAAGGGAAAGAAAAAAAAAGAAAAAGAAAAAAATCAAAACGACATTTTTCTGAGTAACAAAGGTCAAAAATTCACTTCGTCCCCCCCCCCCTCCCAATGACATTGATAATCTGCTACATGAGTGACCCTCAAGCATAAAGATGCCTCCCTCTGCTGCGACAATTTTTGATAATTGACTGAAATTTGACACTTCGCTTTATAAATGAGATTGATTTGTTAAATCAACGTATATGTAGCCTTTCTTCGTCATTCATTCCGCAAATTGTTAAATATGTTTAATTTTATGAGTGGCGCAGTGGGAATATTGCATACAGTCGAATCTGTATATTTCGAATTTCACATGAAAGAAAAAAATCGGGATAAACAGGTTTTGAGATACGGGGGCTTTAAGAAACGTTATAGAAATTTGGAATATGATAGTGAAAATTTGAAATCGATACTAAACACAATGTGGGTTGTTGATTAAAACTCCTCTGTATTAGTTTAGTTAGTTGAAAAAGTCTTATACTTTCTTTTTACTCGTATCATTTCGGTTTTCTAAGGAATCACAATTTTAAGGAAGAGAGCAACCAAAGAACAGTACTAATCCCGATAACAGAGTGAAATGGCTTTTAACTTGAATGATTATTAACCATGAACTTGAAATGTTAATCTTAAAGGTCAAACCTATGAATTTCACATCTTTACTCTTCTTCTAAAAAATCTCTTTAAAAATTTCTTTGCTTTTGTTTTGTTTGACACAAGTTTCGGACTTGAGGCACTCCATTCCAAAGTATGTAAGATTCACCTCCCTCTTATTTTGTTAATACTAAAAAAGTTTACACACACACACACACACACACACACACACATACATATATATATATATATATATATATATATATATATATATATATATATATATATTTATATATATATATATATATTCACACAAACAGACAAAATACAAATGAAAAAAGCAAGAACATCAAAATAGAAAATGAAAAAGGTGAACCCAGGACCAACACTTTACCAAGGGGGGGATATATATATATATATATATATATATATATATATATATACAGGGGCAGATACAGAGTATCATTTGGGGGGTCACATGTGGAAGAATGACTACTCCCCCCCCCCCCATTAGTGAACCTGTGGTTTTGGGTACGAAAATTTCCGAAATTGTTTGGGAGGCAAAAAAAAAAGCACCAAATCAGCCAATAAAGCAGTTAGTAAAGCATAAAGCTACTAATTAACCCTCCCTTTGTATCCGCCACTGTATATATATATATATATATATATATATATATATATATATATAAAATAAGTAACCCCCCCCTGAAAGTCGGGTCTAGCTACGCCTCTGCCTGTAGGCTAGCAGAGTGTATATTTTCTACATTAATAATTCTTACTGTTTTTTTTTTTTTTTTTTTTTGTCAATTTCTTTGGCCGTTGGGCCTTTTTAGTCCGCAGGCTCCGTACGGTGGGGTCTGCGGGTACGCAAATTCGAGCCTACATGCATCATAAGAAGCACTATTATTCTTCTAAGTATCTCATTTCCACGTTTCCTAGCCTGTCATTTAAAAAGATATAGGTCGGTGATTTTCATGGTCGCAGATTCGGCACCTTATTAAAGATGAAACTTTCATCGGAATAATGTTAGAAATTCAAAAGAAAGCTTGGTTGGCATTCAAAAACATTGTTAAAGATTTTCTTGCAAATATACGAGCCGAGAATTACGCTAAAATGGTCCAACAACTTGTGGAGAGCTTTCAAATGCTTCCAAATGTTCCTGTATCAACATCAAACTTCATTTATTTACTCGTACATAGCCATTTGCAAACTTCCTGAAAAATCTTGGTGCATTCAGTGATGAACGAATCCACCAAGATTTGAAGGTCATGGAGACACGATATCAATGCAAAATGGATGCGTATATGATGGCTGACTGCTGTTGGAGCAACAAGCGAGAATGTCCACAGATTAAACACTTCAGAAAAAGCTATAAGCGAAAATTTTTACCTTAATGTGTAGAAATACACAATTTTACTTGCGGTAACTATTATAGCCTTTGTATGAATAAAATTGTTCATTGTAAACAGTGCACTTGATTAGGTTTTACTTTTTTTACCTAATTTTTATGACTTTTGAGGAGAGCCTGTAATTTGAAAAGTTAACGTGATTGATAAAAAATGCGATTATTCTTGGATTCAGAGGCCAACAGTTAGTTGAAAACAAGTCACAGATTTAAGACAACGAAATTGCTGTTTCCCAGTGTAAGGTGTTTGTAACCACATGCGGAAGAGAACATTATTTTCCAACATCATATTGAATTTACTCATTTATGTAAAGTGGTCTTACTCTATAATATTTTAACTTTAACAAAATGTCATCCGCATTTTACTTCTCTTTGCAGTTTTAAATTTGTTTTTTTTTTTTTTCATTTTCTTTAAAAATGCGAAAAAAACAACGTTCCTCTTTACTAAGACAACCTGCAAAAATTGCTGTTGGTAACGTTTTGAGAAATCGAGAGCAAAAAGAGAAAGTGTCAAAGTGTTTACGAAACATAGCTCTGACAATAAAATTGTTGGGAATTCCAAATAATATTATCAATAATTCACGTTTATTTTGATATATTTGGCTTTTAATTAAATCCCTATTTTCTTTTATCTTGCAAAGTCACAAATGCTAATTTCAATGTATGTAACGTATTTCCCGATCTTAGACACGTGCGTGCCTTACGTCATGAAATGACGAAATTCCTTATCCATTTGATTGGCCGCCGTTCTAACATCGGGAAATGCGCATTTCACATGCAAATGACTCTGGCTGACTATATATGTTGCTTCTGTAGCTCAGTTGCTTGCTCTTATTTTTAAGGCGCCGTATTTTAGTTTCATAGTCAGCCAAGTCGGCTACTTGCCGTCATGCTCTTGATTAGGCATTTTATAACTGTAAACTTTATCTGCAAACCTTAAGTTTAAATAACTGTAACTTCGTTTGCATAAATGATTCTTCATTTGTCATAATGCAAATTTACAAATAATGGTTTTGCCTGTTTTACTAAACTAATTATGCTTCGAGAGAACTTATGTTGCAATATCATATTTCATATGTAAATAGCTCGCCAAGGATACCACTGTATAATATCACCAAGGAGGAAATAAATTCATAATTTCAAATACAGGTATTGATTTCTGAAAAGGACTCCAGTTATACTCTGCAACTAAAATGTACTAATTAAATTAGTCATCGGTGCGATAACTTCATTGACAAAACCTCATCGCGCAATAAAAATCACGTTAATTTATTTTCAAAGTATAAAGTTTCCAGATTTAATTGCCTTGAAGTTAAATTTATTGAAGAAAATTAGATACGTCAAAAAAAAAAAACTTCTACCAGTATTATTACACGTGTGAAATTTACTTTTTTGAAACTTGAATTTCGTACTTAGTACGTTATCAGCAGCTGTTTCTCAGTTTAAATGTGAGGTACACATTTTTAAAATTCATACATATAAAATAAATTCTGCTGTTAAATGTTCTCTACAAAACAACCCCCGTTTGTGGCATAAGATTTTATGCGATTTTCACTTTTTACTGCTTCGTACATTTTTTTATTTGGTAAAATATATCCGGAGCTCTTTATAAAAACAAAATTCCAAACTTACAGCGATTCTAAAAAGTAAGCACATTCCTTCAGCCTGTCAGGCATGTATCTAATTTTCAATTCAACTTCAAATTTTATCGTTACTTTCAATCACATTTATGCTCCTTGAAGAGTAGTTCAATTAACAGTTTAATTTATTTTCAGACCATTTTTCAGTGGAATTTTAACAAATGTGTATATGCACTTCTTAGGACAAGATCAACACTTCTCGCCCCAAAAGAATACAACTCGTTTAACTCATTTTTGGAAATTAACTGTTTCATTTTGAATACAAATTACTTCGTTTTTATATCACATTTTAATACTCTTTGCATAATACTCTTTCATAACTAGAAGTAGGTCATTTTGTCTTCACAATATTTTACAACTAATCATTTTCTTGCGTGATTCTAATCTTTCCAAAGCATGAAAAATTTGGAAATTTTACTGGCTGGAATATTGTTGAAATAATGAAATGAAAAGAAAAATGCTTTGTAATCAAACTATTTACTTTAATTGTTTTCATGGAAAACCTTAAATTGAAACGTGGAATTTCGTTATGAATATTTATGAACATTGATAAGAACGCAATTAGTTATTGCCGATTAAGAAATTTCTCATTATTTCGTGCATGTTTGGCTTCGTCAATAAAAGGATGCAATGGATAATACAGCAAATTTTATTAAAAATGGTGATAAGCAAATTTAGTTGTTATAAATTTATTCGAACCAAAATGCGCTCTCATTCTAATGTGCTGCTAAAAGAACATACTACTATGAAAGAAAAGTATTTAAAATATGTATAGATGTGAAAAAGAAGTATTTAAGTAAGACAAATCTGATTATCGAATAAAGAGTTTAAGTACATTTAATTAAATACGAAACATATTTTTTAATTAATATATTTAAAATATCTTTTTTTCTGAATTGAACCGTGAAGTAGGAAAAAATTTGGTGTTCCGTAAAATAACAATTTACAAATTGGAAAACGTAGTTAAATTAAGTGTTGTTTCTTTTTAATAAGTAAAGTAAAAGAATTTAGTTGATTATTCGCAACTCCAATAAACTATAAATGGTACTGCAGACACCGTCTAATGGCGGATGAAAAAGGTAAAACAAACGCATGCCGTAGCGTATAAAATGCTAAGTCTAGTAATTTCTGTTTGTATGTATAATTTTTTGAAATTAATTTTTTAAGTCTTTTGGATATTCTGGCCCACATAGAAAGAAATGAGAAATCAAGAAGCATTACTAAACGTTAGGAACTAATGCAAATCACGTAGTACATAGTTCTCAACAGCCATTTCCACGATGTTGAATTTAATATTTATCCATTAATGATGGAACTACATTTTCCTTTTGGCCATAAGAGTGACAAGAATAACATTTAATACTAGATAATATAATTATATGACAACACGATTGAATATCAAAGAGGAAGATGATATTTATTTGTTTTGATTAGTTAACGCTGTGTTACATTGGTAGCTGAGTTATTTCTCAAATTGCCGAATTGGTATTTTAATTATTTCTGTTTCATATGTTTTTAATTTCTCAGTTAAATGCTGTTATGCTATGCAAAACATCAATGAAATTCTCCCTTATATAGTGTGGTAGTTTTCTTTTTTGTTGATCTTCCATTAGTTATTTAAACTTATGGAATTCTGCAATCTTCATACCTTTTACCGTTCGTATAAAAAAAATGGTTTAACCAATATAAAAGTAATCTCGCCAGGGATTTTTCCTAGCCCAATACTAAACTATAACCCTAAATATATTTTTGGCGAAACTATCAGTCGTTAATTTAAACAATAAAGAACAGTTGGTGCACCAAATTTTGGCGATTAAAATTCTCAGCTTTTGTTTTTTCTAGTTCAAATTCTAAAAGTCCTTTCTCGGTTAAAAGTTTTTGTTGCCGATCTGCGATAGCGTTTTCAAGAATATATTTTGCATACTGTCGATTTCAATGAAATGCTGCAGTAATATAAGGTTAGTTAAATGAATTATTTTTGAACTGAGCGGACATGAAAGCCCTAAATCTTCAGCTATGTTTTTAATACTTCTTTCGAGCATTAGATTTTAAAAAAAAACTCAACTTTTTTTACAAATTCACACAGAACAAAATAAATAAAAAATTATACCTGGTAAAACTTTATCCTTTTCAAAGAAAAAATGCGTAGAGCAGACAAGCATACTTGTTTTTACTTTTTTGCCAATGCCAAATTTGTTAATTCTGTTTTCTTCTGTTTACGCTTTCTCCGTTTACGACAATCAACTCACTTTTTACAGGGAAAAAATGGAAACTATAATTATTTTGAGAAGCTCGAGAATGCCATTTAAAGACGCAACAATTTCTGTTGCTAAAAGCAAATTGAGACATATCGAATGATGAAATAAGTAAATGAAATACACGAAACGAACTGCCGATGTTTATCTCAACTGGTACACGTGGAACGCAATGTTTTACTTTTTTCTATAATTTTGTAAATCACCTCAAGGTAGCGTATTCGAGCGCTGGAGTTGCGAATATAGTTAATTTTACGTTCTAAATTTCTCCAAACGATAAAGATAACTTTTGTCTTTAAGTTGCGGAAACAATTTATAAAATAAGTTTCTTGTTATTGAGATTGTTTCCCATTCTATAATAAGGTTTTTTTTATTTAATTATAATTTTTTATACTTCAGTTTCCATTGTTGACTTATGCGGTAAATTTCGAATATGATTTAATGCTAAAAGCCTTTGCTAAAAGTCAATTATGCTAGAACAATGTCTCAATTTCAACCATCGGGTTAATAAATGTTCAATATTTTATGATGTAACCATATACCTAAAACTTATTTTCTTACAAATGCAGTATCACTGCAGTGAAACTTGTTTCAGAATTTAGAAGCAGTGTTTGGCTTATACAAGATCAGACTTGATATTATTCCACTCGGTATGCCGTGTAAAAAACGCACCGACCAACAAATAAGCACAAAAAATGGGCATCATAAATGAAGATAGGAAATATAAACATTAATATATTTATATAATTAAAATTTCAGATCTATAGTTAAAATGTTAGAAAATATTTGATTTAAAAAAATCAAAAGCTTCTGTTTCCTAAAAGAACAAAATATGCAAGTTTTCGCGACAGGAAGAAAGTGCTATTTGGAAGAGAAATTCATCAAGGATTGAATATATAAATTAAGAGCACAAATTTATTGATGACATTGTCTCCTTTAGATTAAAAATCAATTGTATGTCGACTAAATAAAAGCTTATACAATTGTGTAAATTTAACTTAAGGAATAACCGTAACATATTCTTTCTTGTGTGATGATAAGCTATTATTGGATTTTTTTCGGTTTAATAAAAGCACCACAGAGATTTAGATAATGTGTCAAAAATTTTGAAGGTGGAAAAACATAAAAAATTATTTCCGTCAATAAGCACTACAGTGATATTAAAATCAAGTTTATTGATATGTACATAGAAAATTTACACATTCATAACATACTATTTCAGAATGAAAACTTAAAATTTACACTTCAGATGCACTAGATAACCCAGCTACATTTTTATACCCTTTAGGGAACAGAACCATGTCATTTACATTCAAGAATGTATTAAGAAATATGAGATAAGAATTCACACACCAATCAAATTTCATACAATGGCAAACCTTTCATTCTTGAGCACTATAAAATTATCAAACTCTTCTATCACTTTTAAAATCCAGTTGTAACAAAATTGAATTAATTTTAAAAGAATAGAAAATAGTTTTATACACTTCATTTCAAATAATAATAAAATAACAATAAAAAATAAAGTATTAAAATGAACAGCAGAAAGTTTTATCACGGGACGCGGGAGCGTCCCGCCCCGCCAAGGAAACCAAACGTCAGCAACCAACAGAAGCAAATCCACCGCCAAAGACGAAAGGAAATAAAAGCGACCAAGACCAAGATTACACGACAGAACAAGTTGGGGTTTTTTGGATTTTTCACCCCTCTGTATCTCAGCCCCATGAAGACCCCCAGAGTTGATTTTTGGTACACTCAATCTCTAGTGGCTCCTGACGCCGTAAACCAAAATACAATCTCCTGGACCATCAGAGGGAGGAGGTATTAAAGTTATAAAATCGCTGTTCAAAAAAGTTTTCGCTTTCTTTGACAGGGCTACAGCCCAGACGAAAAAAGGAATCAAGCTGAAATTTCGCACACACATTCCTTGTGCCCTACTGATGTGCCTTTTGTGCCATTTGACCCCCCTCCCCTTCCCCCCTCGTTTTTACCTCCCAAATTGTACCTTCCCGGGGTTCTATCACAGTCCCCCGGGGGGCTACGGTAATGATTTTTTGTATACATATTCTTGGGGGGGGGGGGGGCCATTGAGTACATATACAAAAATTCAACCACCAGGGACATCATGGGCCGGAGTAAGTGAAGTTTAAAATCACTAATTTTCTCTAAATTATTATGTACTTACTCTCAGCTCATAGGGTTTGTTTATCTCGGACTGCAATTGCAAGGTTAGAACAGATCTAACAGTTATTCCAAAGTTATCTTAGGAAATGAAATTCAATCAAGACTAAAACATTTACAACAGTTGCAACTAGACGTTATTTCGCGGATATCACAAATTTGCCGCAGCGACTGCGCATGCGCGCAGACTTAGCTCATTGGGCTTTCTGTTTTCAGATTCTATGTTGTTTGTTTATACTTAAGCAGAGAAACAAATTAATGAATGAGATTAGAATGCTGTCCTCCCCCCCCCCCCCCAAAAAAAAATTTGCCGATACGAAATTTCCTTTCCCCTGTTTTATAGTTTTTATAAATTTTAAATGTCGGCGCGAAACTGGGGTTAAACCATTACAATATTTTACGTGACAAATTATATGAAACCGTACGCATATGAATACGGCACATATAACTTTTTAATTGAAAGCGAAAAATAGCACTTTTTTATTGGTTTGCTTATTTTCTAAATTAATGGATTTTTCACAAACAACACATAATGAATTGAAAATATATGAAATACGTGTTTGGATATCCATGCTTTGCAGTAATTTGTTAGCTGAAAAAATTTTTGCAATTAATTTAAGCAAGACTTTTAATGAGCTTAGTCCACGCGCAACATGCGCATTCGCTATGGCAAATTTGGGATATCCGCGATATGAGATCGAGTAAAGTTGTATAGATCTTCTGACACATTCAAATTTAAAATATTTAATGACTTAGGGTTTTTTTTTTTTTTTTTTTTTTTTTTTTTTTTTGCTTGGTGATAACATGCGTTATTTCGTTTTTTAAATGATTTTTTAAACAAAACTAGGTACTAAACAAGACAAAGACTTCTATCAAGAAAAAGATAAATCACCAAACAATCAAAATTATCCCATAAAACGTAAAATAATCCACGATTTAAGAACAAATGTAATTAAACAAGAAAGTGAAAAGCTAGATTAAAATAGCCCTCAAGCTGTAAAACATTTAAAAAAAACCTTCATGAAAATGTTGAATAATCTGTCAAATAAAGAAACTGTAGCAGAATTTATTGCGAAGTTGTAAAATTCTCGAAAACAATATAATTTAAAATATAGTATTTTATTATCCAAGAAGTTTTCTTTGCAACAGAGAGGATACAAGGATTGCAATAAAATTTAAACCGTCCAATTCTCGCAAAATGAACATAGAATCTTAATAGTCAGAAAATAACTTATAGTAAAATTAGGCTAGCCATTATTGTTCCTTAAAAACACAAAACAGCGTTGTTTCAATTGAAAATTTTCTGATTTGAAGTTCTCAATTCTAAAAATTGAGCCAAAGTAATAATTATCAATGCAAAAAGGTGTGATATCTCATCAAAAACAACCCTGTTGTAAAAATTTCCCCGCCAAGAAAACCTTTAACTTTTCCGCACAAAAAAGAAAACCTGCATCCTAAACCCAAAAACCCTCAGCCATAAAAAGTTATGATATCTAGTTTGCCCCCCAAGTATCTGCCAAACTATCATCCTCCCTCTTCTCCTTTTTCATCACAGCTACTTCCATTAGAATCTCCTCCCACCTTCAACTCCTCAGAAATATGGATAGATCTTTTAAATTGTTTATCTTGTTTGGCGGGAAGCTTTTTGCTCACCAAGCAACCACTTCACTTTGAAAAGCTTCCCGCCAAACAAGATAAACAATTTAAAAGAATTCAATGTAAAACAGTTCTTGTCTTTAGCTTTATTTAAAAGTAATTCAATTTTTTTGATCAAAATAAAGCAGTCACAAATTTAGTTCATAAAGTAGGTGCTAACCATGAAACACTAGGTGAAAAAATATTTATATAGTTAATAGCTTTTTTGTAACTATAAATACAAAAGTTATACAGAAATCACGCTTCTTCACATACCAGGAAGCTAAAAAGTTCAGAAAAAACATTCTGTGAAGTAAAAACTAAATTTACTATTCGAAATAGATAATAGAATGTTGCTTTTTCTTTCCCTATTCCATTTGCAGAGAAACAAATATGTAGAAATAAATAAAAGTATAAAAAGCAATTTTGCCGTTTAGTTGTTTAAGAAATACAGTACGTTTATAGTCGAGTCGAAAATCGAATAAAAATTTCGCTATATAGTCGTAATTTCAAAATAAAAAGTTACAGTAAAGCGTGAAGAAGGATTGAATCTATTACGTTATATAGCCATAGATTTGCTATTTACGGCTTCGATATTAACGGGAGCTAATGTATAAATACGGAAACCAACTCTATAAACAAATTAAATATTATTACAATGGCAAACATTGAACTTTAGTGCACTACAAATATCAAATTAATCGTTTTTAATAACTAGCTGCGGAAAAAAATTACTTATTTTTAGACCTCTTCTGGTACAACTGGAATTATTGTATTTTAATTAAGTTACTGAATCCAATAAAGAGTAGATGGATAAAGATTCGTAACGTTTTTTTTTTTTTTTTCGAAATGTCATTGCAGTTATTTCACATAAAAATTTTTACAGGATTGAAATACCAAACTTGTGGGTTGGCGATTCACTGGAGGTCGAAATCAGAACAAAAAAAAACTCTTAACCAGAGCTAGTTTAACTTAAAGTAATATTTAATATAAATTACAAGCAACTGTCACAAAGTACTAACTAGATCTTAGTTATACACTTCGATTAGAACCAGTACAGATCGATTGAACGATTTCACATACTCTTTAACATTTAACAGTGAAAAACAAAACTTAAAACTTCTACTACTAGAATGAATTGATCCTAGACATTTTTCACAAAAATTTATAACGTGTCAGTCATGTCTTAGTTAGGCACTATTTTATCCGAAACGAAAATTGGAGAACAAGTAATCGACAATCCACTATTGTCAACCAAACCTAAGTCTATCATTGAAATTAATATTAATACATATATTACCGTTAAAGTATGAAATCCGTTATTTTATAAAATACCAAGTTATTTCATGGAAATACTGATCGTGTCCGTTAAAGTGTAAAACTCTCTTGTATTTCATGGTTTTGCTAGTTATTCATAGAATAACGATCTGCATCCCGTTAAAGTGTAAAATAATCTATATCACACATCTTGCACGGCAAATACATTTACCTTCCACCCCTACTGCATTTATGAGCTATTCCAGGCCATAGAGAGAGAACTTGTTCAGAGTGTTGGAACCAATTTTTGTTTAGAAATAATGTTCTTTGTAATTCCAAGTGTCATTTTAGTAATCCTTGTTGTAACAAATGATTTTATGGTACATTTCCATAAATAGCATTTATACGCTGCATAAATTAGATAAATTGTTTTTTTTTTTTTCATTTTAGTTGTCTATCATTAGTTTATTTATAGAATACCTAGTTATTTCATTTTAGATAATTTGTTTATTTTACACTTCAACTCTCTCTCATTAGTTAATTTATAGAATACATAGTTACTTCATAGAATAACTAGTTAAAGTGTCAAATTAATAACATATTACACTTTAACACACTTACACACACGATCAGTCATTTCATGGAATAACTAGGTATTCTATAAAATAACTGCATTCTATACTTTAACGGTAGCATATATATAATATCATAACAACAAACCTGCATCAAATCAGTTAATGTCTTCAGCATTCTGTGAATCTAGTACACTCGAAATTAGAAGAAATAAGACTTTAATCACATAATTGCCATCAAATATTTTCCTATAGAGCGTTAATAATCACGTTCTTCATCGCTTAGCGTCACGGAACGCCAAAGCGCCCTCTAGTAGTACCGGACCTGAAGAAGCAGCAGAGATGCTCTCTGTCCACTTTCACGGCGGCCACGCCAAGAATCGGTAGGTTTTCAAGAAGCAAAAAATAGTTGTAGAACTACCATTCAAAATTCTTGTTGCAATGAGTAGTTTAAAAGAAGTTAGGAAAGCTCTAACAATAAGTTCTATATGCTTATAATGAAAACTTGATTGTAAGATTATATGTATGAGATTGAATTTCAATATTCGTATTCGAACATGTTTTCAACTGCCCTATCTTAGCAAGGCTAACGAACAAGTGACTCTCCGTCCGAAGATTTCTATGGAGAAAACCACTTTTTAATTGCTGACGTTGCGGGGGGACCATGTGTGAATCACTCATGACTCCATTCTATCTTTGACACTATCCATGGACACGAGAACCAACCAACCAACCAACCAATATTCGTATTCAATGAGTGAATGGCGCAGTATATCACTTCCTTGGTGATCTCCTTCGGTTAAGTACAAACTAATAACATTTTTACTTTTTCTATATCTAAGATATAGAAAAAAAGTATTGGATTCGTGCAAATTTTCGAATTTCGAATTTTGACGGATTCGAACGTTTTGAGGTGTGCTGAGTCCATTTCGACCATTTTTGGAAAATGTCTGTCCGTCTGCGTGTGTCACGTATGTGTGTGACCAGTTTTTTGTGGTCGCTCTACAGCAAAAACTACCGCATGAAATAGAGCAAAATTTGGTGCACGTATGTGCCCCTACGTGAACGTGTGCCCATTTATTTTTGGCGCGAATTCCTCCAAGGGGGCGGAGCAATGGGACGTTTTTTGAGTTTTGCGTGACTGCTATTCCCCAGGAAGTAACTGGCAGAATGAAACAAAATTTCGTCTATATGTTGCCTCTAACAGGTACAGGTCCTGATTCAATTTTGGTGTCAATAGCTCAAACGGGGGTTTAGCGATAGAACGTTTTTTGTCGTCAATTGTGATTGCTGTATCTCAAGAAATAATGAACGTAATCAAACAAAAATTTATCAACTAGTAGCCTTTAGAGGGTATAAGAAATGATTCTATTTTGGCGTCAGCAGCTGAAAAGGGGGTGGCGAAATCGAACGTTCTTTTTTTTTCATTGTGAGTGCCATATCTCAAGAAGTAATGCTACGTTCTGCATGAAATTTGGAATAAATATGTATCCACATGTAAACAGGCGTTGGTTCAATTTTGGCGCCAATCGCACCATGGGGAGGCTTAAGTTTTTTTTATTTGTGTGAATAAAAATAGCTCTATAATTGCAATAATAAGAAAGATAAATAGTAATAGACTCGCGCGTCCGCGTTTATCTCGTGATTTTAATTGCATGGAAATGATCGGAAATATTATCTCAATGATTTAAAATTTTTAACTCTTGCCATCACGTGTTTGTTAACAAATAAATATTTGTAATTATTTTAAGCAAGGCTTTTAAAATAATTTTCAATTTTCATTCTTTGCTTTGCTTTTGAGATAAATCAGGAATTGGGATGGGCGTCAAGTTTTGGCATGTGTAATTTTGTTTTTGTTGGGAATATTGCTTCCTCGTTAAGCATGGGGAGGGACCAGAATTATAAGAAAGATATAGAAGAAAGTTTCCTGATAGCCACAACATACTAGTTATACAAAGCTTTGGATTCTTAGGTTACGTGCCTTTTCATTATAACGCATAGTTTTGTGTTATTATTTAGACACACGGCAGTGTGTCAGCCAAGTTCGGAAATCAGGCGACACATCTGCCAATGTGTATCTTACACGAACCATTTCAAGCTACTTTTGACCCCCTCATTTCTCAAAACCTATTAAATCTGCGTGCTTGAAATTTTGTATGTCTAATAGAGCTGCATAGCAGACCTATAATCCTAAATTTCAGGAAAATACCTCTTATAGTTATAGAGTTATTAAGATCTGAAAAGTGTCATTTTTTACACTGACTCACTCACTCACTCATCAAAATGTTTAAGAACTTCCAAGTGTCTCACATACTTGAAATTTGGTATAAAGATAGATTTTCATGCACATGTAAAGGGAAAAATCTAAAATGTCAAAAAACTTCATTAAAATAGCAAAAAACTACGCTATTTTTTATGAGCATCACGGTCTAATCACTTTACCACGCAATTGCAAAATATTTCGCCAAATAAATCACAACAAAAGGGCTCGTCAAACGTTGCCAAAACAAGGTTGTTGAAGTTTAAGATTAACAATTTAATTTCTAACCAAAATGGGGACTTTAAACAATACTTTAAGTTGCACTAAAATGAAAAATGATCCATCAGATAATTAAAATTACAAATATAGAGCTAAGCCTTTAAAATCAAAAAAAAACAAGCTTTAGAATTTATAAAAACTTTAGATCTCAATTAAATGCAAAATTTTACAGGAGGAGCAAAAATGGCAGCAATAATTTCAACAATTGTGAAATTTTTGAGATGCGTCAGCAATTTTCCTCATTTTCGACAAATTTGGGGACGCCAAAGACCAAGCGCTAATGTACTTTGGCCTTGCTGATAAATGAGAAAAACAGACGATTACTGCACAAAATTCGCGCCAAGTCCCCAGTTATCAAAATATCTTCAAAACTTCTAATAAAGAGAAACCGCAAATCAGTGCATCGTAAAAGTAGTAGGGAAAAAAAAGGAAATCATATTTGTATACGCTTTTGCATTTATAATTGTCTGAATTAGAACATAACCTTTGATTTAGCTTTCAAAAAGTAATGATATCCCAACAACACATAAATGTGAAAAGACGCCAAGTTCGGTTGAAATGAGGTTCGGGGTAGACGGTGTCACCGACAAAAGAAGTTCACATCTAAACGGTTACCAAGTTCCATAGCAGTTCCACATAGATGTTGGATTTTCCCATGCTCTTCAATTCATTTAGAAAACAATTTTTTACTTTCTTTGATAATGGATTTAAAACTTGGCAAGTTTGAAAAAAAAATAGCGATGACTAAAACTTGCCGCAAGTTTAAAATCCATTATCAAAGAAAGTAAAAAAACTTTTCTAAATGAATTGAAGAACATGGGAAAATCCAACTTCTTTGTGGAACTGCTATGGAACTTGGTAACCGTTTAGATGTGAACTTCTTTTGTCGGTGACACCGTCTACCCCGAACCTCATTTCAAAAGAACTTGACGTCTTTTCACATTTATGTTTTGTTGGGATCTGATATTTTTCCACATTGATCAAATGAGTTTAACACTTATTTCGGAATAAATCTCATTTACAATGGATATGACAAATGAAGCTCTGAGATGCAAAGGGATGTAAATGGATTTTTTAAAGTTTTGAATAAAATGCGTTTAAAGTTCAGTTTCTAGATGGACTTTCATTGATTTTTTTTAATTAGGGTAACGGCGCCAGTTAAAGACAAGGGTCCAGTAACAGACAGTCATAAGTTTGGATTTAATTAATAAGAATTTTAGGCGATTAAAACTGATGTTGCTGAGGCCCATGAATAAGGTGCAATTGTCTAGTGTTATCAGACTGAATTTCATGAGCCAGTTGGTATTTACTAGGCAGTGGTTGACGGTTATGAACAGCCACCATGAGATCTGCCGGTGTTTCATGTTCATTTAAATTTAATAAGGTTTAGATCTTTAAATTCAGAATTTTTGCACATTTTGAAGAGAAAAATAGAATTCTGTCCATTACTCATTCTTTCCTCATCCTATCTGGTACTGGGTAGCATCAGAGCTTTTGGTGTCTGTCACTGCGGGTTGGACCTTTTTTGTTTTTTGAAATTGAGCAAATAAAAGTAGAATTAACTAATTCAGAGGCTCCAGAGACAGACAATTGTTAGATGAGATGTAGTTGCATGAGAGAAAAATAGTTTAAATAGTCTAAATACATTAAAAGGCTCAGAAAATTGAGTTAACGTGAGAGCGATGTCTTAAGCATGTCTGTTATTGGTGCCGTTACCCTGTGTTCTATATCAGCTACTACTAATAATATTTAATTTTAATCATACAAGTAATATTTCTTGCCCGAAAACATAGGGGAGGTTCTAATACCATTTTCACCGGTTATTTCCAAGTTTTTAATTTTGGCACTTACATCCCTTTGTTTCTCACTGCCTAAAATGATAATTAGGATGATATTTAGATAAATGAATTAAACCTTGCACTTTTTATCATTATGATATTTTGTTTTGTCAGAATGCTAGTCTCGGATACGTTTTCGTCATTAAGTTACAGATATTAACTGGAACTTAACTTTCCTTTCATAAATTTTACTTTCAAAAAAATATTTTACGACAAGCAATATCCGTCAGCAATTATATATTTCAGCCAGGAAAAAAATTACGTTTTGCGATTCTTGTGATTCTTGTTTAAACATTTTTCAGATTCAATGTAAAGATTTCCGTAGTTTTCGAAAAAAGACAATCTTGAGTATTTGCTTTCAAAATGAAATATTTTCTTTCGTTAAGTACCTAGCTTCAAAAATACTCTTCAAGTACTTTTTCAAAAGGAAGACCCAAAGTCAAACAGAAACGTTGGGAAAAAAAGCTTTGGAAGTAGTCATATCTATGTTTTTATACATAATTGCTCTGCAATAGTAGGAACAATATTTTCTGCACATAATTTGCGAAATGTTTTATATTTAGTTTACTTTTCAAACAACGTATTGAAAATTTTCTTTCAACTTGTGACACGATTTTGTTTCCATTTTAGAAATTGTAGAACATTTATTCCGCATTGAGAGCATAAATTTCAGTAATGAAATGGCTTAAAGGAGAAAACAGTGGACATTAAAATACATTTTAATCAAACAAGTGACTTCGTAACTTGTATTTATTTGAATAGGAATATAAAATATTAAATCTGCTCATGACTTCTTTGTTACTGTTTATAAGAACTAACTATAAAAGGTCTCCAAATTTCTTTATAATAATTACGTACATCATCAAAAACATTTTCATTGTCAAGTTCCAAATGCTGCAATTTTTGACGATGCTATGAATTTTTGAAAATAAAATTGAGGCTGTGAGAAGGCAAAGGAATGTTAGTGGACATTTTCAAGTTCTGAGTAAAATGCATTTAAAGTTCCGGTCCTAGGTAGGCTTACATTGATTTTTGTTTTCTAAATCATGCTGTATAGCAGCTCCCTAACAGAGATACTAGTACCATCTATTGCCCCAAAAACACAGGAGAGGTTCACCTTCTTTTTGTACTGGTTATCTCAAAATTTTTATTTTTGCCACTTACATCCCTTTGTTTCTCACTGCCTCAATTCTGGAACCACTTCAGTCGGAGTCATGAAATACTTAGCCAAATATGTTTATATTTGGTACGCAGTGTACTATGGTACAGAGTATCTTATAGACATAATATCAAGTTTGCAGGCAAAATTTATTTTTTATATAGCCAATTTGAATAAAATTACCCATTTAATGTTTGGACCATTTCGACTTCATTTAAAGCCTTACTGTTTTTTTTTTTTTTTTTTTTTTTTTTTTTTTTTTTTTTTTTTTTTGTCTTTTACCCAAAACGCTATAGTAAAACTTTTTTCAACCTTCATCGTGCTAATATGTGTTCAATTATTTATTGTTCACTCATTTCCTTGACCTAAACTTTGTTTTTGTTTTTTGATTTTTTTGAATTATTTTGATTATTTTTGAAAGTGTTCTTGAGTGAAGTACTAAAGTATATCTATAAGTTCCCAACTATTTACAATAAAAAGAGGGTTTCTAATAAACCTGAAATGCCCTTTGCTCGTTTTACAATTTAGTTAAAATTCGGCAAAGTCTTTTATTTTTTTCTATAAAATTAAATCAATATACGAACGCGTTTTACTGTCACGTCGCACAGTGCAGCAGCCTATGGACAAAAGTGTAAAATGGAACTTTTTGCCCAACTTGTTTTATTTTATCAATCCTTCCATAGTGACCTCAGTGAGACGATATTTGAGCTTTTAATCCGTAACATAAAAGCAAGGGATAGAAAACATGGTTGAACAAGTGGCAAATCGCATTTATCTATCAGTAAAACAAGTTTAATTTAGCAGACTCTTCTTTCGTGTAGTAGTCACATCAGCAATTTTTATGAATTTCATTATATTTACATTCCATTTAGAATGGAAGGCATCAAAGAAGATGAGTAAGATCCATTTTTTCGTTGATATCTTTGAATAAAACTTTTTCGTTAATATCTTTAAATAACGTTTAAAAAGAAAAACTTCAAATACGTATTTTTCACTTTCGACCCAAAACATTCCGAGTCTCTGAAATATTTTGATTTAATAACAGCGATACATCATAAATATGCAGATATTTCCTGCTTTAAATTGCTTTGTATAGTTCACTGGATGATTCTCCAAAAACCTAACATTTTCCAGTCATAATTTTTTTAAATAAAAATGCTGAAAAGAATCTGAAAAACTTTATACATACGCTTTGTTAAGAACGTATTAAGAGAACAAAGGACTAAAATAAAAAAATAAAAATTAAAATTAACAACTGGGTCACAAGTGTAGAATCAAGAAGGAAAATTGAAAATCCTTTTAAAAGCCTTGTACTATAAAAAACCAATTACAAGTATTTTATTTGTTGAAAAATATAAACTGGCAGCAGATAAAATATTTCAATCATTGCGTTTAATTTCCTTGTCAGCCAACAATGAATTCGGTGAATAAAAGCTCAGCCATATTTAAAGACTGCTTTAAAAAAACCTCATAATTCGATTTCTATATAACATGGAAGTTCTAAACTCATTCTATCAGACGCAGAAAAAATTACTCATTATTTTGCTACTAAATTTTCAAATGTGTTTTCTCTTCAAAAATCGCGAATAACCATTTAGAGGTTTTTAAGTAATATCTTCGTTAAATAATGTCATCCAAAGACGCAACCTAGCTAAGAACACTCTCGATCTCAACACTCCTTTCGAACAAAAAAAAGTTTTTCAAAATCGCTCCATCCGTTTAGGCACTAGAGTACCACAGACAGATACACCAGTGGCGGCTCGTGCCTTAATTTAGTGGGTGGGCCCGCAGTTATGTTTATGGGTGTGTTCAAAAAGTGTAACTTTTCTGTCATATGGCTTTTACAGTAAAAACTTTAGGGAACAATTCATTTAACAATGATTTTTAATTTCGTCAAAAATATATCTATTTAAACCTGCCAACAATTTTTTAATAATATTTTTATTTTAGAAAATTTTTGGTTCACAACATGTGAATTCTCAACTTCGTGGCATGTCACACACCTTGTGTGACTGTTTTTGTTGCTTAATAACTTATTTAATTAAAAGCAGTGATGTTCCCATCAATTTACTGAGGATATACTCCCAGTAATCCATTAAGCACAATTTGTGTACGTGAACATTTTCATAGTATGTCATAATATGAAAATTTATGATTTTTATTTATTTTTTTTTATTTATGAGTAAAATAATTGGAATTTAGCTGGGCCATTGTTTATGGTTACTTCAAGTAGGTAGCACTTTCATTTAAGAATGAAAAAAAAAGAAAAAAGGTTTCGAAATTGAAAAATAATTGCGTTCAAAAGTTACGTTTTCTAGAGAATGAGCCTTATATGTTTACACAGATAAAATGATGAAAACAATGGTTAGTAAACTAATGCTGAGGAACATAAAATGATATTTAAATCAGTTAATACAAACTTTAGACAGCCCTTCAAAATTATACCACTTGATTTAATACACCCAAACTTGTTTTTGTGCGGTAGATAGGGACCTCATAAAAACAAATTGATCGTTTTAAAGATAACTTCGTTCATTTTAAAAACACTTTGTCTGTTTCATAAATAATTCGTCAATTGAGTCCCAATCTGATCAAATTTTCACATACCGAGCAAAAAAAAAAAAAAAAAAAAGCATTAAAAAATTGTAGTAAAAGAAAGACCGCACAAAAACAGGTTTGTGTGTACATAGATTATACAGGGTGTTCCGTTTTAACCGACAAGACCTTCTTTTTTGCAACCGTTTGTCCAAGATGCATACTTCTAATTGCAAAAATGTTCAAAATCAGGTGCAAGGTTATGGAATTCAAAGTTTGAAGCAAAAATAAAAATGAGTCAAATGATACAAAATTTAACTTTTTACACGGTCCCCAGGTCCCTTAACTTATGTTTAGGGAAATAATCTAGATTGAAAAATAATTCCAACACAAAACGTTTGACATTAGTGCGACCAATGTTCACCGAGATATGAAACGCAGCGTTTCGTGACTTACACCACTTCACACTCACTGTCAATAACACCTTTTGGGGGTTTGTTTTCGCGTATCACAGCATAACATTTGCATTTGTTTTTGAATAGCATTGAAAAACATAAATACTTTGTTTTTTTACTTTGACAATCTATCATTCTTCTGAAAGGACGATATAAGTTCCTATCTCAACTTGTAAAGAGTATCCCAAAATTAACGCAAGATTTGAATTTGCCGCCATTTTTGCAATAAATTGTGGGCAATCTTGAAAAAAGGACAATTTGGCAGCTGAGGGTCTAGGGTTATTACAAATGGAGCGTTTTCGATTCTATAATGCGTTTTCATTATCGAACAATTATTTGAAAAATAATGAAAGTTTGGGCGGGTCAAGCATTTTACTGTTATTGGCACTCGATATCGCAATTAGGTAATGCGCAGGTGGTTGTGGGATTGCTGACATAGACGTTTGACTTCAAATAACCCCATAGGGAGAAGTCTAATGATGTAAAATCACACGATCTAGGGTACAATTCATATCACCGAAACGAGGGAGTACACGAACAGGAAATTCCTTATGCAGTGATTGAATTGTCTCGCTGGCTGTATAATAGCATAACACTCCATTTTTACTAACCCTAAACTCCCAGCTGTCAAATTGTTCTTTTTCCGTGGCTGCCAACAATTCACAGCAAAAATTGTGGCAAATTCAAATCTTGCGTTAATTTTGGGACACCCTATATCTGGTCCCTTAAAACATTAAACTCGAATATTTCCTTGAGTTTTGGTCGCATAAATGTCAAATGTCTGTGTTAGTAATATATTTCAATGGAGATTATTTCCCTAAATATAAGCTAGGGGACCTAGGGCCCGTATAAAAAGTTATTTTTATTTTTTGACTCTTTTTTTTTTCGCTTTAAACTTTTAGTATCTTAACTCTGCATCTGATTTTGAACATTTTCGCAATTGGCAGTATGCATCTTGGACAAACGGTTGCGAAAAAGAAGGTCTTGTTGGTTAAAACGGAACACCCTGCATATTTTAAATGAAACACTCGGCTTCCCATAAGCGATCAAATTGATAATAATATCACCAGCAGTAATAATAATAATATGTTGTAATAAAAATATTAATCTCATCAACTGTGTCATCCCCCTCCTTCCAAGAGGGGAGGCACACCGTCAAACATTAAGGAACCAGACTCTCAAAAAGAGGAAGACCCCTTATCACTAAAAACACCCCCATAAAAAATGGTCTTGCTAGGTGAATTAAACTATTTTCAGGACAGACATAAAAAGGTATTTAACAATATTAAAAAAAAATACTTTAATTACAGTATAAGCATCTTGACTTAACAATTCAAGCAATCTTAAAATTAAAACATGGATGACTGACAAATCGCGTCTAAAAGGTCCGTCCGAACAACAACAAAAATAAGTAAATGAAATAAAAGAAATAAACAGAATATTTCTATTGCTGCATTTTTTACTTATCGACTTTCAAATTTAACTTATGTTTTATCATCATTATTAAATAATAATTTTGAGTAAGAGTGTTTGAAAAATGAATTACGGTCACACATATAACCTTAACAAAATATTTAATCGAATAGTTATAGGCACATTAGCTTGAAAGGATCTTAAATATTTTTATTAATGTCAAAACTATACATATATGATAGAAAAAAAAAGCTGAGGTACGTACCAATAGAACTGCGATCTGATGAAAAACATTAATGTAATTTCTACAGTGTCTCTCGACTTTTTTTGACATGCGGGTCTGCAAAAGCTTTTCAAAAAAAAATCACGCGGACCTGTGCCGTTTTTTTGTTAATTTGTAAAAAAAAATGTTCGCGAACCGTTAAAACTAGTGAAAAAAAATTACGTACGGCTGAAGTTTTTTTCCCTTTCCTTTTTTACAAAGTAATAATAATAATAAATGAATAAGTAAATATATAAATAAAGCTCTATTAAATAACTGTTACACAAATATTTAAATGTTAAGACAAGAAGTAACTATAGTAAAAAAAATGCACACAATTTTTAAAAAAAGCTGCTGAGAAATCATATAAAATTATGAAAATTAATCTCAAAACTGACGTAAAAGATTAAGTGTTGGATAATATTATCATTAAGTATTATGGAGTTTTCTTTCTTTTTTTTTTTTCTTTTTTTTTTGCGTGGATGACCAAAAATTCTGAGGACCCGTCTTTTTTTTTTTTTTTCTGCCGGTGCATCAGACTACCGTACTGCTCTACTATTCGAAAAGAAAGTCTTTGCACCGAAATTTTGAGAATAAGCATCTCTACCTCCAAAAACAAACAAATAACTAAAAATATTATGTATGCGTTGTAAAAGAAATGCACGGAATCTCATGAAACCGGCAATCTCCATGCCTTATGGAAAAAAAATTAAGACAAAAGAAAAACAGAAGCGGAACGGTATGATAAAAGTTTTCCCTGACACATGGGCAGGGGGCAGCCGATTCTCTGCCCTTTTACATGTAGCAACTATTGAGCGACGTTGCTAGATTCTTCCTCGCTGACCTCTACTCTTCCCTCCAAACCGCTCTTGTTGGTATTAGACATCTACGATTTCGTTCGGGCTTGGCGAAATTTGACCACTCTAGAGTTGCAATGAATTCCTTCGGGTGTTATCACCCGCCGTTTTTTGCTTTCTGATTCAGTCATTGCGATTGGCTAAGGGCAGAGGCGTGGCTCTTGGTTTCGGGGGCAGCTTCACGCTAGCCCACAGCTCCCAAAGCTGTGCACAGCGCTAAAATTAATGGGATTTAAAAACTTTCTGGTTATGTTTAGAGATATGCGGGGAGGGGGGGGGGCTAGATGTTTGAAATCTGTTATTCACCTTACTTTTTGATTTTTTAAACTGAAACACAAAACGATATTTTTGTTAATAATGTATTTTATTAATTACAATTTTTTTTTTGGGGGGGGGCAACCCTGCCCATAGCGACGAGCCGCCCCTGAGATACACAGACTCACAGATATACAAATACATAGATATACAGACACGTCAAACTTATAACCTCCTTTCTTTGTTTGTCGAGCGTTAAAAATTGAGGAAACTGTAACTACGATATAATAATATATATATTAAAAAATCCCGTCAAGAACGACTTTAGTCCACTTTGACCGTAAAAGCACCGCACTGTGCATCGTGCCACAAAAAAAAGACCTAGCCAGATTTTATACACTTGTGGAAAAGTAAAGTTGCATATATTGTTTAAAAGTTACTATTTCGGACTAAGTATTTATTATTTCAGTAGAACATTGCTCAAAATGTAATGCTGATATGAAATTAATGAATATCAATAAAATAACTACTTTTTTTTGCACATCACACATTGTAGCTTTCCTATCAACATTTCTTTTACTTGCACGGAAATTATATCACTATCTTTACGAAGTTAAGTTAACATGATGCATTCGTAAAAGCTATATATAGTGCCAACATTTTTGCTTTATTAAAACCGTTTTTTTTTTTTGAATATACTCCCTTTCCTCATTGTCTGAAAAATAAGAACTTTCTACTGATATACATCAATAGAAATTTATGAACCAAAAACTTTGGCATGCATAGTTGCGAAAGTATATTTCAATATCAATAATTAAAGGCGGATAACTCATAAATGAATTTTTCCTTAAAAACTAAAAGAAGAAAAGAAAGTTGTTTTATTGAAAGTTTCAATTATTTTTTAAACAAACTTTCAAAGGGCTATATATGTATGTTAAATTTGTATCCTTATACTATGAAATTACTTTTACTGTAGTGTACAAATAGCTTTAAAATGTTTCTTAATTTACGAAACTAAACTCAGGGAAACAAAATGGAGATTCGTTATGTTCCACAGAGAATTGAGTCTTTTCGCACTTAAATCCCAATCAGAAAAAAATTTAAAGTCAGAATTATTTTTTTCTCTTTGAGACTTGATCAAAAAAAGATCAAAGCAGATAATTAATTCATTGAATAAAACTCACTTCCAAACGAATTAAAGAATTCCCTGAAGCTTCAAAACCTTTTAAATTCCATTAAAAATGTGAATAACAGGTTTTTTTTTCTTCCTCAACTATTTTTAACGAAATCAAAGTTTAGAAAGGAGTTTTCTTTTATTTTATTGTTAATTTGGATATTAACTTTGATTATTTGAGTAGAAACATTTTGGTTCAAAATTTCTTTAGACACCATAATAATAAGCAAATTAGTATTCACAAATATTATTAGCACAAATCACGAACCATCTGTAGAGGTGTTGGTGCTGAATGAAGTCTAACTTAACAATATATTCGTGTATTAGATTTGTACTTGTTATTGGCTCTTTATTTGCTTTATGTGTCCGACTTTTTTTTTTTTTTTTTGAATTTCTTTTATAGGTTTTAAAAATTACTAACAATTGATCAGATATTTTATTGCTCCTAAATTTAGTTTTTCATAATTAAGTATCAATAATTTGTACCTACTTAATTCTTGAATGCCAAAAAATGTTTTGTTTCCTAACAAAAATGAAAATACTAGATGTCCCAGCTTCGAATCATTAGGATTAAAAATATGATTTAAAATCGTACTAAAATGCAACAGAAATATAAAATATGAGTTAAATTATACCTTTAACATACAAATAGCAGTATAGCAGTTGTTATAGCAGTAAACTGCTATTTGTTATTATAGCAGTACAGCTGGCACAAAAAAAAAAAAAAAACTTTTGTTATGCTCCAATATTTTAACGCTAAATATTGCCCATTCTGCAGCAGTCATTTTAAAAGTTAAATAAACAATTAATATTTAACCTGGTAATATTTTTAGGAAGCCTGAGCAGTACACTTCTGTGCTTAATCCGTCACTTTGAATTCTATAGTCAAAAAACAAGATATGTCTTATACTTTTTTTCTGACATTTAACTTGAACCGTTGAATGTACACTCTGATAAATTTTTAATGATAAAAAAGTTTTTTTTTTTTGCTCAAAATTGCAAATTGAACAAGTTTTAGAATCCTCATTTCATTTTATGCTTGTTCTGTAATTGCAACTTTTCTTTATGGTTCGAACAATTTTTTTAAGACTCTTTTTTCCCCTATGTTATTCGTCTACTATGTTACAGAATACGATCAAAGCATTTAAAAACTTTTCATAAATTACTTATGTAATACGATTTATAGCGTATTACACTGAATCAAAAAATCAACGAAAAAAATTATTATTTGGCAGAAATAGATCAATAGAACTTGAAAGTGTCATTCATTTTCGTGAGCTTATAACTCGTTTATTCCATTCTTAAGGTTTTAGCAATCACTTATTTTAACTTTATTAATACAGGGTGTTCAAAAAGTCTTCGTCACATTTTTACAATTCATAGAAAAGCAACGAATTCTCGTAATAATATAAGTTTTGAGCCACAATATTTCACAGGTTCAAAAAATTATTTTTATGATATCGTAAAAAAAAAAAAAAAAAAAAAAAAAAAAAAAAAAAAAAAAAAAAAACCCTCCTGTGACGGACATAAAGTCCCAGTAAGGGAAAACAATGTTTATTTAAGATGTTTAACAATTTTATTAAACGCAATAAATCTCCTTAGCAGAGTTAAATGTGTGTACCGGTTGTGGATATAGTACAAACTTGAGTACCGTTTGGATGTGGTTCGAGAAACATACGGTTCATACCTTGAACTCTGGTGATAAAAGGTATTGCGTTCTGTATAACAAAATTATTAAACATCTTACACTACGTTTGTTTTTCTTACTGGTACTAGGAACCTTAAAGCCGTCACAGGAATTACTAACAGTTACACTTTTTTCTTTTCCTCCTTTTATTTTTTCTTTCCTTTTTTTTTCTTTTTCTTTTTTATCTACGATGTCATAAAAAAAAATCTTGACCCAGTGAAGTATTATGTCATAAACTGCACATTCATACGACGATTTGCTGCTTTTCTGTGAATTTTTAAAAACACCCTGTAATTTTTAGCAGTAATGGGATAGTTTCAAAAATTTTGAAAGTATTTTTTTCCTGAAAGAGCATGCTTAAAAACATATTATCTGACCATTTTCTAAATAATTTGTTTAAGTTTAATATTTTTTAAAATTACTTAAATCGGTGAGCTTTCATTGTTTACGCTTCTGCCGATGACATCACAAATGACGAAATGCCATTCAATGTTGTCATTCACAGAGCAAAATATTTAATTCGCATCTTTACTCACGTGTATTGGCAACGATATGGTTGATAGCAAGCGTAGAGCGCAATTTTAATTCGCTTCATGATTATCGTAAAGGGCCGTGGTAGCCTGATCGGTAAGGCATTGGACTCGGGGCCGGAGGGTCCCGGGTTCGATCCTCGCTGGTCGAAAACCCACCGTCGTCATTAAAGGGGACTGGCCGACGTTAAATATGCTCGTGGTCTCAATGTCCTCCAAGTGAAACGATACCTCTGGGAGTGCTAGCACCAGGTAGCTATTAGCTCTTGGACTAGTTCTAAATTCTCATTAACTGTTCGATCCGGTGATGGTGCTGCTATCTATCGGTATATAAAATAATGGAGGCAAGGCGCTTAGTATGCAGTCCTCGACATAAATACAGTTGAAGTCAGTTGTGACTCTGAATAGGATTATCGTAACGTGAAAATGCGGTAGACATATGCGCCAAAAAGCATCATTTGTGATGTCATCAAGACCACGCCTTGTTTGAAAAATCGGACATTTTAAAAAATTAATTAAAAAATAACTGTTGGGAAAATAAAAGTATTTTCTGGGTCAATGTTTTTTATTTTGCTTATTCTATCAATTTCGGTGACAAAAAGTAGGGGAGACCGGGGTTAGTTGTTACAGTTTTTTTTTTCAATATTTTTTTACCCTAAACTATTTCAAGTATTTACATGTGTGAAACTTTAAAATGCATCTAGATTGTTTAACATTCATAACATATTTTTTAAAAAATGATTAGAAGCCACTACTCCAAATTATTTCAAGTCTTTTGAATATATGTACATTGTAACAACTTGCCCCACCACGAGGCATTTTGTTACACTATATATGGGGTTAGTTGTTACATGCGATATACATAAGTAATAAAATGACTCTTACACATTTTTTTGGTTTATTCTGCTACAATTTTAAAAATTCTTTACCAAGTTAAAAATCAAGTCTGTTTTGGCTTTACAGATTTACTTCATTAATGACTTATTCTGATAAACTACCATCATCATAATCATTTTCCGAATTACAATTTTTACAAGCATATATAAGTTTTCAAACTTAGCACATCGGTCAAACGCCCATTCGTCACAATTACGACATTGAAGCCATTTAGTTGGTTTTTTGGGTTCTGAGTACGGTTTAGCGCACTCTATGCAGAACCAGTCTTAATCATCTTCATCGACGGACTGTTTAAATGCACCTTTTTGCACTTTTTCACTTTCTTCTATATCTAACATATAGAAGAACGTATTGGATTCGTGCAAATTTTCGAATTTCGAATTTTGACAGATTCGAACGTTTTGAGGTGTGCTGAGTCCATTTCGACTATTTCTGGAAAATGTCTGTCTGTCTGTGTGTGTGTCCGTGTGTGTGTCCGTGTGTGTGTCACGTCTGTGTGTGACCAGTTTTTTGTGGCCGCTCTACAGCAAAAACTACCGCATGAAATCGAACGAAATTTGGTACACATATGTGCCCCTATGTGAACTTGTGCCCATTGGTTTTTGGCGCGAATTCCTCAAAGGGGGGTGGAGCAATGAGGCGTTTTTTGAGTTACGCGTGCTTGCTATTCCTCAGGAAGTAACTATCGGAATCAAACAAAATTTGGTCCATATGTTGCCATTAACAGGAACAGGTGCTGATTCAATTTTGGTGACAATAACTCAAACGGGGGTTGAGCTATAAAACGTTTTTTGTCTTCAGTTGTGACTGCTGCATATCAAGAAATAATGAACGGAATGAAAGAAAAATTTATCGGCAAGTAGCCTTTAGTGGGTATAAGAACTGATTTTATTTTGGTGTCAACAGCCAAAAAGGGGGTAGCGCAATCGCCTGTTCTTTTTTTCCATTGTGAATGCCCTATCTCAAGAAGTAATGCTACGTTCTGGTTGAAATTTGGAATATATGTGAATCCATATGTAAACAGGCTTTGGTTCAATTTTGACGCCAATCGCTCCAAGAGGGTGTTGATTTTCTTTTTTTTTTTTTTTTTTGCGAATAAAAAGTTTTATTAATGCAACAATAAGAAAGATAAATCGTAATAGATTGTCGTCTGCGTATTTCTCGTGATTTTAATTGTATGGAAAGGATCGGAAATATTATCTCAATGATTCAAAATTTTTAACTGTTGCCATCTTATGTTTGTTAGCAATTAAAATATTTGTAATTAATTCAAGCAAGGCTTTTAAAATAACTTTCAATTTTCGCTCTTTGCTTTGCTTTTGCAATAATTCAGACATTGGGATGGTCGTCAAGTTTTTGCATGTGTAATTTTGTTTTTGTTGGGAATATTGCTTCCTCGTCAAACATGGGGAGGGATCAGAAAAAAAAGAAAAATATAGAAGAAATTTTCGTGATGGCCACAACATACTAGTTTGTCTTTGTGTCTGTTGATTTCTTCTCTGGTAGAGACTATTTCCTTTTCACAGATTTTTGTTTCCCAGCTTCGGCTTGCAAAACTTTTTTTTACTGGTGCATCTGTTAAAGTGGCGCTGACCTATGGTTTCCGCTTGCGGACCTCTTCACTCCTGCACTGACTGCAGTGTTGGAGAAAGACCTACATTCGAATAATACATTACTATTTTTATTATCATTGCTGTTATTATTATTACTTATTCAACCATACTGCATATTTGCAATAAATTAAATCATAGAATGAAATATATCAGAATCGTTATTATTATTATTAATATTATTATTATTATTATTTTTATTAATATTAATATTATTATTATTATTAATATTATAGTCATCCAACTACAGTATTTTATCATGCAATGAAACAGATTAAAAATACTGCTTACCATCATTTTTCATCTTACTGCAGAATCTCTGTATTGTCATGAAACTTATTTCGTTTTGATCGGCTGCCTTTCGTAATGAACTAACTGCCATTACTTCTTTACCCACTCCAGGTATATTTCTTTAGGTGTTTTGCCCCGGTCCGTCTTGTTTTTATTGTGCCACCGCCATATCACCTTTAAAAAGAAAACATAACTTCAAATTAAAACTTTCATGGGGCAAGTTGTTACTTGTAACAACTAATTCCAACAAAACTGTAACAACTTGCCACATTAGACGCCACTTAAAATCGGCACATATTACTGGTATTATATCTTTGAACAAAACTTTTAAATATATTAGCACTTACCTGAAAATGTAGGCTTTTGTATAATATAGAAATCAATCCGTTATTTGCAACGGCTTCGTCACAAATAGAAAAACAAACAGCGGAAAGAAAAATTACTTCCAGACTCAAAAAAACCGTTTCCCTTGAGCACTCTCCCTGCTACTGACTGCAATACCTCCGGTGACCGTTAGGGAATGCAGATGGGTGAGAGCTGTCATCTAGTGCAAGGAAAACTAGTTTTCACTAGAGGTTAATTTCAAATTCGAACGTAACAACTTACCCCGTGTAACAACAAACCCCGGTCTCCCCTGCTACTTTTGACTGAAGGAAACAACCCCATTATGGCATTTTCAAACTTCTGATTTCAATACCTTTTCACTTGCAACAAGTTCTCCAAGTCGAAACTAACAGTTACAGTATAGAACTTTTTGCTCTCCTTTTCCCTCTGCCTGTATCTCTTTTTCTCTCTATATACGTACGTATAAATCGTTGTATACATCCGCTACAGTGGTTTCAAGTACAAACTGTTCTCTTTTCTTCGAAAATATATTTCAAGTTCAGAGAAGCATAAATGAAATATTTCGAGGAGGGCAAAATTTAAAGGATTCCAAAAGTACATACATTAATGACGTTTCAATTACATCCGTATCTGTTAGGAAGTTCTTCAGGCATGCAAGGGAATGTGATTTCCTTCCCGCGTTTATCCCTGATGATCACTGCGCCGTGCTGAAAGGGCTGCTTCGAGCGTGTTTTATTAACACGTTCCATCTTTTGAATTGAAAGGTTTGAACCCCATGAATTAACTTATTTATGACTCTTAACTGTATGAAAGATGTACTTATTGCAGGTTGTTGCTCTAATATGAATGAAATTGAAATGTTTGAAAAGACAGGAATGCGATTCTGCAAAAGACGTCTATTGTTAATTTTGTCTATTCTATTGATCTAACCCTTTAGAGATCAAGTATGCTTTGTAACGATCTTATCTATTCGTTATCTATTCGATATGGCATTGTATTAATTAAAATTAGACAATAGATGAACATAAAGAACTGTTTAGACTCTAATAAATGTTTTGGTATGAAGATTAGTTTAAAGTAGATGTCAATCTTCTTGATACAGAAATTTTGATTAAAAATGTGTAAGGTATTCAAAATGAGACCCATTGTTAAAGGAAATTTCTGTTTTATAATATTGTTTTATATCTTAAGTGTTGTGAATTAATGTTTGTTTTAAAATAAGTTCAAATAGTTATGAGGAAGAATTAATCACTGCTCATGAGTGAAAAATTCAAGCATTATGCATAAAATTGACTACTTTTTGAAAGAAACGCTGTCATGAAACAGCAAACATTTCAAATCGATTTTGAAACTTTGTTTCAAAATGTAATACGATTTAACACCATGATCAGTGTAAGTAAAAGAACTGGGTACTGCCTGAAATTATGATAATACAAAAATATGTAAAAACTAATAAACCGAAGTATAACGAAAATAGCAACAAATCAATTTAATAAGAAGATATTAATGTGAATTAAGGTAAATTTACATAACGACAGGAACTGATACGAAACTAAAAAGTCAAAGACTCCTCTACCCTTAGGGTCGATTAAAATGAATCTCGCTTTTCTAGCCAAAAAAGCAGAAGTAAGAGGGAAAACTGAAAATTCTTTAAAAAAACTTGCTAACTACAATCAGTTACAAGTACTGTACATGTAAACCGAAACAAAGGGCAACAGATAGAAATCTACAAATCGTTGAATACTCTCTCCTTGTCTGATGGTGACATCGTTACATATCGCGTGAATAATTGTATTAAAAACTTAACAAAAAGGGGTTATAATTGCTATTGGGTAGGTACAATTTGGAAGTTTTAAACAAATTCCATCGCATGCAGGAATGTTCGTGGTGTGACTATTGCTAACAGTTTAAATGCCTTAATTAGTAAGTTTTTACTGCAAAAAACTCAAGAATTTTAGTTTTCGCTGTTTTAATTAATAGAATCACTTCTCGAACAAAAAAAATAATAATTCGCAAAATGAGTCCATCCGTTTGGAAGCTACGATGAAGCAGAGCTGGTTAATTTGTATTCCTTCTTCCTTCTTGTTAAAATTGTGGCAAAAAAAATCATCTGGCATTCCGTACTTATTCGGATTATCTCGAGAGAAACCGTTCATCCAACCAGCATTGAGGGCGAATATTCAGCAGCCTATTCCCGACCAGAACGAAGAGAGCTCTATCTCTAGCCAAACTGAAACTAGGACATACATTCATCTGCTAATTCCAGACCAGAACCAAGAGGCACTTGCTCTCCCTTCATAAACACTAATACTACCTCGATACTTGCATCAGTTGCTATGAATTCGCTTCCCAGGAAGTTGCGTCCACGTTGCCACTGAAGATGATCGCCGCAGATGCGGTCGAAACGTTTGGAGTTACTACTCTCAGACTATGGCACAACATCCCAGAATCTTTTAATAGAATTGACACCGGCCGCAAAAGCTTTTACTCTTACAAACTGAATTTGTATTATTGATTCGAAAAGAAGGCAAATGGTTATATTGGAACACAAAGGAACGAGGAAAGATACTAAGTTAGGATTGTTAAATTTTTGCTTCAAGTAATGCTAGTAGAGTTTAAAACTTCATTAAAAGAATTTCTTCGATAACATGAATTAAACTACTTGCAGAAATTTTCGATAACTGCACATAAAACAAGAAAATACGTCAAAACTCAAGCTCATTTCTGAGATGAGATTTTGTGTCTTCCTTTTAATGAAAAATTCAGACAAAGAAAGATTTATTTCTCTTGCTCACTAGATAATCCGAGAAACTGCTTCGATCTACGAAACTCTGGTTCACGTGAACGATTTCATCTACCTGTAGGCTTCCATACTAATTGATCAGTTATAAGGATGAATTCCCAGATTCCTCCTTTGCGCTCTAACTAATCACCTTCGGGTCTAAATTAATTTTGTTATTCCCATCCAAGCGACAAAATAGCAGAGGTTCCGATTCCTTGCATTTGTAAGGATAAATAACGCATTTTCATCAGTAATTGCTTTGTGGGAAGTAAGTGATTTTCTCCCGTAAAAAATAGAAATTAGTCTGTAAAGGAAGGAAATTTGTTTCAATTTCTTCCGAATGATAGGAAGTTCGTTTGTAGTTTGAGATGACGCTTTTTTTATGCGGGCTTAGAGAAAGAAAACACTGTTTAGATTCATTTTGTCACTAAGCAACTATCTGTGCTCTTTATGTAAGTAAGTGATTATAAGACAAAATATATTCTTTTTGGTTTGGTACATTGACATTCATGTTTGAAAATTCTTAGGATTGTTTTCAGAGTTTTCAAATATTTGCTGCAACATGTAGATTAATGAAAAATAATGGGTCATTCCATAGTGACTAACGTAACATTCGCAGCTGATTTTCGAACTCTTTTTACTTACACCGGGAGTAAAAATAAATGTGTTTTGGTTTAATATGCAGATTTAAAATGTACAAGGTGACTATTTTCATTTCTACCAAGAATTTGAAGCAAAATAAGAGCTGGTAGGTGTTTTTTCACCAAAAAAAGGCATCGTGACTAACGTAACATTTTTGCAACCCTGAGAAACAATGCTTATGTTACGAGACAAATTTTTCTGTAACTTACGCAGGCATTTAAAATTGGCCGATATATTTGTAAGAGGTAAACAATCTATTTTTAAAAATGTACTACATATTTGTTACAGATGAATCTTTTTTGGCCCTTAATGGTACTTTTACTGAAAACTGTGTGTGACTAACGTAACGTGACTAACGCAGCCATCGAATAACAAGCAACGAATGCATATAAAAAAACTTTTTATAATTAATTTCTTTCTCTAATATTTCTTTTACACTTTTTAGGAGCCTTCTTTGTGTTGCATTATGGTTCTTTCTTTACTTTTTTTTCCTATATTAGTGTAAGAAATTGAATGGAAGGATTCAGTTTAATTAACTCAATTTGAATATGCGAAAAAAATGAACAAATAAAAAAACTGCTTTTACAAACTGAATAACATCACTCTTGGGCTAATTAAATCCTAAATATCTCTCTTTTAAAAAGTTAACTTTATGCAAGTTGATAGTTTCACCGAATTCTAGTATTCTGCCGATGTACTAGTTATCGTCATAAGAAACTCCATAGTACTTTTCAATGGCATATTATATTTTAAGGTTAACTGATTCATCGAACGAATAGTGTTGTGCATCTTTTTGAATTAAAATGTAATATTGAAAAAAATCGAACGTTTTTGCAGAATGCATTTTAATTCCAGATATCACCGCAAATATTTGAATTTCTAAATGGTCATTCTTGCATTTTTGAAATATATGGCAGCAGCGTTTATTCTCATTGTATCATGTAACATCTTCAAATGTTTTCCAACGAGCAGCCATTACTTCATTTTAATAATAGGTGGAGATGTATTTTCTAAAAAATAGAGACGTTCTCCTTTGTTAAGACCATTTCTATTATCTTAATTCTTAAGCTTGGAATCTTGTATTGAATGCACATTCAGCGGAGTACTCATTTTGCTTTACTCACCTTTTTTTCTTTTTTAATAATTCTTTAAAATGGAAGTATTTTTATAAAGACCTTTAAAAAGTATTTTTCTAAGTAAACAGAAGGTCTGCAATGTATATTACTGGTATTTTTCACCCTTTATATTTTTAATAAATATAGAATGCCTACATATTCAAAATTGTTCATGAAAATTTACATTAAATTAAATAAGTTTTAAATATTAGCAGTCATTTTCAAAATGTTACGTTAGTCACATGCGAACTGTTACGTTAGTCACAGCTCAAATGTTACGTTATCACACTAATTATTTTATATCTACTGATACTAAAATAAATATTTTGCACTTTCTAAGTAGATATGACACAGATGTAAGAAAATTAAAAAATCTGTTTGGTTCAATCATCTGGTTTAGTTTTTAAGCAGAAAACAGTACATTTTCGTGACTAACGTAACGTAAATATTTTCAGTGAAATAACGAAACTAATTAAAATACTTATCTTATAATGTATGCAAAAAGAACAGTCAATTTTATTGGGCCAACATCTAATCATTTAGAATAAACATAGTTCTTTTAAAGATTTTCAAAAAATTTTATATTGCACAAGAAAACTTAGACGCATGTTTTTTGCGTATGCTAAGCCTTTTTTACAACCTCGCATGTTTAGAGCCAGAAGAAAAACAGAGAATGAAATTTTTGCAAACTGTTACTGGATTTATGTACTAGAAAGTATGCTGAATGAAATGATAGGTCACAGTTAAGGCTTTGTGGAAAAAAAAAATTCTGAGGTTGAGGTTGACATTTCTATGGAATGACCCTATATTATGTCTTATCTAGAAAATGTTCTGCATTGAGCTCATGCTTCGAACTAAACCCTGTCCGAAACCTGAATTAAATTACGCCATGAATTTGATGAATTCTCAACGATAGAGCAAGTAATAGAAAGTGCTTTTAGAAGTGAGATTTATTAAGTTCCTTTGGGCGAAAAGTGAAAAAGACAGTCCCAGATTTCACGATTTGGTAAAATATTTCAGAAAGTTTGAAAGCAGAGACTCGTATTTTTCGATTCTTATATCTTGATTTTATTTCTTTCACCATTGGAATAGGGTCTTTGAATGTTTTTTATTTATTTTTGTAGACATGATGGAATGATTTGCTGTGTAGTTTCAACGAAATGTAAATCAAACTAAATATGTACTGCGGTTTTTAAGCACGCTTTTGTACGCTATTTGTGAGTACAAATTTAGGGATAAAAAATCCTAGAAATGTCCTCCTCTTAAGTTAAAGATTGTAAACGTATACGAGGGCTGTTCAGAAAGTATCGAGACTGAATTTATTATGCAAAAACATACATACATAAAAAGGTCAATCTTCTTCGAAATATGCTCCATTGACAGTAACACACTTGATCTATTGCCGTTTCTAGTCCTCGAAGCATTTCTGGAACTCTGCGTTTGGCATGGCCTGAAAACTGCTGCATCGAATTCTGTTTTATGGTTTCAATGTCTTGCAACTGGTGTCCTTTTAAGGTGCTCTTTATATTGGGAAATAGGAAGAAATCTGGAGGTGACATGTCTGGCGAGTAGGGAGGATGAGCTACTTGGGTTCTTTCGTGTTTTATCAGGAAGTGCTGCACAAGATTGTTGGTTTGCGCTGGGGCTCCGTTATGATGAAGCATCCAGCGAGAGGACACCCACAACACCGGTCGTTTTCTGCGAACAGCCTCTCTTAAGGTAGGTTTCAGTGCCCGTTTTCCGATTGATTGAGATTCGCTGCTCCGTGTTTTCACACATTTTCTGTTTTCGGCGAACACACGCAAACACTCCACATGAAAGAAGTCAGTGTGACTGAACGACGCGCTCAACACGCCTGCCGATTTTTTTGAGACGAGGTGAAATATGCGCGTGCGTCATGCGCACAGTCCCGCCGCCAGGGGTTTTCTGAAATAAATAGAATTAATTCAGTCTCGATTCTTTCTGAACAGCCCTTGTACATATTTATTTAAAAGAAAAGCAACATACCAGAGTTAACTTTTTTAAGCTTTTTTTTTTAAACTAATTTTCCAGAAATTCTAAAAGAGTGAAGGAAGGACTGATATTTAGCAATCGACAGAGAGTGCAGCTAAACGTCAGCAAAAAATGTACTTTTTTTTAAAGTTAAGAAAAAAATCTGAAATTTATCTATTGCCCATCTACCCGTCTCTGATAACTTTCGAAGGGAAAGTCCAACTCAAACATTTTTTTCCTCGAAAGATCTTCACCTGAACATTTCATCCTGTAAATTTCCTAACATCTATTTGAAGAATTTTGCGCCAAATTCTAAAACGCAAAAGAATTCAGCATAAGACTCCTTGAAGATATTTCCTTGAAGAATAATTAATTCTCATCTATACGGCAAATTTTGGTTGAAGCTATTTCAATTTTTATTCGACGAAAATTTATTTAAACGAAAATCTTTTAACACCATTTTTAAATTTTAATCTTGCTACCTATTTTTACTGCAACTTTTAAAAATCAAAGCAATCTGTTCGCTTAAGAATTAGCAAACCATTTCTTACATAATTCATTTCCTTTACAGTTAACTTCAAAAGTTTTAGGACGAGAGGAGTTTTCGTTGAAAGAAATTCTTCATTTTATTTCTTCCACATTTTTGCACTTACGTATAATTCAATGAGCATTGAATTATACTACTTACTATGGGCAGTAAAGGAGTGCGTTTGGACTATTTAAAAATTCAAGTAAAATGCGTTCAAAGCTCAAACCGTAGGTTGGCTTTCATTGAGAGGTTTCTCCAAATCATTCTGAACGGCTTTACCAACCAATTCTACTAGTACCATTTTTCTCTAGGATATTCACAGGAGGGTTAGTCCTGCTGTTTGGCCTAGCTATCTCCATTTTTTTTAATTTTCCACTTACACACACCTCTTTGCTTCTACATAGTAGTCTTCTTGTAGATCTTATTGAAAAAGAAAAGTGCGCCATTTCAAAATGTTATAAGGTATTTTTGTTTCTTTTTCACGTTTCCTGCAGTCATTATTTTTGTCATTTCAGATTTTAATCTCAAAAAAAAAAAAAAAAAAAACATCGGATGTTGAAGCTCCGTTTTTCAAAGCTACAATAAACTCCCACGCATTGTTTTCTTTGTTATGTTTTATTGGTTTTCTTTTTTATGTTATTAATGCTGCCTTTTCAGATTAGAATCAGCAAGAAAGAATTACTAGATCGTTTGACATTTCATTGATGCTTTTGTTCTAACCACAGATCAGTGATGGCTCTAACGCAGTGCAATGGCATCGCCAACTCATCATGTAAACGAGCCATTATTACAAGTCAAGATTTCTGTCGAAAAAGAGAAGTCTTATGCTTAATACGTTAAACTATTTTCATTGGGGGGGGGGGGGATTCTGGTAAAACGTAATATCAAACGCCGTCATGGAGTTGTACATTTCATGCAGAATTGCATCCATCGCATTTACCTTATGACACATGAAAGCTTCGCAACAAACAGCATGATGGGCTACGATAAATAAAATATCTTACGCATCTGCTCTCATCTGGAAGGGTCGATCTATGAATTTTCCTCTCGGAAAACCTCGATAAACCACCCCATAAAAACCATCTACCGTATATTTGATTTTATTTATTTGGTGAATTATTTTACTTATGTAAGGGCTTGTTTTATCTATGTGGTGGATTTTTTTTCTTTTTAATTTTAGTGTAACCTTTAGTCTTATTTAATGGATTGCTTTGTTTAAAAATTAAACATTAACTTTCAAATTAGCGCAATGTTGATTTTGCGTTACTTGATAATGTTTTGTTTAACGAGAAAATAAGCGCTTTATTTTGACCAAGTCAGAAAAATATTTATAAATCAGCAAACATACCCAGCGTTGCTTGGGTCCGTAATAACATTGAAAAACAATTTATACTTCCCTTTATTTATTTTTAGCTGTGCCCCGCGGTTTCACCTGCGTTAATAAGACACCAATGTATTAAAAAACTATTTTAAGTACATCACGCTATGATATATACATGATGTATGTATATACATAGTAAAACATTACACTGCCTCATCCACATCGATGTTTTTCGTTATATATGAAAATCGAAAAAAATATCTTTCAATAAAAAATTATTGAAAACCTTAAATTAAATAATTTTTAATGAGCCGGGTAATAAATGCTAAAAATCTTCCCGCCCGCAGCCGGGTTCAAATCCGAGACCTTAGGGTTGCTGGCCCAGCGATTTAACGGCAACAAAAGTTACAAGTATTGATACAACAAAAATGCATCATTATTATTATTGATTTATTCTCAATTTATTGCTGCTCCACTCTTATTAGTCATAGCGTGATGATATATAGCCTATAGCCTTCCTCGATGAATGGACTATTCAACACACACAAAAAAATTCAAGTTCCTATGATTAGCGCGTTCAAACAAACAAACTTTTCAGCTTTATATTATTACTAGCAAAAATACCCGGCGTTGCCTGGGTCAGTAATAATTGTGAGAAACAATCGCTACTTTCTTTTGTTTTCTGTTTTAACTGAAAGAACTCAAAACACACCGCTTTGACGTCATCAAAAATTGAGCTTCATCCTTACCCATAAAAGTAAAACAGCAATAAGTATAAAAAAGAAAGAGTATTCATTTAGAAACGAAAGCGCAAAGTGAAGCATATAAAAATTTGAAGAATTTCCGAAATATATTTAACAAAAACAAAGATCACTAAAAAACACTGTGCGCTTTATTTACTTAAAGAGTACACACAAAAAAAAAAAAAAAAAAATGCTCTCTACTATGTTTACTTAAGTGTGCAAAAATTGAGTTTCCAAATGTTTAAATGACTTTCGACTCATGTTTGCTCCGGAGAAGCCTTGATTCAAAATTTACATCGAATTTTCGAAACAATGGGTTTAATCTTTAATCATTTAATGTGGAAATGACATGACATTTACTGTTTTCGACCACGACGTTCTTAAACTGAGTTTTTTAGCAATAAATTATAGCCTAAGTTGTTCCCCCGATTATGTAGCTATGTATGGTGAAAAAATGATTAAAATTCCTGCAGTAGTTTTGAAGTTTACCCCGGACATCCGGACAGAGATTAGCCCTTTATGTATTAAGATAATGATGCAATTTCTAAGAAAGCAATGTCATGCTTGCTCCAGAGAGGCCTTGATTCAAAATTTACATTATGATTGCTTTTAATATTGCTGTAGTTAGGCATCGAATTTTCGAAACAATGGGTTTAATCTTTAATCATTTGATGTGGAAATGACATGACATTTACTGTTTTCGATCACGACGTTCTTAAACTGAGTTTTTTAGCAACAAATTATAGCCTAAGTTGTTCCCTGATTATGTAGCTATGTATGGTGAAAAAATGATTAAAATCCCTGCAGTAGTTTTGAAGTTTACCCCGGACATCCGGACAGGGATTAGCCCTTTATGTATAAAGATGAGGATGCAATTCCTAAGAAAGCAATGTCATGCTTGCTCCAGAGAGGCCTTGATTCAAAATTTACATTATGATTACTTTTAATATTGCTGTTGTTAGGCAACAAATTTTCGAAACAATCGGTTTAATCTTTAATCATTTGATGTGGAAATGACATGACATTTACTGCTTTCGATCACGACGTTCTTAAACTGAGTTTTTTAGCAATAAATTATAGCCTAAGTTGTTCCCCGAATATGTAGCTATCAATGGTAAAAAAATGGTTAAAATCCCTCAAGTAATTTTGAAGTTTACCCCGGACATCCGGACAGAGATTAGCCCTTTATGTATTAAGATAAGGATGCAATTCCTAAGAAAGCAATGTCATGCTTGCTCCAGAGAGGCCTTGATTCAAAATTTACATTATGATTGCTTTTAATATTGCTGTATTTAGGCATCGAATTTTCGAAACAATGGGTTTAATCTTTAATCATTTGATGTGGAAATGACATGACATTTACTGTTTTCGATCACGACGTTCTTAAACTGAGATTTTTAGCAATAAATTATAGCCTAAGTTGTTTCCCGATTATGTAGCTATCTATGGTGAAAAAATGATTAAAATCCCTGCAGTAGTTTTGAAGTTTACCCCGGACATCCGGACAGAGATTAGCCCTTTATGTATAAAGATTATAGCCTAAGCTGTTCCCCGATTCTGTAGCTATCTATGGTAAAAAAAAATGGTTAAAATCCCTCCAGTAGTTTTGAAGTTTACCCCGGACATCCGGACAGAGCGTAGACCTCTATGTATAAAGATAAGGATGCAACTCCTAAGAAAACTATAAATGTCATGCTTGCTCCAGAGAGGCCTTGATTCAAAATTTACATTATGATTACTTTTAATATTGCAGTTGTTAGGCAACGAATTTTCCTAACAATGGATTTTATATTTAATCATTGAATGGGGATATTACATGAAATTTGCTGTTTTCCACCATAACTTTTTAAAACTAAGTTTTTAAGGAACAAATTATAGCCTAATTTGTCCCCCGATTCTGTAGCTATCTATGGTAAAAAAATGGTTAAAATCCCTCCAGTAGTTTTGAAGTTTACCCCGGACATCCGGACAGAGCGTAGACCTTTATGTATAAAGATCATATCATATCATAGAATAGATGTCCAAGTCTGATTATTTCCCCAAACGTACAGAAAACTCTGGTTGAAAGACAGCAATCAAAGAATGCAAATGACGAAATAAAATAAACATGACTAGAAAAAATAAAAAACATCACTTTAAGAATATTTATGTGATACGATACATTAAGGATTTGGGATTTTAGAAGATTTTTTAAATAGCTTTTTTAATATTTATTCGCTTTGAACATTTTTGGTTATCAACAAAGAGGCATTGCGATTTATCAAAACTTTTCCATTTTTTTCTAAGCAACAAAAACTTAAAATTGCTCTAAACTATGTATGAAAAGTGCTCGGAAAGCTTTCATTCAATAAAACAAGACACTGCTTTTGCTGTTGAAAAAACAAAGTACGGAAAACTTTCACGACTGATATTTAATCATAAAATAATGCTAAGTTTTCGACGATACGGGAACTCTTGAGAGAAACTTAGATCGCCCCTCTAAAAGCATTTTGCGTTTCAAATTCTTTCTTTAATGGATGTTGGAAACATATGGGGCTATATATAATTCAAAATACTGATCCTCCTTCGGCGTTATAGTAAAGCATGAATTTAACCTCATGAATAACTCGTGTAAACCCGAAGAAAACCTAAATCCATTATAAGTTATACTTTTATTAAGATATCTCTTTGTGTTGGCAAATGTGCAGGTAAAGATAAAAGAAATATGTATTTCGGAAAGAAAAAGTCTTGCTAGCTTTCGCTTAAACTCATTAAAATTTATGCAGTCAAGCTCAAAGTATTGTTATTTTTTACCACAATGTGTTTAGAACGTTCAAGTTTAATAACTCTTACTTCAGAGAAAAAACTGCTCAAATGTCAGCGAATGTGAATTTTTTATTATTTGTTGTTGTCTGATAATTTGCTACGCTTTAATTACATCTCCCAATCATCTTTGGTTGATGAAAAAATTGACAAAAATAACTATTATGAGTGAATGTGTAACTCAAGTCATGAAGAGAACATTAATATTTATCCCGAAGTAAATTTTGTGTCTTTAACAAAAGACATTGTGTAACTAAGTCCATTTTACGCTACTGCCCTTTGCTCCCCGTACGACAGCATGTGCATTAGACCGTTTATACCAGGGTACCCTGGTCTGCTGGCGGAAATTTCAGCTGAAATTTTTCATATCATTGAAAAGAGCTAAATCAGTGACCTCGATGTTTTCAGCTTGATCTGTTCGTTATGATTTTTGTCATATTTCCTTCCTTAACATTCTGGAGTTCAAATCTGACATTTTTACTTCCTTTTACAAAAAAGGAAGCATTGTATTCGCGAAAAAAAATTTCACTCAAAAATCGACCTTAATTTCCATTTTGCTCACCCCCGAATGAATGTTGAGTTTTTTTTTTTTTCGACTCGACCACACGTTGATAAGTGCCTAAGAACGTATAGTCATTCAAAATATCCATTTTGACGATTCCTGAGTTAGTTACAACGAGTTTTCCGGTGGCGTCTGTATGTACGTATGTATGTATGTGCGTATGTATGGCGCATAACTCAAGAACGGTAAGTCCTAGAAAGTTGAAATTTGGTACGTAGACTCCTAGAGGGATCTAGTTGTGCACCACCTCTTTTGGTTGCATTCGGGTGTTTCTAAAGGGGTCTTTTGACCCTTTTTGGAAGGAAATCATTGTTAATTTCGATGTAAACTCAAGTGGTGTTACAATTTGGCGGACACTTGGCGACATATCGCCAGTCTCTTGGTCGTTTTGTCGCCAACTTGGCGACAATTTTGGCGATTTTTTTTTTAAAACTGGTTTTAATTCGGCCACTGTTGGTGACTATTTAGAGAGGTAACTATTGAATCACATTAAAATTACCAATAATGGGAAAATGACATTAAATTGGATTAAAAGGAAGTCATGTGAGGCACACATCAGCTCGTTTTTTTCTAGAAACATCGCCAGTTCTATGAAAATCGAACTACAATATTTGTAACATGACTGCGGCGTCGGAAAGAAAAGGAGCAACTCTCGCTCTTTCTTCGACTCCAGGAATTTCAGAGTCTTCGACTCCAACTCCTGTACGCCAAAATTAGTTAGACTCCGATTCTAACTCGAACTACACAACCATGGTGAAGTTACGGACTCGAGGGAAAATTACCGACTCCGGCTCTTTTTTGAAACCTTTGACTACCGACTGCGATTCCTTAACCCCAAAATCAGTCCGACTCTGATTTCAGCTCCACATCCTCGATTTTCATTTCATTTATAATGTAAAAACTGCCTGTATTGCCCGGCTTTGCACGGTTTACCTCGAAAATAAAAGTTATGTAAAGTGGCGTATGTTCAACAATCTGGCTTCAATTAGAGAAAAAAATTACTGAAACATTTTCCGTCAAAATAATCATTTTTAAAAATAGAAAACGACAATTCAAACATTCCCAAATAAATTAAACGCAACCCTCCATAAATACAACTAAAATCCTTGGCAGTACACGAAGGAAAAAAAAGAAAGAAGATAAATCGCCAAATGATGATCAAAAGGGAAAATTTTTTACCTCAAAACGAAAACAAAATTTTATTTAGTCACAGTCAAAAAAAGAAAAAGTGGTAACCTTCTGAATACGCTAATTTGTTAACGTTAATTTCCTATATGAGAATAGTGCTCCGTTGGGCTTAAAAATGCTTTTAAATTTCTTCCCAGTGATTTTACCCTTTTTTTTTTTTTTTTTGAAATTCGAAGGAATTAAATCAAATTCAGAGGTATTTTTCGTGGGCTTTCGAATGGCGCTAAATTCAAACCGATCGGATAACTATTTCGAATAGAGAAAGAGCCATTTAATGCCATTCTCGGGTCCTAAAATTAAATTTAGAACGGTTCGTGTTTTTTTTTTTTTTTTTTTTTTGAACACTCTTTCCCCTCTACGTTTCTTCTCGGGTGCTCAAGTACCTCCCTGCCACATTTGGTCGAGATCCGACGTAAACTGGATTTATATAGGGAAAATACACACATATAAAAATATTCTTTGTTTTATTTATATAGATTTCCGAAATAAATAAAAGTCGCGATTAACTAATCCTGATATTAAATCATACCACTTAAATAATTCAATACTCGATACTGTAACTGAAAGTGAATTTCAGAATAACTAAGCAATGAATAACTTTCATTATTCATAATATTGTTACTGGCTTTTGTTCCAGTTTTAACACACAATATAATCTGAAAATAATTCACTTTGGGGATACACAAATTAACATGTGACGTTCACATAATTTCATTAAGTGACACGAAGGAAGCTCAATCATCTGGAAGCACTCAGTGCTTGTGTCATTTTCTCGACACGGGGATTGGCCAATGTCTTAAAAGTGCCCCCAGAGGAAGTTATTATCGTTACTAATTGAAAGGAAAAGTTAATATTTGACGAGAAACTTCTAGCTTGTTCCAATTTCCATACTTGCAGGGTAAGTAATTAAAAGCGATTGTCACATTTATTTTCGAGTTTCATGAATGAATCTTCATATTATGACTCACTTTGAAGAAAGATAACTTCACAAAAAATCGATGAGTGTCTTTATCATGAAGTCTAATACGGTGATAAATGGAGCCATATTTAAGAAGGTGCGAATGGGTTTTGCTTTTAACAGAGTAATAATTATTTTCTCACTATTAATCTGTATTTTGGGATAAATGGGTTGTAAAAACGGAAATAGAATCTCAATGTTTCAAATTTAGAGTCATCCTTTCTCTTTGGATGTATTGAGAGAAGATGTTGCATACTGCATCCAATATTTGAAAGTAGCGGAATAGGAAGATTTTGACTTCATGACCATTTGTTAGCGGATGTATTCCTGCTTAAATTTACCCCAGCCTGCTTCTATTTAACTCAGAAATTACGGGTAGATGGAAATAGTGATTTTCCAGGTTTAGAAGACGGTTTCTACATAACAGATACTCAGGGACAACACGAACTTAAATTTTTAGATGGACGGAATTTTTCAATTAGCCGAATAGAATTCTAAATTTCGCCAAATGACGATAATTTTTCCGAATGGAGTTTCAAATTTTACCGCATGATGGTAATTTTGTCGAATTTCCAGACAAAATTTGCCAATTAAGGAAATCTTTGGAAGACCACAGTGACCTCCCGTAACCTTCCATCGGGGCGATCCTGCGATTAATCGCATTATTCTACCCGCTGAATCCTCTAAATCAGCGGTTTCCAAACCTTTTAGTTGTGCGTCACACCAGTTTTGTAGAAAACACCATTGAGACCCACTAACTATTATATATTAGATATTTACTTTCTGGGGGGAGGGTGGCATCTGCTCATAACTATCCTTAGGTGTAAAAATACCGTATTATGATTGAAAGTGTGGTAAAAACAAGAGTTCTGGAAATGTTTATCCCTTTCTCTCTCATACTGCAACACTGTTGCAGATATACTGTACAAGAAAAAATTTCAAAATAATTTTCAGGAAAGAAATTTACTTTGTTGCATATTAGCATATCTAAAAACACTCAAGAACAATTCATCTAAGTTAAAGCTCCATGAGATTTTTGACAATATTTTCCCCCACCAGGGAGTTGATATCTGGATTAAAACTTGATAGTTTTATTATTCTCAAATAACTCGCAACATTCAATGCATTTCTATATTATTTAAAAACTGCTGTGAAAAGGTTTTCGAAAAGCCCCTCAAGTGTCTCAATTCAGTGGTTATAATCATGCTAGTTAAAGGATGAGCATTTTTAACTTGAAGCTTGAAGGTAATTTTAGGTTCTTTCACAATTTTCTTTAAAGTAGTTTCTGATTCAATATATTTCATCTCTTCAATTATAGGAGGAAATTCCTAAGCAATATGAAAAATCTTAATCTTAAAGTTCTTTTTGGCTATAATGCAAGAGCTTTTGTGTGACACTACAACTAATAAGTGAATTTTAGCAAAAAAAAAAGGGGGGGGGGATTAAGACTCCAAGATACATTTTGGTATAGATTATCCATCGCCCAGTAACACGCTGTTAGCGGCCTACTTGTGGACCGCGGCTCATGGGTTGGGAACCGGTGCTTTAAATGTAAGTTCAAATCATTTAAAATGAAATTAAGGCAAAAAAAAAAAATAACAATAAATTTTGCGCTACAGTTATGAAACGTACACTAAAGTTCAATTCACTTCAAAATTTATATTTTTTAAAACATTGTAAGAAGAGTAACTGAATTGTTTCCATTTATCCCAGGGTACAGTATGTATAGGGTAAATGGAGGTTCCTAAAATGCACAGAAAAATCAACAGGGAAAGAGTAACTCATAACTATACTTTTTAGTTTCTTTCCTCATGGAAAATAAGACAAGTTAAAAGAAGTTACTTCACATTTGTGGACCTGCCAGAGAAGAAAATTTATATCTTTGAACTTTGTAAAAACAATTTTTTTCACAATGGTATCTTCAAACATTGATCACACCAACACTTAGAATCATTCGAAACTCTCAGAATGTCTCCTCTGTGTTTCCTGGTGTTGACTCACTACAATTTGTTTCAATTCACCCCTTATTTTATACCGACAAATAGTAACAAAAATCTATGACCAAGAGTATCAAAAAATGGTTTCAGTCAACGCCGCAGGAATCTCATTTATCTATTTTTCTGATAGATAATCTTTAACAACTACTTTTAATGTCTACAATTTTGAGCTAACAATCTCGGTTCATAATAATTTTTACTTAATGTGTTATTTAATAAAATATATTATGAACGTAACAACGCAAGTTTCCGGGTGAGTTCTTTTTATACGGTTTTATGCAGTAAAAATTTCATTTTCTGATTCTATAGGTAACAAAAAATGTTTACTCAAGAAAGCAAGAAAGTTCACATTTTAAATACATCAGTTAGATTAAATGTATAAAGTAATAAAGTAGTAATCCGAGGAAAACATTTTCAGCAACGTAACCCACTGTTTGAAAAATAATTTATCTTATAATAAACTCAAAACTATTTCATTTTATTTAAGAGTACACAAACCTTTCTTTTTTTTTTTTTTTTTTTTTTTGACAAGAACGTCTTTTTAAATAATGAAAATTGAAAATGCTTTTCTAGTTGTAGGAAAAAAAGAAAGTATCAAAGAAAATGTATAAACAAGGTTAACACATTGACATAGAACACGCCATGTATTTTTCGTCAACATGGGCGTTCATTATCAAAGAGATACAGCTATTAGCTATAAATATTTCTTTACAAATCCGTTCAAATTAAAAAAAATTATTTCGTCGCGTAATTAATTTTGATTTGACTCGCTTAGCCATTTATTTTTGATATTTCCTAGGGTCTGGTGGGGTAAAGTGGTCATAAACTCGTAGGTTTTCAACTTAAGAGGATATAAAATACAATAAATTCTTTAAACACTTCAACTTTTTTGTTGTTATTTTACATTGCATTATTAAAGATTACAATACATAGAATTTCAGGAAAAAAATACTAATTTAAATAATTTTATAACAGTTTCATTTCCATATGCATTTATGACCACCTTACCCATGGGACGGGGAAAAGTGGTCATAGCATGGGGTAAAGTGGTCATAGTTAAAAATAGATGCAAAACCGTTACAAATAACCGTAATGTTTGTATATTTCGTTCATTTTTATAATTACAAATATATGCACGAGTATATGCGGGTATACATAAGCATGTATACGTGATTACCTACAGTATACGTGTCTACAAGAGTATATACGCGTATAAACGAACATCATATGCGTGTATGCACTTGTATCTCAAATATATACATGCATACCTGAGTATATGTGTGTATGGTAGACATATTTACGCATATATACGTATAAATACATACATATACGGGTATACACAAGTTATTACGGGATACATCCAGTGCGTGTTTGTACACGTCTACTCACGTACATAAATATGGAAGCAACAAATATACATGTATGTTTACGTGTAAACACGATTATGTACCAGTATAGACATATATACGTACATTTACGTGTATATCAGTACATGTATGTCTACACGGGTATATCCCCCCATACACATGTATACTTACAGAGCGAATCCAAGCTCTGGGGCAAAAATCAAAGGGGTGTGAGAAGGAAGGATACGAAGCAAAGACTCACAATGAACTTATGGTCGCTGACGCGCTACATGCACACTAAGCCAGAAACTAATGGATGCAAAACAGGTAGCAAATTTGTTACACAAAGATGATTTTACCTGACCAGCTGGTGGCGTGATGGTTAGACGCTGGCCTTGTACGTCTGTGGACCCGGGTTTTGACCTGGGGATGCTGGTCGGTGGATTTTCAAGATGCAGAAACTCATCAACGCCCATGTCGTATGATTATGCGGCATGTAAAAGATCTCTAGGGTGTTCGTTTGGCTTAGAATTCCCTAGGCAAAATTAAATTCCTAGTGCAATTTCGCACCAAAGATAGCCCAGGTGCCTCCCCCGGAGGAAACTGGGCGTCGAAGAAACTACTGTGTATTCATCAGCGCCTTTCTGATGACACATGAAAGATTGATGCATTGTAGGGGAGCGCACTAGGCCTGGTTATGGCCCAGATGCCTCTTCAGATGGGACTCTTATCCAGCTCCATTGGGAAAAAAAAAGATGATTTTAACCAACATTTTAGATTTTAAAAATTATTTAGAGCAGATGTTAAAGTTACAGCCTGTAGTAGCTCTAATACACGCATCGCAACAAAGGCACAGCGACTGAGGAAAGTTTTTCAAAAGTCTCATTACTGCAACAGAGAGTGCTTTGTGTTTGCGACGCATGTCCGCAGCCGGCCACAACACACAGCCGGTGTTACAGCAGCCGGCCACAAATTTTATCAATCACTTTAACACTTTCTTAAAACCTAAAAAGTTGTGTAAAATTGTTTTTGTGTAATAAATTTGTGACCTGTTTTGCATCCTTCAGGTTCTGACTTTGCGTGCAAGTAGCGCGTCAGCGTTGTGTTTGTGACCATATGTTTCTAAGGATTCTTGCTTCTTCTACACCCCTCTTACATCTTTTAAGAATTTGCCCAAGAGTTTAAAATCACTTTGTCTACATGTATATCATATGCTTGTGTGTAAGTGTCTAATCGAGTTTCGAGTACGTACGCGTATATGCGTGTCTACCTAAGTATATAAAGTGTTCGTATATATACGAGTATAAGAAGGGTATATACGTGTATAGTCGAATGTATATCTTTATAGACTAAAAATACTTGCAGATACCCATATACTACGCGTTTATTGGTACATTTATCTGAATACGTATATATACGTGCCTACACGAGTATATGAGCACGCATACGCATATACTCGTATATTTAACCCTGTTCACTGTAAAAACAATATATATTAAGTGAAATTAATATTTCATTTATGTCTGCTTCATACTTAAAGATTAAGTGACGTTAGAAGGACTGTATTCGTTAAGCCTAATATTATGACCACTTTACCCCATCTTACTTAAATTGTTCTAAAAGATTAACAGAAATAGATTCAGCTAACTGCTAATGAGTAAGAGTTCTTGAGACATGTAAGGAAGCTTCCTGTGCAGTCAATCTGTTCATAATTCTAACAAACAAAATTTCTCAAGGGAGTTAAAAGATGTTTTTGTATTTTGAAATTTTTCATATTCACACAAAATATTTTATTTTACCAAATAAAATTCTGCCAGTTGTGATATTTTGTATTCAAAATGTAGTTTCTAACTGCCCTATCGTAAAATAAATTTTTCATATTCATTCGAACATTTATTTCCGAGCTATAACCATTTATTTGACGTATTACCACTTTACCCCATTGACCACTTTCCCCCACCAGATCCTATTATTTTTAAACTGTTCAACTAGAAGTAATATTATTTAAATTGTTCCTAGGGAACAATTTAAAATCTTTTTTTTTTTTTTGCTTGTTCAAGAAAAATATCGATGACAAAATGAACATCCGTAGCATTTCTAAATTATTTTTACTTTAAGTTGATGAACTTGAACTGGGGTTGAAATAGAGTGGAAAATGTGCCAAAATCCGGATTCAAATTACTTTTCCGTAACTAAATGAAATCACACATTTGAGGTTCTGCTTCTAATACCATTCAAAATCATTTTACTAACTGCTGATTTAAACTGCATCTATTTACAATACTATCATTTTCATTTGCGAAAATGTATATGATACTTTGAATTGCTAGTGAATGGTTTTTACGCCATGTTGAGTATCTTCATTTCGATAGAAATTATTTTTAAATAGAAAAAGAACCGACTTCCAGTACAAAAATCAACTAAATTAAACGCCCAAGTTTGCTAAATATTTTATATCTTCTATTGTCTGAAACAGGCTAATTACTGTAAAGAAGGCGACTTCTGCATGGTTAGAAGATAGCTTCAAAATCAAGAAATAAATTAATGTTTGTATGGAATATAGTGCTTTTTAAAGGGGTTATCCCTATATTACCCGGGAAAAAAACAAAAACAAAAAAAAGACCGTTTTTTTTAATCTCAAAAAAAGGCTGAAATTCTCAATTTTCTCGATTTTTAAGGCTTTTTCCAGAATTAGAAGTTATAATTCGATTTTAACATTTCTTAAAAAAAAAAAAACATTGACACAAAATTTTTAAAAAATCAGAAAGCAATTTGAAGCAAGATTGTGGTGTTACATATTTGACTGTTTAGATCATTTTCTGGTGAAAAAAATCATTTTTTATGACTATTATATTCCAGTTGAATATAATATTATAATCCAGTCATTCGTTATAGCTTGCAACTATGTTTTAATTTCCTTAGTTTTTAGCTATATCAAACACAAATGTTATCGTTTTTCCGGATTGTATTATGGTTTGGATTTCATGCAAAAAATAGAAATTTTTAAAACAAATTAGAATTTTTATATAAACTTTATGTAATTCAAAAACACTAAATCTTAACTTCAAAGCTCTTTATTGCTGTTCTAAAATGCTAAATTTTCTGCCTCAGTCATAAACATAAATTATTTAAATTTCCGAAAAATTGCAAAACAACAGTGAATTAAACATAGAATTTTTATTTTACATGAAAAAGTTTGCAATTGTATTCAAAATAAAACCTTGAAATGGGTATTGTACAATAAGTTCACTTTGAGATTTGGTTGTACTAAAAAAGTGAAAATTCTACATTCATGATGATTTAATCTCATTTACAAAAAATATGATCATGAACCTTATTTATGATCAATATGATTACTGGCTACCATCAAAAACAAAGTTTGAAATAGGAATAAAACTAGTATTTCTAGCAAAACAACAAAACAGCAATGAATAAAATATGACATTTGTTCCGTACGAAATGATTTATAAAGATTTTAAAAATGAGCTGAAAAGTAGATTAATGGGCAACGCGTTTTGTTTTAATAAAAAATAAGCAATCTGCCTCCAATGTGATTGAACCTTGTTTTTAATCAATATGATAATGACTCATTTATGATCGATATATGCTGATTGACTTTTATTGTAGTAAAAAAAAATAGTAAAACTTTTCAACAAACAATAAAACAGTAGTGAATAAAACAAGATCTTTGTGTCATGTAAGATAAATGTTTTATAAACACATTTAATTGAAAAACATTTTGTGCTTTGTTTATGACTTATGACACAAAAAAAAACAATGTTTATTCATTGTGATTGTACTTATTTATGATCGTTCTGATAATGACTTTTTTTTTACAATCAATATAATGATTGAACTTTATCAATGGTAACGTCGAAAATAATTGTAAATTAATTTCCAACATACAACAAATCAATTATTAATAAGAAGTATTTTGATGATTCTGTCGGAAACAATTTATAACTATAATCAAAACAAAATTGAAAACTTAATTCGCTGCATGCTCCAGCAAAAACTAAAATTAGGAATTCTACCCAAGACTTACATAAAGCATCGTTAATAGTTACACTTAAAGCATTAATTAATAACTTACTAAGAATTTCTAATCAAAAAGATCTGCTAGAAAACTAAAAACTCAATCTAAAAACTCTCTCTCTCAATACCTTTTAATAATTTTTAAACTCAACCAGTATGTAAGTGTCTACTACGAGTACATACGTGTATATACATACCTAGATAAAAAATACTTACAGATACCCATATACGTATTTATTGGTGCAGTTCTGTGACTACGTCTATATACGCATATACTCACATATTTAACCCCGTTTACTGTAAAAACAATACACATTAAATTAAATTAATATTTAATTTACATATTCCTTATACTTAAAGATTAAGTGACATTAGAAGAACTATACTCGTTAAGCCTAATATTATGACCACTTTACCACATTTTACTGAAATTGTTCTAAAAAATTATCTAAAACATATTCAGCTGACTGCTAATGAGTAAGAGTTCTTGAGACATGTATTAAGTTTCTTGTGCAGTCAATCTGTTCATAATTCTAAAAAACAAAATTTCTCAAGGGAGTTAAAAGAGGTTTTTAGATTTTAAAATTTTTCATATTCACACAAAATATATTTTTTTACCAAATAAAATTTGGCCAATTATAAAATTTTGTATTCAAAATGTAGTTTCTAACTTCCGTACTCTAAAATAAATTTTTTACATTCATTCGAACATTAATTTCCAAGCTATAGTCATTTATTTGACATATGACCACTTTACCCAATTGACCACTTCCCCTACCAGATCCTATATAATTAGTTAGGTATTAAAATAATTCATCGTATAGTAATTAAAATCAATGTTTATTTTATAATTGGGTGTTTAATTGATTTTTGTACAGGAATTTTGAAATAAGTTTGATTTATAGGTTTGGATAAGAAATCGTATGTAAGTATGACCCATTATTTTTCACTTTTTAGTTACTCTTTGTTTTTTGAAGTCGGTTATTTTTTCATTTAAAAATCATTTATTTTTTACTTTTACGTGTTGCAAATATAAAATAAGAACGTAGGGTAGAGTGTGGTACATGTCGGGGAGGTCTTCCTTGCGTACATCTCGAGTAAGAAAGCGGCGAGCACAGGAGTCAAAAAACAGCTAAGATGAGCACAATCGGGAAAGAAATAGAGCAACACGTCTCGAAGACTTCGGAAGATTGTGAAGAAAAACTTTTTCAAATGCGCAATGATTTACAAAGAAAATTGTCTTTATCATCAGTTCGACTTTATAAAAGTATGTTTCCGAAAGCAAATGCACGAGTCACTAAAAAACAACAGAAACTGCATTAACTTTGCCCATAAAATTTGAAGATTTTCCTCGATTTTAATGATCCATTCTTCAGATGCTGACCTGATGACCATGCGATCACCTGGGAAGTATATCTTTTCAAACAAAAAGAAAAAGAACTTTCCAAATTGATCAATTCGTGTTTGAGTCATAAAGGGGCATACAATATAAAAGATTCCAATGAATTGTGAACTTCTTTATCGAAGTCGGTTTAAAAAAAAAAAAAAAAAACTCTTAATGCGGACAAAATTGTCTACGATTGCCACTAAAAACGAATCCTAGTTTCTCTCCTGGATTTATTTGTGTGCTAGTTTAATTAGAACCATTTCAATGTTAATGGTTCCCCAAACTAATTTATATTTCACAATAATACGTGTCACTTAACTCGTGATAGAAGTCATATTTATCTTTACTTGGCCCCGTTATAGATCAATACCACACTAGAGTAACTACTGTGATATTGTATTTATGAAGATCAAAATATTACTAGAGCAATGATAGTAAATGAATTTCCAGTTTGCTTCAAAGAAGTTTTTACTAAAACTTTGTGATATGACTACTAATGATTAATACAGGGGCGATATTTAAATATCACCCCTCCCCCAAAGATCCTCGAAGACTCCCCCAAAACAAGAGTCCCCTAAAAAAAGAAAATGCCCCTCAAGCACGTAAGTGCACTTCTCACAAACACGTAAGTGCGCATCCCTGATTAATGTTAATGTTTTATGGTACTTTATTTAACACTGAGTAAAGAACGTACCTTTATTTTATGGCACTTTCTTTAACAATGGGTTTGATATTTAATCATTTAGTAAGGAAATTAACTGAACTTTATTGTTTCCTGCCCGTACCTTTTTTCAAAGGAACAAATATGGCGAAGCAAAGGTTTGGGACCTAAGTTAGACCACCCCTGTCCATTAAACAAAAAAACATAAAAATCATTTCACTAAGTGAGACGCGATGAATTTACAAACAACAAAGCACGAGTATGAAATTTGAAGAGCTCCCTCGATTTCTCCAGGATCCCTCATACCCGGAATTGAAGATCATTAGAAGACTGGGAGAAGCATACTGTTTCAAACAGAAAAATAATTTTCCTAATCGGTCAGGCGTCTTCTAGTAATTGGGGAGCATAATACATGAAAAAATTTCGACGAAGTGTGTTAATTAGTATTGCCATAACTGTAAATTAAACTGACAGTGTCGTGAAATATTAAATCTAGAATACTTGTCAAACTTCAGAAATCGAACATCAGTTACGATATATTTATTAAGGAATACAAATTTAATCGTCGGAGGAGGGAAGGGGGTTTGTTTTCGATTCCCCTTGAATTGAGCTTAAATATTTTTAAAACTGAAATATTAAAATTTAAAAAAACGAAAAACTTAATGACTAAATAAAGATATTTATTAGCAAAAAAGACATTTATGTATTAAATTAATTAATTCAACTATTTTCGTAGCAAAACACAGTTGTTTTTCTGATATGCTGCATGAGTAATAGATACTTTAGTATGAATATAATTAAAATTTACAGGAGGCGCCATGAAAATCAACCATCCATATGGCGTGAGAATTGAATATTGTTCAAGACAGACCCCCTCCGTCGAAAAAATAAACCGTTCGCGGCAAAACCACATGACCTGTGACTATCGCTCGACTGTTGTTTTATCAGAAGTTGATAATTTGGACCCAGAATGCAACAGAGTTTCCTTTAAAATTACCATTTTTATCCATTTTTCTGCTACTGTACTGCAGTATGAGCCGTTTGCAGGCTTACCTTCGAATTAATTACGTTGGATACTAATTTTTAATAAGCGGTTCTCAATTTTAAATCGGTTGCTACTTTTAATTTCAATAACTTGAATGCCAAAATAACATAGTTACAGGATATTTTTCATTTGCAAATGAAACTAATTATTGTCATTTTATATTAATCGTGTGCTAGTAAAAAGTATTTATCGCGTGCTGATAAAAACTTGAACTGGATATTTATCGTCTGCTATCAAAGGTGCCCCGCATTGATAAGCAAAAATGGGAGAGGAGAAAAAGCTCTGATTTATTGCACATGGCACGCAGACAAAAAAGAAAAAAATACAAGATTGTTTCGACTTTTCAAATAACTTAGGTAGTGCCTATAAATAAATGCGTGTTCTCCCTTATACACAATTTACTAACAAAAGATGCCAAAGGTGTTGGGAGTTGAACATCGTGTCGAAGTCTGAAATTCCAATGGAAACGCCATTGCATTTCTATGGCAAAACTAGCAACTTTGGGCCCTCGTTACTGCCAAACCAGGGCTTATGCAGTCAAACCGCTTTACCTGCGCTCATACCTAGTGGGATTGGACCTAAAGCTAGAATTTTGTCAAAATCCGTGATTCTCAAGGTCGTGCCGTTTGGTCGTTAGATTTCTCAGAGACCCCTCATCAGATCCAGATAAAATTACTTTGGGACCAGCTGGAAAGTATACCCTTTCAAACAAATAAAGAATTTTTCAAATCGATCGAGGCGTTTTGGAGAAGTCACAGAACATACATAAAAAGCCGCAGACAATTACATAATTTCCTTTGAAGTCGGTTAAAAACAGCTCAAACTTTTAGATACTCCGGAGCTTTCGCTATCCGTACGGCTGAAGCAAATTCTACTTAAAGAGTTCCTTCCGCTCATGACTGGTATGCCGGTAAACACCCTGGTATGTCTCTGTGCAAACAGGGAACAAGATCTGCGTACACTTCCTTGGTCAGGTTATGTATTGGACATATCACATGTATAAAATTTGTAGACTAAGTTAGGACTTTTTCATCTTGCTTCACTTGATCACATTCTCGAATGCACTGGCACCCGTACGCAGCTGCTGTGGGGTGAGAGGGAGCATGAAATTGCGGAACTACTTCTGCGACATGGTATCATGAACCTGGTCTGCCCTGAACCAGAGGGACTTCAAACAACATCATTTAGAAGCTGGTCTTTTACAAGAGAAAAGTCAAGCGCAACTGAAAATGCTTCACACTTTCTTTGTCTGAGAAGATATTTTTTTTTTCTATTAATAAAAGCATAAATGATTACCTCCAAGTAAAGTCTATTAGTTTGGAATTAATTTTGTGACTCACTCTTTTCTCCAATTAATATATTAACAGTCGAAATAAATCTTATTCCTCTAAAGCAATGAACAAATCCTCCACTTGTCATAACTTATAAATTCTTGAAGCATAATATACTTTCTTCGTAACTGAATGCACTGTGTATTACTTAATCTTTCTTTTACTTGAAGCAGTAAATTGCATTTCGCTGTCCCTTAATTACTTCATAAGTAGAAATTTTAGTTTAGGGAAACGGTACACAATAGGAAAAGGGTGAGCATTAAATGAGAAATATTTTCTTCACGGAGACCTGAAATGGCAATCAATTCACTTACTAGTCTCTCATTTCTACTCCCGCAAAACGATGATGCTAAAGAACTGATTACAAAATTAGCTAAGAAAGGTTTGCAAAATAGAAAATAAGGTTTATTTTTATGTCTTTTTTTATTCATGTCTCTCAATATTTTTCATTTGTTTAAAAAAGTACACATTAGTACCAGTACTTCTATGTGTATGATTCTACTACTTCTGCACAGTGCTACATTAATACAATATAAGCACAGTGCTACATTAGTTTTTATGTTTGAGTTGTTCCTATTAGGGAAGACTGGGGTATAGGGGAGATAGGTTGTTACAGCGGTAACGGTGGCAAAATAAACAATGCTATAGTAAAGTTGAAAATGGACAAACAGTCATGCCACCAACAAACTGCATGTAGCAAGTGCCAGTAACGGTCACACTTTTATGAGAAAAGTTCAAGAAAGTGCTTTCAAAATTTCGTGTTAGTAATATTTTTATTTTACTTTCTTCTATATCTAGTCTATGGAAGAAAGTATTGGATTCGTACATTTTTTAATTTCGACGGATTTGTACATTCTGAGGTATAGAGCCCATTTTGATCTCGTTTGGAAAATTTCTGTCTGCCTGTTGTGAGTCTTCTTGTCTGTATGCGTGTGACTGGTTTTTGTGGCTCCCTCTAGCGCTAAAACTAATGCATCAAATCGAACGAATAATGCAAAAACTGGTTAATTTGTACAACCTCGAGGAACAGATTCTGATTCAATTTTAGTCCCAATATCTCAAACGAAAGTTGAGCAATCAAACTTTTTTCTAATTATTTGTGACTGCTACATAGCAAGAAGTAATGAACGACTTGAAAGAAAAATGGGTCCACTCGTAGACCTTAAAGTTTACATTCGATTTTGATGCCCAATAGCTTCAAGGAGGGTGGTGCAATCGATCGTTCTTTCTTGTTCATTGCGACTGTTATATCTCCAGAAGTAATGTTTCGATTCAGATATAATTTAGAACAAAAGCGAACCTTCATAGAAACAAGCACTGATTTAATTTTGGAGTTAAGAGTCTAAAGGAGGCTGATTTCTGTCTTTTTTTCAACGAGTGGCAGCCAACAACGTGAAAGATAAATTAAACTTAAGCGTTTCATTTACGGTTGGATCAAGAAAGCTATTCCCTTGATACATTTGTTGGAAAACGATCGGGAAAAGAGCAAATGCTTAAAATTGTTGTGAGAGGATATCTTGTTTTTGTTTACCAATTTGTTTATCAATAAAAGGATTGATAGCAAAATTAGCGATTTTACGTAAGAGCCAAGAATTCGTGAGAAACATGGCAAAAGAATGTTTAAAATTAGGATGTTTTGAGTAATTTCTTTTTTCGTCTGCTGTCAATTAAGACGCGAGATGCTGTGCATACCAACCAATATTGTGAGTGAATGGTTGAGCACATGAGCACCACAGTACCCCTGAAATCAGTGCTCCTAATTCCCCGTGGCTGTTTATGTTCATAGCGTTTGACTACGGAGGACCCCGAAAAAGTGTTTAGCCTAGAACCGCTCAATATCTGAATCGGGCCCTGGATGACTCTGTCAAAATTTGTTGACGTTGACAGAGTTCCATGTTCCCTGCTAACCTCTAATTAACCCTGAAGCATATACCTTAAATGTCTGTGCATTTGTGTTTTCATGTTCATTTTCTCATACAAGAAACTCTTGATGGTATCGGCAATCCTTTTCTCAAAAACGTATTAATAATCACAAGAATTATCTACCTCATTGTGTACATTAAAGCATATTAATATTATTCGCTGTGTTTTGATAGATCGTCTTAAAATGTAGCTTAAGCTTCCGCAGCGCTGAAGAAATAAAACAAAATACATATTCTATCACATTTGAAGAGAAGTAAACAAATCTTACCATTTATTAACAAGAAGATAATGCCCCCATTCGTATTTGGAATTCTGCCACCAAGTTAAGAAAACAAAGCCCCCACAATAATATTTGTGAATAGAAGTGAAGTAATATTTTGCTGACGTTGACTTCTTTGTTGTGCTCACAAAAAAGCCCCGAAAGTTAATCGAAATTATCATTCATCTTTTATGCTAGTATGTCATCTTAACAAAGCATCTAAATATGTGATTCTCGCTTAATAATAACGCATTCATTCGATAAACAAACTTATCTCAAAAATTGTTTGTTTGCAATCTAAACAAAAGCTAAAGCTGAGAATATAGAAGAAACTCTGAAAATTATTTTGGGCTATAAGAGTTTAAATGAAAAAAAAAATCTGTTAATTAATATTCATGATTAATTCTATTACTAAAAATGACACAACTTAAGAAAACAGCATTGGAGAAAATCAAGGTTTTCCGAAACAATAGTTTTAAGTGATTTAGTATCGAATATTACAATACGCTCAAAAATAATATGATGTAATGTTTACTTGTTAGTTTTTGTTGTCAAAATTCTGTACCTCAGCGCCAGAAGGACGTATGGTAATTTTACAGGAGAGAGGAAAACCTTTTTTCTTGCGCATGCAAAGGATGGGACGCGCTGCTTTAATCCTGGCAAAAAATTGAAAAGGATTTTTTTTAAGGATTACAATCGTATGACTCGATGCGGATTAGGCTTCCACTTACAATGCACTAATAAAAGGACATTCACAAATTCTTGGACTTACATCAGTCTGGCTCTGAGGTGCAGAATTAATAATGCCCCATACTTAAAGTTCGAAAATATTTCTCCTAAACTATGAAATTTTAACAATGTGTCACTATTGATGTTGTCGTTTTTGTGCCACCTCGCACCAGTCTTGTAAACTAACTTTGTGCGAGATTGTTGAAAAAAAAGCATTAAATTTAGTTTTTAAATCAGCAGCTAGTACGTTTTCCCCCAATTTTAAGCTGTGTCATTTTCGTTGCTAGGGTGCGGTATGTAAAACTTTGGAATAAATGTACAAAACTCACCCCAGAAAGATGTATAGAGGTATAGTTAAAGTAACAACAATAAATAAATATCATAATGTTAGTTAGAAGAAAAAAAACTGATATGCTTTTTTCTCTTGTTTAAAAACTATTGCTCATTTTATCTTTATTAGTTTGTCTGTATGTGTTGTTGCTAAAGCTGTTAGTATTTTACCAAACATCGTAAAGACTTTCAATGAGAAAGTTTAATTCAAAAACGTAAATTAATAAATGTCCAAAAGGTTTTATTCAGCAATATAACCATCACTGCAAGTTGAATGTCAACATTTGCCGATGTAATCAATAAAGAATGTCATTAAGCAATTTCGCACTTTGGACAAGCAAATAGGTGGACGCTGATATTCATTTTCAAAAAATGATATTTACAAGACATCAGACTTTTATAAAAATATATACTTATTTACGTAATTTTCAATCTTTATTTATCTGCAACTCAGTTTGCATTCGTCAGTCTTTGCTAATTACAATGATCTGTTTTGCATTCGACTTCCGATCGACTGAAAATTGTCAGATATCACTTTCCCTTTCTGTAATATTATTCTTTAGTAGTTTTTTGAAATAGTGTAAGATGTAAGTAAGGAGGGTAAAAGTAAATTTTAGAGAATTGACAGAAGAGTAAAAAGGATTATATACAAACTAAGCAAGATTAGTAAACTAATGGTTACGATGCAAAATTATCGCTAGTTGATACAGATACTCAACCGGGGCGACTCGATCTTTCATGTTTCTCAATCTCTTGAAAAATCACATCTTACTAAAAAAATATTGATATTTTTTAATAATGTAGAGTTTTTGGCATAGCGCCATCTTTTGTCAGATCAGAGTTAATTACCGATCTGTTACTATAGTAGATTTAAGTCAAATTATGGTGAACACATCTCATTCTTACACATCGTTGTTGTAGCATTGTATTGTTGGCACTTTGACAGCTGCAACCATTTATTTACATGTCTTACACAAGTGATATTTGCTGCTATTTTTTACAGCTCTTCAATACAGTCAACAGCACTGTGTTTCAACCTGTTTCCAACGATGTGGAAGTCGTGGGATAGCCGTAGCAGCGCCTGTTTTGGTGACAGTTGAAATGGAGTTTCGTTCGGTTTATCATCTCAAGAATTAATTTTGGAGTCACAAAGCCCTTGTGATTTTGATTTATTTCTCACTTGAAGGAACCAACAGAAACTCCGTGGCATTCGCTTCAGAACCACTCCATTCAAACTATTCACAGAACAGACTCTGCTACAGGTGTCCTACGACCTCCACAGCGGTTGAAAGCGGGTTGTACACGGAGCTGGTGACTATTTTGAAGAACTGTAAGACCAGGTGGCATATATCACTTTTGAACTACACTGCTAAAAACGAATAAGGGAGCAAGCAAAAAAATGAAGAAAACCACGCGAGACAGCCACGTATTGACATACAACGGATAGTACACGTGTATCAATACGCAATACAGAAAAAAGACATAAAAAATGGAATTAAGCTTTAATTCTTTAAAAATATGGAAAAAACATGAAAACATGATTTGGGGCAACAATTTGATTACTTGTAAACGATAACAAAAGGTACTGTTTAGATATGAAGCATAAGTTTTAATAGGGCGTGTGGCCTCCTCGAACAGCTAAGATTGCTGCATACCTGTTTGCCATGGATGCGATGATGTTATCGATCTGACTTTGAGGAATACCGTTAAACTCCTCAAGAAAAGCAATCTCCAAGTCTCGGACAGTAACAAGCGGCCTCGGTCGCGCAGCAATGCGTCACCCGATCATGTCCCAAACATGCTCGATTGGATTCAGGTCAGGAGAGCACGCCATTTCATACGCTGTAATGTTTCAGCTTCAAGCATGTTCTCCACCAGACGTGCTCTATATGGTCGGGCATAATCATCCTGGAAGACAAAGAAATCTCCAATATCTCCAGCGTAAGGGATGCCATGAGGTCGCAGTACCTCGTCTGCATAACTTCGGCCCATCAAAGTGCCATTCCGAATTATATGCAGGCCCGTACGTCCGCTTATGCTGATTCCACCCCATACCATCCAACCTGCTCGTCGGTTTTGTAACATTTCACGAACGAATGCGGCGTTATTTCGAGTGCCCCTGTCCTTCCATACCAGAACGCGTTGGGTGTCACACTCCAGACTGAATCGGGACTCATCTGTAAACAGCACTTGGCTCCAATCATGTTGCTCCCAATCTCAATGTTCAGCAACCCATCTTCTTCGCGCCGCACGGTGGCGCACAGTGGGGCCAAATGGCCAAAAAAAGGAAAAAATTCAATATCTCGAGAACGGGTTAACATAGAAAGCTGGGGCCGGTCTCATTCAAAAATGAACAAAAAAATACATCAAGTTCAACTGTTTTTATTGACATTTTGAGGTTAATTAAATAACTAATTAGGAAATGAAAGACTGTTGGAAATATATATATATTTTTTAATTTCCGAAACAGGTTGCACTTATAAAAACAAGTTGCAACAAGTATTTTGAGCATATATTTAAATTTAATATTGCTTAAAATGATTTCTTCAAGGAAGCTTAAAGACTTGGAGAGTTTTAAAAATAATAAAACTTGAGATTCTTAGTCAATAGTTGTTTAAATTGAAAGAATGCATAACAATTCAAATTCAAGGAAATTAAATTAACAGTTCCTTAGCTGCCTCGCTGATTTCCAGATGCTTTTTCTTTGGTTCGGGTCTCATGTTCGTGATAAAAGGATCCGAAGTCTCCAGTGGCTTGTGGAGCGTTGGTGGATATACGAGACATTTTCCGCGAGTTGGTGATCCTGAATGCCTTGCAATCTTTATTCCTACTTTCTTGTGCCTCTTCCGACAATATTCCGACTGGGAGAATTGACTTCTGCACTATTTCAGCACCGTGAAACAAAAACTTATGTACTGTCAGGGGCGGACTGGCCACGTGTGAGATGTGGAAAATTCCACATGGGCCGTCCTAACTCGGGCCGTTTTCTGTGCATTCAAGGTGTACGTACCGTTTTCCTCAATTTTATTTTTTAAAAAAAGTTCTTAGCTAGGCCGGCCGTTCTTGTGTCGAGGGCTACAGCCAGAACTGCTCTTTTTTGGATGGGGGGGGGGAGGGAGAGGAGGACGGCCGTTCCTTTTCAAACGATCACTCTCAGGACGTTACTCTGTTCTTGCCTAACTATTACCGTATCTTGTTACGTAGGTTACAATGTCTTTGTTGGGTGGTCTTCGTCGAAAGCGAAGCCTTCAGGGTCCATGGGTGTCTCTCGTATCTGTTCGGGATTGATGTTTCCTGGAATTCTGGTAAGGAGTTTTATTGGGGGTGGGGATCTTTTTTTGTGGCCATCTGAGACTGTCTGGGAAAAGATTACATTGAACCTTTTTCTAATGAAAGAAGAGAAAGGCGCCATCCTAAGAATAGAATGTATAGGAGCAAAACGACTGCTAAAAAGCTTTTTTTTTTTTCCTTTTCATCCTTCGTTTTCTTGTTATGTTTCCCAGCACTTTGCAATAGATAGATCCATCTCAACCAATAGACTTTCTCAACCAATTAGATAATTTTGAGATCTCCTCAATTTCGTCTCTGAAGAAAAAAACGAGTCATTTGTTATACACCGTGTTGACTGCTCAATGGGATTGCATGTGTTTTAAATCCAAGGGTGACAAGGATCTTTTTTAGGTAAGTTCTAAGTTAGTTAAGTAAGTATTTTCATCATTTTTTTTTTTTTTTTTTGACATCAGCACTTTAAATAATAAGAACTTGAACTATCGGTTATAATTAAAACAAATTGACGTGTTACACAAAAATGGGTCAACCCACCAAGCAGTACTTTTGAGTAAATTGAGTTCTAAGCTGAACTTCATAGATGGCATATTAATTCAGAATTTGGGCTTAAATCGTCTTTGTATCCCCGTTGTGTATCAGTTTATCTGCCAACCTATGTGAATAACTCATTATTTTTTTGAAAATTTTTGTTGGATAGCTCATTTTTGTATAACACCGTCCAATTCATCTATTTCCGTTTAGCAAAGATAAAATTCACAAAAGTACAAACAGTATAAATATTTAAAACAGTGATTTCCAACATTTTTTTATCCGTCACCCCCCTTACCTTTTTCCTTGAAAAAAGCAAATTTTAGAGCAACGTAAAATCGATATTAGGTATTTTTTGCATACAGTGAAACCTGTGTAAGTTGACCACTCGCGGTGCAGTACTTTGGTGGTCAACTTAGACCGGTGGTCAACTCATAAAGGGCAGTAATGATTTTTTGAAATATTTTTTGTCATTTCTTGCACCGTGTATTCATTTTTCGAGGAATTCACCCTTATTACTCTTTCTGTTCAACTAACTTTCATTGCTTAACATTATTGAAAGTGAAACCATAATTAAAAATACTATTCAAATAGTTTTGTTATTTTTTCCTTGTTTTAAACTATATTAGACACTCTAGTTTTAGAAATTCCATACGTGCCAGCTAATTTTCTCTGGCTTTCTCCTTTTTCAATTCATTTTAATATTTCATACTTTTTATTAATTTCAAGTTCAACTAACTTTCTTTTTGCAGCCTTTTTATGTAACACTTACAGCACAAAGAGCAACAAGCTCGACTCTCTCAGTTCATAAAGGCAAAATTAAAATGTCCCATATCTTAATCCCTTGCACCCGAAATAAGCCAGAAGGGCTCTTTAGCAAGCCCGTATCTGCGTACCCACAGTGCGGGGGGCTCACTTCCTCAAGGGAGCTAACGACCCTAAAAATTGAAGAAAAAAAGCTAGCATTAAGTAGTTATTAAAAAAAAACTACTTATTAACTTTACAAATAGACACTGCTGGCCACTAGGGAGATGCCCTACACATTTTGTTGCAGAGGGCCCAAAATGTACAGATCCGAGCCTTAGCACAATTCCAGTATTGCAACAACCTATTGCAACTGAGAGAAAACACTTTGTACTTTTCTACTGACACCTATTTTTATTGAACAAAGTACAAAAAACTAGCTCAAATAGAACAACAAATGAAAAACAAGTTTGAAAAAAAAGAGCAGCATAAGCTTTATGCTGCTGTTGAGTTAGTAAAATGCTAGTCCGTCTCCAAAGCATTAAAAACATTCTTAGAAAGCTATCAAATAATAATAATAATACAATAATAATAAAAACTGATAAATAATAAAATAAAATAATTTGCTGAAGAAAGTTTTAAAAAATAAACCAAGTGGTAAACTTACAAAGGTTTTTTTTACAATACTCCAAACCAAATTTGGCGTACATTAGTGGTCAAGATAAACAGGTGGTCAAGTTACAGAGGTTTTCCTTCATTATATAAGATAGGACTAATTCCGTTCCTGACAAAAGAGGTCAACTTACAAGGGTAGTCAACTTTACAGATTTTACTGTACTTAATTTTAATTTAAAGCCTAAATACTTCACCAATTTTATCCACTAATTGTTACACACATTTTTTATGTTTTTTTTTTCAAGAGTAATTAATTTTTGAAGGGAGATAATAAACTAAGATTATTAATGTCCTTTTGAAAGACAGCAAAACATTTTTATTTTTTTTTTTTATTTTTTTTTTTTTTTTTTTTTTTTTTTTTTGTATAAAATTTAGGATTTGGAAGAATAAAAAACTTTGGCAGTTTAAACTTGAAGAAAAAAAAGAGAGAGAATGGTTTGTTCCGGTATCCAGAACCTGCCCTGAGTACAATTCGTATGCTTGTCCAAGATATGAGGATGTGCATGGCCCTCCTGAACTTAATTCATTTCTTTTTTAAACTTCATTTCTTTTTGAAACTCTTTTTTGTCTAAACTCTGGACCATCGATTTTGCATACGTTTTCACTTTGAATATTTGCTGTTTTGTTTCAATTTTTTAATTCTTATGATTTATGTTTATTAATATTAATAAACACAAATCATTAGAATTTAAAAATTGAAAAAATATAATGATTTATGTTTATTACTTATGTTTATTATTATAATTATCATTTAAATTTTTGTTTTGAATGTTCATTGTCCCCTGGAGGAACCAAATCAACCTTTTGGGGGTAATCGGTTAAACTCTAGTTGAACATATTTACTTACGAAAAAGAATACGCATATCTTATTGCTTTTCCCAATACATTTCTCCGTTTTCACTTTAAATTTTGGAAGCTGATAAATAAATTGTTCTTACTTGAAAACGTTGTGAGTCAGTGGAATATTATTATGAAAGGCAAGTTAATATGTAGCGTAGGCCACACATATACCATAAAGCACAAGCGCGGCCAGAACTTGCCTTCTGTGGAGAGGGGAGGGGAGTTTGATCATAACCATCTTTACATGCATATAAACTACCGTATTAAAATTATTGGCAATCTAAATCTACGTTAAAACCAAGGGCCCGGGGAGGAGACCGCAATCCCCCCACCCCAAGTGTATATGCCATGATTTTCACTTTAGTTCTTAGAACCTGACAAATAAATTTCATTCACTAGATAACATTTTAAGAGATAGATACCTTTGAAAATCAGTTTTCTCACTGAGACAAATGGCGACTTTTTCGGGCGAAACTTTTTTTTTTTTTTTTGTAGAGTAATTCGGGCTTATCCGATATTTCCGATCAGTTCTCACTGTCTCATGATCTGTGATGTATTCATTCTGAACGGATATATTACGTTTGGTTTACATGAAATTTTTCATTAGTTTGAATACGTACAATACAATTTTAAGGAAAGACGTTTTTAAAATAAAGAGTTTTTTCTAAAGGGTAAATAGAGTACCGCTCATGGCCATATGAGGTAGTGAGAAGCAAAGGGATGCACAAGAGGTAAAATTAAAAATTTGGAGATAACCAGTACAAATGGTAGGTGGACCGACCCCTCCTCTGTCTTGGGGCAAGAGATAGTACTAGTAACCCTGGTAGGTGCCGCTGTACAGCATGATTTAGAAAAAAAATTCAATGAAAGCCAACTTAGGATATAATCTTTATACGAGTTTTACTCAAAACTTGAAAATGTCTACTTACACCACTTTGCTTCTCACTCCCTCAAATGTATTACGTTTTGTTTTAAAATAAGATTTTTATTCACTTTTACATAAACGAAATACTCTTAAATGCGGATTTTCAAAGAAGCCACACAGTTTTCAGTGTTTTTTTTTATTGCGTAGAGCAATTTAAGCTTGCAAATATTTTTGAGAAAGTTAGATCCTTGAAATATCACCTATATATTATAGGCGTTTGCTGCATGCTTGTTTTAAATCAATCTGCCCACTAGTTTGCTTGAAATGAAAAGTTAAATAAGGATTTCTGAAAAAAAAAATCTTGGTATTTCAGCGGGGGGGGGGGAGAGGTGAGGGGGTGCTGGAGGAACCTTTTTTTTTTTTTTTTTGAAAAAACACACTAGAAACTTTTTAGGTTTGGAAAACTATAGCCAAACTTTTTTGGATGGGGCCGGCATGAATTTTTTTTCCACATTAAAAGTTCAGGGCCAGTCCGCCCCTGTGTACTGTGGATGGCATGTAGTACCATGAATACTTCTCAATGGGCAGCTCTGCTGTTTCTTTTGAGAATAGTCGGAATTTCTCTGGGTCAATCATTGCATTGCTGTTTATGACTTCCAGAATGGTAGCGATCAGGTGGATTAGAATTTTGTCGACTCCCGTTATTGCACTTGTGACCTTGCAATCATTGAAAAAATGTCTGACTGTGTTGCCATTATTTGAAGATCCGCAACTCTGCTTAACAAAGTCCACTTTGATGCCGACTTTCTCAAGAAACTTTTGTTGAATACGTTTCTTTTCGTTTTCGTTCATGTCTCTTGTGTCTTTTGTAGTCCTCCATTTTTTGAATTTTTTGTTGTATGCAATGTGAAGGATGTATTCCATACGCTTGATTCTGGCGTATAAAGGAGAGATACCGAATTCGAGAGCATTCACATTAAGAGGTTTCTGTTGGATTTTTGCTAAGTCGTTCATTTCCGAAGGTAAAGCATTGCATATGTAGTAGGCACTTGCAGACTTTGTATTTGTGATGGCTTGAGCTACCTTGCCGTCCAACATTGTCATCACCAACGTGTGTCGAATACGGATGACATTAATGCCGATCACAAATTAGGTAATTTCCAACTTCTCTATTTCTTCTTCAACCCTTTTTTTTCATATCGTGCCAAATCAAGTGTCTCTTTCTGGAAGCTGTATCTCAAGGGCCTGCAATGTCTTGTTGAAGAAGGTCGGCCGTTTTCCCAAATCGATCCATTTTCATCAACATCAATTGGAATTGTGAGTTTCAGAGGAACTATGGACGTCATGAATAAATTCGAGTCACTTATTTCGTTATTGCTGATCGAATATTTTTGGGCAAATTTACTTTGACCTGAGGCACCGTCGAATCCCCATTTCGTCGACAATATTAATTCATGTTCATTTAACTTCTTTAGTTCTTCTAGGGGTTTTGTTTCCAGAATTCGTTTAACTGTATGGTCAAGCTAATTCTGCAAAGGGACAGCTGCAGATGTTTCATTAATTAGCATATTATCAGGGTAGTATTGCTTCTTTGAGATGATTAATTTTTTATAACTTGGAAATACATGGCATCCAAGGTCTTTTAGTGTTTGTCGAATCACTTCGTACTGATCTTTTGTCAGACTGGCCTGGAGAAATATTGCTAATGCTTGATCGGCTGACAAAGCTTTGGGTTTATCGTGCTTTTCATGCGTCGCAGCTGCGTTAATCAAGCTTTGTTGGTACGATGCTTGACGTTTACGTATTTTATTCTTTTTGCTTCGTTCACCAGAATCATCAAAGTCTTTACTTGTTCTCCCAACACATCCTGTAAATTCCTGCTCCGGTATGTTGAAAACGTATTCATTTTCCATCCACTCGCTGAACATTTTTTTGAACCACTCCCGGTCCCAATTATTTTATCTTTTTTTTTTTATTAAAATGAGGCAAGAAACTCTTCCTAAGAGCTGTCAGCATTGAAGAAATGTTTCCTTCGTCAAGTTCAGGGTGATTTTGTCGAAGGAATACGTCTAAATTTGTACCACTCCACAAGAACTCACACAAATCACGGTATTTAATTTTGATAGAGCTCATGACTAGACAACGTTAGCAACTAGACTGAACTCAAATAAAAAAGGTTTTGACGTGGGGAAAAGTTTTGTCTGAGCCAATTCTATTAACAAAATAGTACAACAAACAAATACGTACTCTAACCCTTTCCTTTCTTTTCTGTGTTATGATCAGATAGGCAGATAAAGGCAGGTGATTTGTGCTCTAATGTTCACTTAAGCACCCCTAGTTTGATAAATAACCTTCCCCATCGCGGAGTAAGCCGGAGCTTTTTTTGTTATCTTAGCTGTTCTCAATGCTAATTTAAAATTCGTAACTTATAACGTTGTAAAGCGCTCTAATATTTTTTTGCACTGTTGTACTGATGAGTGGTTTAATTGACCATCGTAGAACAGGGGAAAAAATTGACTATTTTTTCTAACTCTTTTACACTTTTTTATCACTCATCTTGAGTAGGGCGGAATTTGGTCAAACTTATATAATTCTGACTTTGAGCCTAAATTAATGGGAATACCCACGATACAGCGGAAAAAATCATGCCGTTCCTATATCCTGTATCTTATATAGTGAGAGAATCATACACCAGATAATTGAAATAAGCGCTTTCGAAAATCGATTTTTTTTCCATTCTGGCACCACTGTGTGGCTTGGGGTCAACGGAATGCAGACCATTGACCTAGGTGTATAGAGCCCTCCCTCATGAAGCCGATTACGTACTGTTTGGCTGGACACCCTTCGTCCTGTAGTCAAGCGCAACTGCTTTGCACCCGCGTTGCATTCTGTGTTTTGTTTCGACTGGCTGAACCGTATATACCGGTCATCAGTTGCTGTAGTGAAGCATGCCGACTTTACCCTGGTCGACGTCTAACATTTCCCGCTTCTTGGAATCGATTCCACAGCCTTGTAACAACACTTCTGGCGACTCCAACAGCGTCAGCGACACTACGTTGTGTTTGCCCGGATTCCAGTCTGCCTATAACACGCCATGAAATGGATTCCGGTAAATCACGTTGTTGAGACATTCTCACGTAACTTTGTCTCAAAAACAAATACTGAGCAATCGAATTTCAGTTACAGCAATAAAACAGACGTTTTTGCAACATCCCGATTTCTGCCCTTATCTCCTTTTCCTGGTTTTTGACGTCATGAACTTTGATTTACCTATAATGTTTTCTTATTCCGTTTCCTGGTGAGCTTTAAATTTTGGATGATTCATTTTATGTTACTTATTGATATACTTCTTTGCGTAATTTTGTTTAAACCATGTGCTCTCCTAATTGTTTTGAGCAGTGTAGATGCATTTAAACAGTTTTGTCACAATTAAAGTTTCAGCTATCACAGTTTTTCGATAAATATTATAAGTAGACGTTCTGATTTATCATTTAGTATACATAAGAGTCCACAGTTGCTTAAAATAGGATATTGTGATATCACATTATTGTAACGTTATTTTCATAGACAAACTTAGACTTTTCAGATTTGATGTAGTGAGAATTAAAGTGATGTAAGTGGAGGTACATTCTTTAAACAGTTCAGTAAAACGCTTGCAAAGCTCAAGCCGTAAGTTTTTCCAAATCATGCTGTATAGTAGCGCCCCTAACAGGGCTACTATTTCCATCTCTTAGCTCAAAACAAATGAGAACTTCCCCGGCCATTTGTACAAGATAACTTCAAATTTTTAATTTTGGCATTTAGAACCCTTTGCTTCAATGTGGTTCATAATAATGATATAACAAGCATAGACAGTCACATTTCTTCATTGTACGTGTCAAGAGCCTCGTAATTCTATTTCACGAATCATTTAAAAGGGACACAGAAAAGGGAAAATAATATCAATGAAAGGACAAGTCGATTGCAAAAATAATAATCAATAGAGCTCTATAATTTCTATCCTCAATACCATACTTTCAGAAAATCTTGATAGTTTTGAAATGTTTGAATGTTGAATATGATTTTAACATTCTTCCCATCTTCAAATATGTCGATCGAGTTACCTTGTTACCACTGGATCCAGGAATTACATCTTAAAATGAGTTCTTCCGCATTTATTTCCTAATTACTAGATTTCAAACTTTCCAGCTTCAGTTATTATCTCATTTCGTGTAAGCTAACCTTCACGCACTATTTATTAATTATGTAACGATGATGAATGACTTTTCATTATTATCAGCAGTTTATTGATCAATCCTTTTGAACCTGTTTAATTAAGCATCACGTCTGAAGATTGATGATAACTCATCACTGGATCATTATGAAAGACAGGTCTTTTGGTACTCAAACATTGCATCAGATGCTGCCGATAAGATAGTCGATGTGCATTGAAGGGGTGTTATTAATTGTCATAACTGCTATTTGTGGATTCTATGCATTCTAGAACATTTCTGACATTATTCATTCCTTTTTGTTTTCATCTTTGTGGTCTTGTATCAGTTTGTTTGATAAAATGAAAGAATAAAGAACAATATCTCACTAGAAGATATTTAAAAAATATCTTTGCGCTGAAAGTCAGAAAAAAACGAGCTGATGTATGCATCACATGACTTCCTTTTACGCATTTTAATAATCATAGTGCCTTTTGGAGTAAGTAAAGAAACACTTTAAATATTTTTACTCCAAGTTTGTTGCGAACCGAAGCAAAAAAATTTTTTTTACAGATTAATTTTCCCAATATTGGACATTTTAATGCGATTCAACGGTTAACTCTAAATATTGCCAATAGTGGCCAAAAAAAAGGCAGATTAAAAAAAAAAAGAGCTGATGTGTGCATCACATGACTTCCTTTTACACCAATTTAATGTTATTTCCACATTGGCAATTTTAATGCAATTCAGTAATTGACTCTCTAAATATCACCAACAATGGTCAAATTGAAACCAGATTAAAAAAAAAAATCCCAAATTTGTCCCACTTGAGTTTACATCGAAATTAACAATGATTTCCCCCCAAAAGGGGCAAAAGGCCCCTTTAAAAACACCCGAATGCAACCAAAAGGGGAGGTGCACAACTAGACCATGCAACCAAAAGGGGAGGTGCACAACTAGACCCCACTAGGAGTCTACGTACCAAATTTCAACTCTCTAGGACATACCGTTCTTGAGTTATGCGACATACATACGCACATACACACATACGCACTTAAGTACATACACACATACGCACATACGTACATACGCACATACATACGTACATACAGACGTCACGAGAAAACTAGTTGTAATTAACTCGGGAATCGTCAAAATGGACAGTTTGGGCGTTCTTAGGTTTATATGCACGTGTGGTCGGGTCGAAAAAAAAACTCTACATTCCTTCGGGGCTGAGCAAAAGGGAAATTAAGTTCAATTTTTGAGTGAAATTTTTTTTCGCGAATACAATACTTCCTTTTTTGTTCAAGGAAGTAAAAACGAAAAAAAAAAGAAAGAAAAAAAAAAGAAAAAATTTGTCAACTTGGCGACCAAAAGCTTGGCGATATATCACCAAGTGTTTGCCAAATAATAACACCACTTGAGTTTGCATTGTAATTAACAATGATTTCCTCCAAAAAAGTTGTAAAAGACCCCCTTTGGAACATCCAAATGCAATCAAAAAGGGTAGTCCACAACTGGACTCCTCTAGGAGCCTACGTAACAAATTTCAACTTTCTAGGACATGCCGTGTTTGAGTTATGCGAGATACATACACACATACACACATACGCACATACATACGTACATACGGACGTCACGAGAAAACTCGTTGTAATTAACTCCGGAATCGTCAAAATGGATATTTCTTGTGTCTATACGTTCTTAGGCATACATCCGCGTGTGGTCGGGTTGAAAAAAAAAATCAGTATTCATTCGGGGGCGAGCAAAATAGAAATTATGGCCGATTTTTGTTTGAAAATTTTTTCGCGAATGCAATACTTTCTTTGCTTCGTAAAAGGAAGTAAAAAAACACAGTGGCGCAACAGTCTACACGATGGTCTATCTCAGTTTCTCTGACCAAGGGCTCTGGGGCGCATGGCAGGTACTCTGTTTAGGTTTTTAGCCGAACGCGGAACCACCAGGGTTTACTTTTTAAGCACACATAGTACTTCTTTTATCGACCAACTTAAGGGATGAACGACTGAGTCAACCATGTCTAACCCAGGAATCAAAACCGGGTCTGCGGCGTGGAAGCGCGGAGAGCTACCTCTGAGCCACTGGGTTTTTGAAAGTCTGTTTGATGAATGATAAAAACAACGTTAACCCTTCAGAACTCGCATCAAGAAAAAGGGTAAATCTGGAGTTTGGCCCTATAGAAGAAGCACTAGAACAAGAGAGAGCCAACTAGTGGTACTGCCAACGCTCTCTCCTTGTAACCTTCTATTGCTGCCCGAGGTGTTATGCAATGATTAAACTTAGCCTGGTTGTCACGAGGAGGAGGGGACGGTTTTCTAGTCGGAGTAGCTGAAGTTTTAGTGCTTTTTTAACCGTCCGAGTTTAGGTGGAACTTGTTTTTTGAATGCGAGTGTTTTTCTCATCAAGCGAATGCTGGCGTGATTTTCCGAAAGCTTGTTTAATTTTTGTTACAATCAAATAATGAACCAGGTATAAATCTAAATGGACTAAAATGATCAAAATCAATTACACTATTGAATTTGAGTTCTCAGGTTACTCATTTTGACGCGAGTTCTGGAGGATTATTAAACACAGAGTTTGGCAATAGCATATATTTTGGAATTAAAAAGCACCCCTTTAACAAATGCAAAAGAAGTGAGATTGTAGATCTGACAAAAGATTTTCTGATAATTTGATCAATAACATTAAATTAATTCTTCGTCAATTTACACGCAATAAAATATAAATCGCGTTTTAGTTTAACGATATTCTGTACAGTTCCAGCACGTTTCGAAACGATGTTTTGCTAAAGTGCAATTGCTATTTAATTTGTCTCTGCATTGGCAGTTAAGTTCAGGTATTAGTTTAAGAAAAATTCTTCTTTTTTCTCTTCTTACTTTAAAATTATCTTTGAAGTACAGCCTCTTTAGAATACTGATTTCAAATTTCCTTCCTTAACCGAATGAAGAATGAATTACAAGACATGATTCAATTCTCGTCTGTTGAGGTTTTAAATTTTTTCAAAGAATTATTATGGAACCAAAACATATCAAGTCGTCCAAACCTTGTTTATTAAAAGTAGAAGAGCACTCTTAAATTTGCAATTTCGTAATTGTGCTGGGTCCCTTGAGTATTGCTGTAACGGCGGAATGAATATATTAAATAAACACATTTATAAATGATGTTTGCCTGTCTTCCTATTTCGCTAAAACATATATTTTACAAGAATGTATGGACATTTAGGGATAGAGTCATCTATGTCAAAACAAAAAATTTTTAAGTTAATTTGATTTATTACTTCTTTGAATTTGTTCATTTAATCATAATTTCATCGATTTTATTTTAATTAAGTTTAATATAACATCAAAATTCGTGTCCGCAAACGTAATTTGGAACGAAATTGCATATGTCTTACTTCATTCCTAGCCTTGAGGCTTCTTTTTTTCGAAATTGGGGAAAAACGATTAGTGACAAATCGAGGAAACTAATCATAATTACAAAACGTACAAATGTAAAATCAAGGGAAAAACTCCCTATGGCCCTAAAAAAAATTTATGCGGTTAATTTGAAGCTAAGAATTAAAGGATTTTTTTTTCTATTTCTGGTGGTAAGTTTTTAGTGATATAAAAAACATAATAATTATTCATTCCAAAAGAAAGGGAGGAAAAAGCATACACCCTGCAGCATTGTAAATGAAGCTTGCTACAAAATTGCTTTCTTTGATCTTTGAAAATCAAAGAAATAAGTTTTTCAGATAAGGAAAAACTACTGCAATGGAAAAAAAAGTTGTTATTTTGCTTAAAATCGCCTTAAGCTTTTATTTCTATTAAAATAAGTTTAAAAGTCAAGTTAGCATGTTATAGGGCAGAGTGAAAAAACGAAGAATACAGGATGGAAAAGAATACACATACTTTCCATAAACTATATTTAAAACCTTCCTTATTGAAGCCAGCTAAAAGAGTTAAGAAAATAGAAAATTCTGTTTTTCTGCAAATTTAAAAGGAATTTGTTAGAAGCATATAATACAAAAATCAGCCCAAAATTAATTTCACCTTGGATTTTTCTTTCTTAAACTTCTTTTACAAAAGATATTTCATATCATTAAAAGTATTTGAATTCTTACGATAAATTCACTAATTAATGTATCGTAGCTGCATTTGGGCTCATTGACATTAACATGAACTGTAATATATAATTACACATTCACGACGCGAGTGATCAGTGGCGTACCAAGACAGATGGGAGCCTGGGGCGCTACTCGAAATGGGGGCCTACCTGGTATTAAAACTGAAGTTTCTCAAACTATGTGTACGTACCATTTATTACAGTAATTATTTTAAGTGGTACATTTTTGCATATTTCAGTAGTGTTGGTTTGATTTCGGACACTATTGTAAATACCACAGTAAAACATATGGTTTTAAGTAAAATTTAGTAAATACTATATTTTTAATAAAATTGTGCTTTGTAAGAAAATATCAAAAACGGAAAAAGGTCCTAAAATTATATTGTATCTTAAAAATTTATTGCGTCTGAACATCCAAGTACAGTGAACAGAAACATTTAGGCATTCCAGATTTAATTAATTTTAGGATAAAAATTGGCTTTTACAGAAAAAAAACCCTTTACTATTCCTTTGAGTAAGACACACCAGGGAACTATTTACCTGATAACATCACCTAATCTCAGAGAAAAATATTTTTAAAACATGCTTACCTAAATAAGGATGAAATATGTTCTTCAGACAAAAAAAACTCTGGTGTGACCCTATACTTGCCTGGCGCGTTTGATTGAAGTGGAGAAAACGCTCCGCGCGGCTTCGCTGGTAGAATTAAAAATATTTAATGTTCGACAGAAATTAAGACAAAAAAAATTTGCGTATGCGTGGGTTTAACTAATCTGATTTCTAAAGCGAAGAGCGTAATTTCCCCCGATTATCGGACAAAGGGCTAGGAACTATTTCTTTTGCTTGGCCGCAGCTCATTTCTCCATAGTCAAGTAAGCTTGCAATCGAGTATAGAATGGATGGGAGGAGGTATTATGTAGTCAAGGTCAAAAGTCCCGAAGGATTGACCAATTAAACAGTTTTACGCTGTCGAAAGGGACATAGCAAAAAGGAAGTCCTCTTTGCTTGAGTCAGAAGGGGTCCGATTTGTTCTTAGAAGTTACACAGTTTCGGGCAGGAGACGAAACTTAAAACCACAGAAGTGCAGCTGGTAAAAGAAAAATTTATCTGACTGATTTTTCCAACGCCACAAAGGATAGACAACTTCTCATTTAGGAATGAATTTTCTTGGTTATATGTTTGAATTTGGTTTCAAAAATAGTGTATGAATTAAGACTAGACCATCGTTGTCTTAATACACAAAACAAAACATAAAACAGATATTTTAGCTGTATACTGTAATGATCAAAAATTATAAACGTGCATCTGTTATGCATTAGTTTTTTTTTTATAAATTGTTTGAAAAAAAATGCATAAAACTTTGCTGAAAGCACTTAACAAAATAAAAGCAAATGATTTTTATAGGTTTAGTTAATTTAAAAATTTGGGGCCCCCATTAAATTCGTGGCCCAAGCGCTCATGTGCCTTTGTACCCTAGGACGGGTCACTATGAAAAAAAGTCATATTTAACAAAATTTATGATATATACGCGCAACTCGCATAACTGATTAATATTTCTAATCATGATGTATATGACAGATCTACTAGAAAAAATAAGATACAATTTCGGGGCTTATGTCAAAGCGGGGCCTGTGGGACATAATTTGCCCTCTCTTTGTTTAGGCAAGAGTCACTGAGAAAATATTCATTATACATAAAAAGTCAACTTTTTATTTATCTAAACCATGACATAAGGCACGTCTGGCGAAAAAGAAAACGAATTGAAATTTTGGGGCCTATATCAAAGCGGGGCCTGGGTATCATAAACCCTCCATTGATCCCGAAGAGGTATTGTTTGTATCCCTGAACAAATATTTGGTCTTTAAAAAAATTATGATTTATTAAGCCAACTTGTTTAAGCATTCAAACTAAGATATGCGACAATATTGGTGAAAACCAAAAATTGAAATTTGGGGGCCTGTGTCAAAGCGGGGCCTGGGGCGGACCGCCCCCCCCCCGCCCCCGCCCCCCCCCCCCCCCCCCCCGCCCCCCCCCCCCTTCGGTACGCCACTGCGAGTGATTTCAACTTCAATAACTCACACATCGCGTAATTAATACATACACGTATGTGGTATGCGTTTACCACTAGACGTTGTTTTTTTATCTTTCTTGCAGAATTTCATTAACAGAAAAAAATATATATTTTACGTCTATTTATCTCTTATGTAACTTCGAAACTAAACATTAACATTAACTAAACATGACTATATATTATTTTACGTGGGTCTCGAATTTACGCTACGCCACTTTCAGTTTTAAAGTGTTGTTTTCGCGACTACATGGTTACAGGTAATAATTACAAGCCCAATAGGAATGCAAGGTGAAAAATTTAAAACTCTCGCCCCAAAATTGTGTCAAAACCAAAAGTTTACAAAAGAATTCGGACGCGCAGAGTCAACCTGAAAATGCGAAAGTATGGTAACCGTTTACATAAAAGGAGAAGCACAGATCATCATTCAACATTTAAATAATATTCGTGCACATGTTTATTGTTTACCCACATAAAAAATGGCATATTTTAGAACTATTTTTACTTGCAAGAAAATAAATGAAAGGTTCAGTACAATGGGGTGGTTTCCTTCAGTCAAACGTACTATTTTTAGTCATTGAAATGGATAGAATAAGCAAAAAAAATTACATGGACCCAGAAGAAAACTTTCATTTTCCCAACAGGTTTTTTTTTAATTAATTTTTTTAAATGTCTGATTTTTTAAACAAGGCGTGGTCTTTATGACTTCACAAATGATGCAATTTGGCGCATCTTTCTACTACGTTTCCACGTTACGATAATCAAGCAGCGAATTAAAATTGCGCTCTACGCTTGTTATGAACCATATCGTTGCCAATGCACGTGAGTAAAGATGCGAATTAAATATTTTGTTCTATGAATGGCAACATTGAATGGCATTTCATCATTTGTGATGTCACACGACAGAAGTGTAAACATTGAAAGCGTGCCGATTTAAGTATTTTTTTAAAATATTAAACTTAACTAAATTATTTAAAAAATGGTCAGATCCTATATTTTTAAGCATGCTCTTTCTGAAAAAAATACTTTTAAAATTTTGGAAACGACCCCATTGCGGACAAAATGGCTGCTTGTTTGCAACTGTATTACTGCTTCGAACATTCGGGAAAAAAAAAAAAAAACAATTTTGGTCACAGTGAAGAGATATAGTATACTAACTATACAATATCAGTATTTTGAGTGAACAAAAAAAAACTTTTATTGAAAATATGCGAAGGATATTATTTCGCATATTTTAGGCTGAAAGTATGAAGGCTATTTTTTTCCAGTATCCGCTCAGCCGCGAAATGAAAGCCACGTTGAAACTGAAAAAAGGTTTTCTGAAATAGTTATATGCATCTACCAGCTACTTCTCTATATACAAACGGTGGCCCAGAAAAATGATATTTTGGGGAAACAATTTTTGACACAGCAGAAGAAAATTGTGTGTTGGCATCCAAAAAATGGAGAAAAGGATTTTTAAAAACAAATTAGATCTTAATATGAAACATGAGCTTCAAATTTACAAAAAAAAAAAAAGAGAAACAAGAAGTTCCGTCCCAAACAAACCGAGCTTTTCTTTTCCGTATACCAACATCGAATTTTAGCATTTGGTCAATATTCTTACTAGGCCAATATCCTCTTAATTATAATTAACCTTTCAGTTCGAGATTTATATTTGCCTTAAATTTTCCAGTAGGCACAATTGCTCAGTTTTTTTTTGAACTGTTCAAAAATGAAAAAAAATGTTAAAATAAAAAAAAAACTTCTTTGTACATGTTCTTCATTAAAACGTTTTTTTAATAAAGTTTGTTTGAAGCAAAGTCGCCTTAAAATAGAAAATTTAGATTTGCTTTATAAATTTCCTGCATGCTCTAATGTTAAGTTTTTTTAACTATTCAAAATTGAAAGAGAAAATTTTCAAATCAAAAAGTAGATAGGTAACGAGGTGAAGAAATTGTATACGTTTTAAAAACGGCAAAATAACCTTGATTTTCGTACGATCAATGAAAGGAAGGAAAGTGAACACGTTGAGCAATCAATTAACTCTTTTGAATCTTCAAACCGTTAATATTAGTGGAAAAAATTCTCTATAGCTATAGAAGTATTTCCTGATTGTTAATCTTTTGGCTTATATATCCTTCTGCAATACAACTAGCTTATATTTTGACTGTGGTCCTCCTACAACCAATAACGATCCCACAATTGGCAAAGCAAACATTTCTTCGACTCACCGGGTATAAGATGCTTAAGAAATCTTTAGACAAATGACTTGTAGACTTTATAACATTTAAAAAGTGTGTACAGTAGGGTGTCTCAAAAAAAAAAAAAAAAATGAAAATCGGTATTTCAAGTCGCGCACCCTCATATATTTATATTTTCTTTTAGGTCAAAATAAATGTAACAAAAAATTCATACGTATAATTTGAACAACGGTCACCCGTGCCGACTTACTCCTGAAAAGTGTGAACCAGCACTGTGTACTAGACCGATTTTTTTTTTTTTTTTTTTTGGAAGTTCAAAACTTCATGTTGATAAAACGTAGCCCCAATAGCCCCACATGTGCCACAAAAATATTTATCAAAATCAAAAAATATTTGGGTGTCTTGCAGGAAGCCTAAAATTACAAAACATGAGAGAGAGAGAGAAAGAAATCGCAGCTTTAGCCTCAAGAAGAAATTGATGACAGTTTTAGTGTCATTACTTTATCGTATCTATTCTATCGAATACGAACAGTGAGGATAAATTCAAGGGACCTTTACAAGCTTCAAGCTTTAAATGCTTATGGATAAATTTACTGCTACAAGCAACACGGTTACGGTAGCAGACACAAGTAGACTTTAATTTGCTTTCACGAACAAGTGATACATACGAAAGATCAGACAGATTCTTTATATCAGCCTCAGTATCAGACTTCTTCAGCAGTTCTTTACCCCACCACTTCAGAAATTATTGAGAAAAACATGCGTTATAATCCAAAGGAACTGTTTTCGCTCAGGCTAAAAATTAATATAATTTATTATAATGCTGACAGACTTGAAACAGCACATCCGTGAAACTGCAGCCCGTTGGATTTTCGCAGCTCGGTCTGGTTAGCAAAATTGAGTCAAAATAGACACGGACTTTCAAATTCTTGTTGTTAAGTTTGATCCTACATTTATCTCATTGACTGGGAAAATGTATCTGATCCACCAATATCTCTGACGAAGGTATTCAACTGTTTGTTTTAAGCCAAAAATAACTGCCTTTACTACGCATACCATGCTACACACTGGCTGTTGAAAGGCATGGGTGCCCACCAGAGAGGGGGGAGGGTCCATGGCACAGAATGTGGCATTGAAATGGGATTGATTTGACAGGATTTTGGATCTTTTTTGGGGGGGGGCTCTCGTTCTGGGGGGTACTCCTTAGCATTTGAGGTGGGTGCGTTGTCCCCCGGAGGAGGAGGATGGGCACTCATGTAAAAGGGCAGTTAAAACTGACAGAAGTTTCAAGTCATACAATGTGAAAAAAGTCTGAAAGAGAAGCCTTAATCAAGAACCAATTGGAGCCCCGGAAACGTATGCCAAAACTTGGTAGTAAGAAATTCTTTCAAGCTATTTAAAGATTAATATTTTTAATTTTGTAAATTAATGATTATCATAAACGTGTTTGTAAATGAATGATTAATACTTGGACAACCTGAAGTTGTTATATATATATATATATATATATATATATATATATATATATATATATATATATATATATATATATATATATATATATATATATATATATTTGTAATTTTGTTTTTCCGATTTTTAATAAAAATAGATTTTTCCCCTTAAATGTGGGTTTTTTCTACTCAATCCGGAGGCAGAAAATGAATTCCTAATCGAATGAAATTTTATATATAACCTTAAAACGTTATTTGGCACCTTTTCCTTACCCTGCCCGATGGAAATCGGAAACTTTTTTTTTAAACCATAGGACGGTGACCCATCCTAATTGGCCATATTTGTAGTTCAGACAAAAACAAAAGTTAGGGCCAAAAAAAAAAAAAAAAAAACAATAAATTTCATGCACTGGCAGTTAAAGAGAAATATAATTTGGCACTTCATGATTGAGTTTCTAGACTACCAGACCAACATCATGTGAGTTTTCCTGAGTGGATACGTAAAGGGTACTTACTGTGTTTACAACCCCTAGCCTAGTAATCTTGACGAACTGAAAAATTGAATCACTCTATAGTAGCTTCTGTGACTAAGTAAATGCTACAACGTGTATGGCAGAAGTTTTTGCAGGTGTGATATCCTTCAGGTGTCAGAAGAAAGGCTCATAGAACAACTTTACAATGACTTAAATATGTAAAAAAACTTTTTGTACCTTTTTTCCTATTAAAAGTATACGCGTTTCAAACCCTTCCATTCTCTTGGAATCCACAAAGTAGATTAATGTGACGTATTATTTTTACCAGGAGTAACTTGTATTGCTGTGAAATATAAACTAGTTTCGAAAACCGCAGAAATTCAAATGGTTCTAATTAAAGTATCACATAAATTAATCTCAGAGAGGAACAACGATTAGTTTTTAGTGATAATCGCTTAAAATTTCTGGCACGTCGGAATTTTTTTTTTTTTTTTTAAATACAAGGTGTTCGAAAAGTCCTTGACACATTTAAAAATTCAAAAAAAGAAACAATATGTCGTACGACATTTTGTTTCCACTATATTACTTCACACCTGGTTCGAAATTTTTTTGACATCGTTGAAAAAAAGGAAAAAAATGAAAAGTGTAAATATAAGTAATCGCTCAATTTTCCAAGCTCCATTAATTTGGGGGGGGGGGGACATGGTGACAGAGAAAATAATATAGGAATTAAATGGTTTTAACAAAATGTAAATCTTGATTAGTATTTTATATTGAACTACATTTATTACCAAGAGACAAGTATTGAAATGGGAAAAAACATTTCATGTTTTTCATTTCTCGTGCACTGTTTCTATTATTATAGTGTTTGTACCAACTCTACATATTCACAGGACAGGAAATGGCCAATTTCCGTTCTGAAAGAATTATTTTGGCGGTCCTTCTTTTGTTCCGGAAATTGGTGACAACCTCGCTTCCTGCGCCATTATCCCAACTATTGTAAAAGTTTTATGGAAATTCACGCACTGCCCTAGATTATTTCTTCCAAAAATTATATGTTTAAATAAGTTTAGTTTAACATATTAAGAGGAAGGAAATGAAAATGGCAGAACAATTTGCATGAAAGCAAATTTTGGAAAGATTCTTAAATAGGTAATTGTTAGTAAATTAATGATTCGGTAGTAAGTCCCACTATAATTGGTTTTAAGTTAATTAAAGCTTACATAACTATTATAAATTAGAGGCAAAATAGTAATAAGAAAATTATTCCAATTAAGTTGCAAATTCCTACTAGATTAGACAAATCTGGTAATAATTCATTCGACAAAAATTTGCATCAAATTATCAAATTTAAAATTAGATATGAGTACATGTGCGTGTGAAAAGAGAACATTTTATAAATTATTGATGCAAATTGAAAAATTAAGTGTTATTAACTTTGCAAGAACTCGATCGGAAGAAGTTGAAAATTTTTAAAACTCAATTAAAATGCGAACAAAAGTATTTGGTGGATAGGGGAGGGTGGGGCACAGTGGGACGTGGGGTACAGTGAGACAAAAAGGTTTTTTTTTTATATCTTTAGTTATAATCGATAAATAATGCTAGGTACCCATGAATATGCAGCAATTGGCCATGTGGATTCTGGGATATGAAGTTGTTGCTTGTGTTTGCAATCAAATGATAGTTATATTTCTGAGTAGCAGTACCCACCCTAATGGCCAAACAAAGATATGAACCATCGTTATACCATCCCCTATCCATTGAAAAAAATCAACAAAATCTATTCTCTAAGTGAGACGCTATGAGCTGACAAACCAAGAAAAAACGGACATACGGTATGAACTGATAACCGCCTCTTCTTGAAGTCCGTTAAAAATAGAGTTAAAAGCAGAAATTTCTGGGGAAAGAATGAAGTTACAAAACAGTTTGTTATCAAGCTGAAAACTCAATAGGATTTATATTCTTAAGGGTGGAAAAATAACACTAGATCTATGGTAAAAGATTTTTTCCATTCATAAAGACGTTTTTACATGATTCTCTTTAATTTCGTTATAGTGTGTATATGTGTGTTCTATTTTTACCTCGGACAATATCAGATGATGATGTGATTGACTAATAATGAGGAAACATTTTATTCAGTTTTCTAACATAAAAAAAATGCATAGAAATACATTTGATGAAACACGTGTTTTTGCAGCATTAACAGTCCTGTGTGATAAATACACAAAACTTTTAGATGAAACATCAGGTTTATTCATTCACTAATTATTTATTTATTTGATTATTGCTTCCAGTACTTCACAAACAAAAGTTTTTTACTCAAATTTCAATCCAAATTTCCAATTTAATAATCCATTAATCAGTTCCTAGTATTTTTTCTGTGATGTCTGTACGTATTTCTGTAACTTTGAAAGCATGAAAAACCAAAAAAATATCTATTTAACCATCCCTTAGTCCATTTCAACGAATTTTGTCCTCTGAGTGTGTGCGCGCGTGTGTGTGTGCACGCGTGTGTGTGTGTGCACGCGTGTGTGTGTGCGCGTGTGTGTGTGTACGCGCGTGTGTGTGTGCGCGCGCGTGCGTGCGTGCGGTTGCCTATCTTACATAATTTAAAAACCATAAATATTTAAAACCAGTTCGGTAAACGTCCCTCCAAGAAATATTTTTCTTCCTAAATTTTAGTTACGATGGCAGAAAGACACTTCTACATCAAAAATACAAAAAAAAAAATATTTCTTCGGGATATTTTCAACATTTCTTAAATTCTTCTCTGGAGAAATCATTTATCCCCTGAAGTTAAATATCCTCTGGACCTCATCCTAATCTTCGAGTAATTCCATGGGACAATGATTTGTTTCCTTAGCCTGGGGCAAAGAAAGATTTAGATGGATGGGCAATAACCTCACGTAAATCGAGTCCACGCATCGTTTTCGAAAGGTTTAAAATACTGTTTAAAGGTAGGTAATGGGGGAGATGTTTATCATCTCGAAATATGAGAATGAAAATTTAAATTCTACAAACGATTAGAATTGAAAAAATTACACACAAAGATAGGTTATACTTCATGTGGTCGGATTTAAATAAACAAATTAAGTGACATGCATGGGCACCCCGAGCTAAAAAATTTTGTGAGAAGAAAATCATTTGTTGAATGAAATTCCAATTTTACCAAGTGATAAAATAGGTTACACGTATATCATAAATACATAACATTTAATGAGGAGAAACGTGTGACATCATTTAAAACAATTTTAAAAAATTAAAAAAGGAGAAAAATGGAATGTCCCATTTTGTAGAAAAATTCAAAACATCACTGATCACTTCCGAATAACGTTGGGATTTCAAGGATTTGCGCCAGTTTCCTGTGGAAAAAAAAAAGAAAAAAATTTCTTTTTGCGAAACCGTTTCCTAAATCGCAACAAGTTCCATAATTGCCGATTTTTTGCTGTGGCGAAAAACATTTTTAGCTACCAGTGTAAAAATATATTAGGCTTATTTATTAGTGTTTCTCTTTCAGCTTAGTCCACTCCGCCCTTCCAGCTGACTGGATCCTGCGAATGTTAAAATGCAGTCTCTGGATGTTGTAACTTTTAAGGAATTGCTCGCACTTCCGTCTTAACCTCGGCCATATTTGTTTTAGGAACCTTCCTGATAAATCAGAAAGGGACCAAGCTATTACTGTATACATAAATAAGTTTTCACTGAAGGCTCCTGAGTTAGCCCAGATATATGACTGGCTTTGACTGGGATGAACTCAGAATTTTCGGAGAGAGTCCAGGTTAATTTCAGGAAGGTTGCTAATTTTTAGCAGGAAACTTTCCTGGTTTTGGCCAGATATGATTTGGAAGAAACTAGGTATATTATCTGTCCATTATTTTCCTGGAACACTATGAAATTTATTTTACAGTGCAATGCTGTCTTTAAATTTGCCTAATTGTCAGCAAAATTTACCGAATAAGATGTTTTCCTCAGGATTCTTTCAGGAAATCACTAATTTTTGGCCTTCCACGTCTTTTACCATAATTATCTTCCGAAATATGTTTCAAAATAATATTATCTCATAATTTACAATTTCCACAAACTATAACAGCAGTATATTTTAAACGACGTTAAATTTATTTCAAGATTCAAATATTTCACATGATGATGATGATAACTAAAGTTTTCACAAAAAACTATAGTTGAAGTATTCGTTAGTAACCTCCGGTGTTGACGTATGAATTTCCTCCGATAGAACTTAAAGAGTGGTTATTAATTATTGTTTCACATAATTCAGATACTTATAGACAACGTGTTTCGTAGGTTCATGGGAAATCTGCTAAACTGATAGTATGTGTTTCTTCTGAGACCCTTAGGTCTACCAAAACGAAACGCAGACTTTGTTTCATGATCACAAGTTGTGCGCTCCTATTTGCCATTTGTCAGTGTAATACAAATGTAAACAACATAATGCGAATATTTGCAAATAAAATAAAATATGGAATTTTTCAGTACCTTCAATCAGTACAATACAACAAATGCAGAAATTGTTTTTTAAGCAGTAGCAAGATGAGTGAAATATTAAAAATGACGTTTGTAATGTTTAATATATGAAATATAATTAGAACTTTCACCGCGGGGTTGGTGAAAATACATACACAATCTTTTTCCGTCATGTGTAGCGTCAACACTGAAATGTGGCCCCAGTGCTATCCTAGTTTACGCTTTTTGAGTTATATAGGAAGGAGCAATGGACACTGTGTCTTAAGGTTGCCTATGATATACTGCCCATTTAGTCCTCACCCCCACCCCCATTCTCAGCGAAGTTTTGTTGAAATTAAAGATTAATTGACGTTGTAAACGATTTGTCATCGGGATCAGTGAATTTGACACAACTTCGAGTAACAATTATTTTTTATTGATTTGATAGTATTTATCAATGCAGTTTATTTTAACTGTGCTTAAATAAACTTACATGTCTAATAAATACTTAATGGCTTCTCAGAAATTTTATTTTTACTACATGTATTCAGTCAAAGAAAAAAAATCATTCTACTGTGCAGTGGAGCATAAGTGTCGCCCTTGGACCAAATAAAAAATCAGTCATACGCGATTTTTTCCCTAGATATAAATTTCAAACTTTCTTGCACCTTGATCGATTTCTTAGAGTCTCTACGAGATTACTTTTCGATAGATGAGCTGTAAGTTATCCCTGTTGGCAGTCATTTTACCTTGCGAACTATTAAGGGGGAAAAGAAAAAAAGCTCACCACAAAAATGAAAAATCTATTTCTGAAGCAGTTTCCGTAATTTTCCTACAATCACAATAGAACATTGAGCTTTCAAGTGTAAAAATTTATTCATGAGACGCTGATTAAGTGTTACCTGAATTCAAGGAAATAGAAATCTGAATCAAAATCTTTTTTCTTTCAATTTGAATGTAATAAAATGTGTTTTTTTTTTATATATATATATATAGAGGTAGAGAACTTTAGGTACAGATAAAACACAGTTAAATGTTGTTAATAGCCATGAATGTTGCTTTATTCGAAAGATGATTCTTTGCCATTTTTATTTAAATAAGATTTCTGCCATATGGCCATCTCGGCTGGCTCAGAGAAAGTCCGATTGGAAAGTCCAATTTTCTCACTTTTTGCAGCAATAGAGGTCGTATGTCAGTAATAAGGTGGCGAGTGTTCTCTTTCAAGGCGTCAATCGTCTGTGGCTTATCGGTGCAGACCAGATACTCCTTATAGCTTCATAAAAAGTATTCCAGCGGTGTTAAATCGCATGATCTTGCAGGCCAATTTACGGGTACGTTACGCGAAATTATTCGTTCACCGAACGTTTCTTTCAATAAATTAACTGTGACGTATACTTTAAATTAATTTTCTTCTATTTCAGTACATAGTCCTTTATTATCATCAAATTCTTCACAAAATTTAGAAACCGAAATGGGTATCTATCCTAACCTGTTGAACTTTTGTTTTCTACAGCTGGTTTACCACAATGCAAAAAAGCTTGATAGCTGTTGATATCTGCTCGCCTTTCATTGCTGTTAGACAAATGCCATATTAGGGATAAAGATGTTGTTCATTTATTTACAACCTATGTAGATGCATTAGTTTTAAATCCAAATGACCTAGTGATCAATCGTACATAGAGAAAAGGAAAATCTTCGAAAAATAAAATTAAATTTCATGAATTTAAGATTAGATTTTGTAGTTATTCACTGGGATACAGAGCTACATCCAGATGTAACTGGAGAAAGAACGCCGACAGGATTACCGTGACAGCTCAGGTCCTAATATTGAACAGCTACTCGGAATTATTTAGATATTCCTTCAGTTGTATATTATATCTTAGATGATAGCTCTTTATTGCTAACTGTTCTAGCTGTAGTGTTTGATACAACGACTTGCAATACCAACCGTATAAATTATACATGCAATTTTTTAAAGCAAAAACTGAACGGTGATATATTACATTTGGATTGCCATCATCATGCCCTTGAAATCGTACTGCAGAGTGTGTCCTTAAAAAATTCTTGCCTTTCTTAGTTCAAGATCAGATATTCAATTATTTAAGTGCTTCAACATTTTGTGGGAAGATCTCTATCATTCAGAACTTATAACATTTCAATCAAGTACACATACCATTTAAATTCTAAAAGACGAAATTGATGACATATTGTTGTTCGTAAAAAGCGGAATTGAAAAAGATTACAGAGAATTCTCATAACATGTAATAATATTTCCTATTGAATTTTCTCCTACAGGGATATGTTTTCGGCAACCTGGAGCTTATCCCTGAGTCACATGGGTGGCAAAAGGAATTTTTGTTTGAAAATTTTTATATTTAGGAAACAATTTAAATTGACCTTACACGAAAAGAAAGCATTTCAATGTTGTTTTACAAAGCTGTTTTACAATTAAATGCTGCATGAAGTTGTGGTTTTTCGCAGCAACCCAATCGAGGCTCCTTTGAATAATATAATATGTCTGAAAAACTAGCAGCGTACAAAATGACGACAAACATGCAGCAGAAGCAGTGATTAGAAAATTCATAAATCACTTATGGTATTTAGGGGATAAACTAGTAGCTTTGTCTGTATTGGATGAAGGAATTAACTTTGAAGATAGGAAAAGACTAGCCCAAAAAATGCTTGTGATAAGGAAGACGTGTCTGATGACTGTTTAACAAATTTCAGATAACAGTAGATGATTTGGAATACTTTCTTAATAAAGATCTTCCTCTTTATAGAATCAATTACGAATCAATAAAACTGTTTGATAAGTTACAAATAATAAAAGATTCTTTCCTATTTGATCCTGATTCACGGCATAATGAAGGAAGCTATTTAAAGGGAAGAAAGATCGTTAAAATACTGAAAATTGTGAATGATACAACTGAAAGAGAAGCACTATATTAATCGAAGAATTTCACAACTAATTTACCAAATATGAGTCACAAAGCAATTTATTTTACAGACCGTCCAAGACTATTGGGAAAAAATACACTATCGAGATACATTGAGAAAAGCATACGATTAAGGACAGTTTCTGAAGCATTATTTCATTCTTATTCAACGTAAAATCTTTAGATGATATAAAGTAATTTAAAAGATTAATTTTAGTGCTACCTCACTGTAAAAATATTTTGCAAACCTAGGAGAAACGATGTACTGGGTCTGAAGTAAAAACTCGAAGATTTGTAGGAAAAATATCAAAAGTGTTAAAGTTCAACGGCCTAGGGGCACGTGTTATTATTGACCGATCGAGTTAAAATTTTGCACACGTTACTTTTTATTATAGTGTCACAAAACTAGGGGGCGTCACTTGTTGAATTCCGTATTTTTTCCCCATATAAATAAGGACCACCCTAATATATATATATATATATATATATATATATATATATATATATACAGGGTCCATTATGAAAGTAATGAGCATAATGTTATTGTGACGCGACGATAGATGGCAGCACGGTAAAACCGGCTGGGAAATGTGGTGCGGGATATGCCCTTTCAATGCATCCAGTCGTCATTTGCTTTCGAGCAGTGTGAGCGGAGATAAGTGCCTCCGCATGAAGTATGTTTTCAACTTTTGTAACATAACGCAATGGAGCGTTCGCTTGAACAATGATACGCCATAAAGTTTTGCGTGAGGTTCGGAAAAAATGCAACCGAAACATTCCAGATGCTGCAAGAAACCTTCAAGGACATTGCATTTCAAGATCACAGTCTGGGAAGTGGCACAAGGCATTCAAAGAGAGCCAGGAGGAGGTCGCCGACGAACCCCGTTATGGATGTCCCCCCCCCCCTCCGGTAATCCCTCACCACCTTACAGTCCCTGCTTAGCTTCATGTGACTTCTTTTTGTTTCCGCGACTCAAGAGAGAGAGAGAGAGAAGGATAATTTGCATTTGTATTTCTGTTCCCTGTGAATGAAAATTCATAGATTATCACTTACTTCTTGTTTATTGAAAGTTTCACACGAATAATACACGAGTTCAGTTCACACAGGGACCTCTGATCAAAACGAAGCATCTTGTTACGCGCACATACTCAACTGAGAAAAAATGAAAAAAACTCAACGTCCCTGCATGAAATGAAGCGCCCTCTAGAGCAGTGGACTGTATAGGAAAATAATTCTAAACATACCGCCCCCCTTGAAACTTCGGAGGGGGTTTCAATAACATAATTAAACATAATATTAGATTAATTAATAAATGCACTTAAAGAAATTGCAGGGTATGAAAAAAAAACACATTGAGCAAATTAGTACAGCGAAAAGATGACTCTCTACAACGCTGGAAAAAAAGAGCTGAAAACATGAGTAAATACATAGAGCAAAAATGTCTTTTAGAATGTTCAACTATGTAACAGGTAATGGACACAGCTTAGAAATTGGTCTCACTAGTTCTCCGGTTTTCGTTTTTACCTCCGCAACGCGAACTTTGTTATCTTTCCCTGGAAATATTTTCTGAATTCTGCCCAACTTCCATTGAAGTGGTGGCAAGTTTTCGTTTTTTATCAGCACCAAGTCACCAATGTCAAGATTTGCTTTAGCCCTACACGACTTGGATCTCGACTGCAGCTTTGTTAAGTATTCTGCCGACCACCGATTCCAGAAATGTTGAATTATACGCTGAAGCAAACGCCATCGATCGCAGTAGCTGATCTTGTCACAAATCTGTGGTTGCGGCGCTGCAGTTAAAGGTCTCCCGATCAAAAAATGTCCTGGTGTGATAGCACTAAGATCATTAGGATCACTTGAAAGTCCACAAAGAGGTCTTGAATTGAGACATGCCTCTATCTGAGTTGCAATCGTTGTCAATTCCTCAAACGTGAGACTGGTGTTACCTATTCCTCTTTTAAGGTGGAACTTAAAGGACTTCACCACGGACTCCCAAAGGCCTCCAAAGTGTGGAGCCGAGGGAGGATTGAAACGCCATCTGATGTTATCTGTAGCAAGGAAGTGATGGAGGTTGTCATCTCGTAACAATTGTTGAAATTCTGTCTTAAGTTCTCTGCTAGCGCCATAAAAATTGGTACCTCGGTCACAATAGAGTTCTGTAGGCCTTCCTCTGCGGGTCACAAACCGTTTCAAACACGCTATGAATGCCTTGCTAGTTAAGTCACTCACAGTTTCCAGGTGGACCGCCTTAGTTGCAAGGCAGACGAACAAGCAAATATAGCACTTAGTATTGCGACTTCCTCTTCCTCTTGAGTTTCTAACCAAAAATGGTCCAGCAAAATCAATACCTGTGTTTTGAAATACTGCAGAAGGACAAACTCTGGATTCCGGAAGATCTCCCATGAGCTGTTGAGCTACCTTTGGACGATTTCGGAAACATGGGACACATCTGTGTATAACCTTTCTCACAGCATTTCTAGCTGAAAGCACCCAGAATTTTTCTCGCATTGCTGCTTGAAGGAGTTCCGGGCCTGTATGAAATAAAGTTAAATGGTAGTGAGTAATAATCAAGTCTACTAAGTAGTCATTTTTGGGAAGCAAGATGGGATGCTTTCGTTCTTCTGGAAGATTCGAATTCTTTAATCTGCCTCCTACACGTAGTATTCCAAATTCATCCATAAATGGTGCCAACGGAACGATTGTGCTGCCGGAAGGAAGTTGTTTTCCAGCACCCAAACACGAAAGTTCTGCAAAGAAATGAACCTTTTGAATGTATTTTACAATTGTCTTCTCCGCGTTGTCTAACTCTTCAACTGTCAAAGAAGACTTCACTCTTTTTTCAGCCGGTACCGAACAATTAGTGGAAAATCTTCGACACCATGCAATAACTCTTTTCAATTTATTCCATGAAGAATATTTCTGAATTACTTCAGTCATGAACGTATTGTTGATCGTTTGTGCAATGGCAATTTTGAAGGTTTTCTTCTCTTCCTTAAAAAATTCTTCAGGCAGTGGTTGATCTTCCTCATGCCTTGTATTGGGTATAGAAGGATCACTTAACCATTTCGGGCCATTGAACCACAAGTCACAGTTTACAAATTTGGACGGAAATTGGCCTCTTGTTTCGCAATCTGCTGGATTCTCGAGTCCACTCACGAAATTCCACTGAATATCTGGAACCAATTCTTGTATTTGGGCTACTCTGTTAGCAACGAAAGGTTGCCATCTTCTAGGTTCTGAATAAATTCATGCTAGAGTAATTTTTGAATCGGACCAGGCACATTTCAATTTGCTAGGAAAGTTCAGATGTGGAAGAGTAGAATGTAACAAATTAGTGAGCAGAAGAGCTGCACACAGCTCAAGTCTTGGAAGAGATTGCACCTTTAGAGGAGCCACTCGGATTTTTGATGTCAAAAGGGTGACTCGAACCGAAGAATTAGAAACACAGCGCATGTAAATGACAGCACAATAAGCCTTCGCAGAACTATCGCAGAATGCATGTAACTCAAATTCACTCTGAGACAGTAGCACATATCTCGGGAAGGTAACTTCCTCAAGCAGATATAGTTCTTCCAGAAACGATCTCCAACGTTTACAAAGTTCAGCAGTAACAGGTTGATCCCAAGAGAATTTCCCTTGCCAAAGCACTTGCAACAGAATTTTCATGAAAGTTACACATGGTGACAAGAGTCCCAACGGATCAAATACACGGGATATTTGTGAGAGTATTTCTCGCTTGGTGTAAGTGAATTTTATGTCTATTGGTGCTATTGAGAACTTAAACACATCTAACTTTGGCGATTACTCAATTCCAAGAACCTTGCAATCATTGTCGTCTTCAAACTGAACTGCATCGTTTTCTTGAGCGTCAACTGAAGTATCACGAAAAATAGAGGGATCGTTAGAATGCCACTTTCGAAGATTGAAGCCTCCTTTTCGCATCATCTCTTGTAATTCGATTACAAGTTGTACTGCTTCTTCTCTTGTAGAAGCTCCACTCAAAAGATCGTCGACGTAGAAATTCCGAATTGTTGCGCTAGAAGCTAATGGATAGGATTCTTGTTCATCTAGTGCGAGCTGGTGCAAAGTTCTTGTTGCAAGGAATGGTGCACAGGAAGTTCCATACGTAACAGTGACAAGACGGTATTCTGTAATAGAATCTTCGGGTGAATTTCTCCATAAGACTCTTTGCCAATCAGTGTCATCTGGATGAACTCTTATCTGACGAAACATTTTTTCGAGATCAGCACAAAGCGCAAATTGAGTTTCTAAATTGAATAAGTATTGCAAATAGTTCTGGTTGTACTCTAGGGCCAACCATGAGAAGGTCGTTTAGTGATACGCCTGATGACGTTTTGCTTGATGCATCAAAAACAACTCTAAGTTTAGTCGTAGTACTCGACTCTTTTAGAACAGCATGATGAGGCAAATAATATGAACTCCCTTTGTTATATTCTGAAATTGACACTGCTACCATATGATTTAAAGTCAAATATTCCTTCATAAATTGTCTATATTGATTGTATTTGTCTGGATCAGAACTGAGATGACGTTCCATTGCAAGCAATCTACGAAGGGCTATTTGTTTTGATTCGCCTAACTGCGTAGGAGAGGAATGAAATGGTAACCTAACCGTATATCTGCCTTCATCGTTTTTAGAATGTGTCTCTTTAAAATGATCTTCACAAGACTGTTCTAAAGCTGTTAGCACAAGGAACCGAATCCAATTCCCAAAATTTATTCATTAGCTGATCTGACACTACTTGGATGGAATTTACATTTAGAAAATTCTGACCCCCTGAAGTAGCTTTACCGCCTATCACCCAACCAAGATCTGAACGCATTGCAAATGCTTTATCTTTACCCATTGATAATGTCTGACCCCGTAACGACGGTAGTGCGACATCAACTCCAAGAAGAATATCAACTGGACTACTAACATGAAACGCTGGATCAGCCAAAGTGAGATCCGTAAACATTTCTGAGTATGACGCAGCTAAACTACACTGGGGAAGCAAACCCACAATTTTATTTACCACATACACCAACGCCGTAAATGAAGAACGAGATGGAAAATGCGATGTGAATTGAATTTGCGACACTCCATTAGTTCGAGTGTCTGACGCTCCTAAACATGAAATACGCACATTAGCTTTTTGTTTGCTTAAACCTAGTCCTTCAATACACTCGGTAGTAATCAGCGAAGCTTGACTACCACTGTCGAGCAAACATCGGTACGTCTGAAAATCGCCCCAAACATCTCTTACACGAATTATAGCTGTACACAGAAGAATTTGCACATCAGGGTCAACATTTGACAAACAAGATGTAACATCTACTACCTTTGGAACACTACACGCTTTATCGGAAACATTTTCACTTGAAGCATATTCGGGCTTAAACACGGGAGCATTTATTGAAAGTCCACTTCCTACTGTTTGTTTTCCCTTACCATTCGAAAATTCATAGTGTAGCAAAGTATGATGCGGTTTTTTACACGTACGACATCTGTATTTACTTTTACATGTTTTGATTCCGTGAAATCGCGTTAAGCAATTGAAACAAACATTATTTGATTTTACGACTTCCATACGCTTCGGAATCGACAATTTTAAAAACACCTCACATCTACGTAACTCATGATCTCCATTACAGAGTGAACACTGTGATTACAGGTTTGACGGAACTAACGTCACCTTTTTCTGTACATTTCTTTTTTCACTTTGTTTTCCTGTCCTGATAGACCTCGCATGCGTTTTAAGAAATTGAAGTAAATCATCTAAGGAGGGAATCTTATCCCCCGAAAGGGTTCTCTCAAACCAAGTCCTGGTGTTCGGATGAAGTTTAAGCATAACTAAGAACATTAAAATAGTATACGCCGTTTTATCAAACTTAAACTTTAACGATTCCAAGGTCCGCACAAATTCTTTAGTAGAATCGATCAAATTCAAGATTTGATTGTGTGACTCACCATTTAATTGTGTCACGTTCATAAATTTCTTCATTAGCGATGACATTATTTCCCACTTGTTAAAATATCTTTCAACTAAAAGGTCCCATGCAATTTTAAAATTACTATCAGTAATTGGTAATGAATGAACAATTTTTAAAGCATCTGCTCTTAAAACACCTTTTAAATATTGTAATTTCTGAGCTTCAGTTAATTTTGGATTATCTGATACCGCAGCACGAAACAAATCTGAAAATGTTAACCTTTCTTCTGTTTCCCCCGAAAAGGTTGGAAGAGATAACGTAGGTAATTTAACATCTGCCGATTCGGTAGGTTTTGAATCAAGACTTTTCTGCTGTTTAGATTCAGAACTCTTGCAATGTTCCTACCAATTAGAACCAGCATTTGTTCAAACCCGTCAAGTAAATCCTCTTTGTCAATACAATAAGTATCAGTTTCTTTATCTTCGAATACATACATTATTGAATTAAAAATCCCTTCAACTTCATCCCTCAATCGAATAAATCGATTTCGCCTAACTTCCAATTCAGTAAGATCTAAATTTTCAACATCCCTTTCAGTTTTTGTTTTAATACGAGTAATAGCTGCCTTTGCAATCTTCTTTTGGTTAAGTAATGCTTTTAGATCCATTTTAAAAGAAAAATAATGCACTCAATCACACACGCGAAAAAACAGAATTTGACTTAAACAAATTACTTAGAAAAAAACTGCTAACGTATTTGCGAAACAAACTCAACACACTAGTAAATTGACATTAGAATGGCAGATACACGGGAAAGAAATATTTCAATACGCAAAAGTTCAAATTTCAGCATTTGCACAAGTAAATTGAAACTAAACATTTCATAAACTTTCACTAATTTCAATTGCAATTTGAATTATAACTGAACTTACTAAAATGCCTTTCGCAACTGGAATTAATAGTTCTGAATGAAACACTTTGAATTCATTTGCAACAAGGAAGTCTATATGCGAACTTGACTATCAATGGAACAGAATGCGCACTAAGAAAGTATCAAGGTTTAAGAAATCCGGCTCGACGGACCAAAAAATTATGATAATTTGCATTTGTATTTCTGTTCCATGTGAATGAAAATTCATAGAATATCACTTACTTCTTGTTTATTGAAAGTTTCACACGAATAATACACGAGTTCAGTTCACACAGGGACCTCTGATCAAAACGAAGCATCTTGTTACGCGCACATACTTCAACTGAGAAAAAATGAAAAAAACTCAACGTCCCTGCATGAACTGAAGCGCCCTCTAGAGCAGTGGACTGTATAGGAAAATAATTCTAAACAGAGAAGAAAGGAAAACATTGGGGAACCTTGGGAAACATCCAACACCATGTTACAACGTTCCTGAGAGGCATTCCCTTGGAAGAGTTTCAGGGTGCCTTTCAGGCGTAGCAAACACGCGTCTCCGCAAAGTGTATTGATGCAGGAGGAATGTATTTTGAAGAATATTGAACATTTGTACAAATTACGATCAATAAATATATTGTGCCAGTAAATGCTCATTACTTTCATAATGGACCCTGTATATATTATATATATATATATATATATATATATATATATATATATATATATATATATATATATATATATATATAACATAAAATATTGTAAAGATGCACAAAATGAATGATTAATAGCAGGAGAGACATAAAATAAAATAGCACTGAACATTCAATATTTAGTAATAATAAAACGTCGTACTATAATAGCACTATACAGTAGAATGAAGAGGATGATGATTTATGCACTATGATCAGATCGCTATTCTTATCTAATTTTTAAACGCAATTGCTTCGCTTTTTCTTTTATAACGTTTCCATTTATGACAGCCCCTCTCTTCCTTGTCTCTTTCATCCAAAATACAAGAGCAGCTTTTATTTTCATAATATTTACTACTAGTGGCACCCGCACGGCTTTGCCCGTAGTGGAAAATTAAAAGGTCTTTCGGTTCGCCTGTATATTTACAAATAATGTATGACGAATTTCTCGCCAATTGGCTTGCTCATGTAACGGTTTCACGTTATGATAACTTGGTAATTTACTCGTCCATCTTATGATTTGCTCGGGGAAATGCTTTTAAAATTGGAATAGAAAAAGAACAAAATCGACATTTCGAAAAATCGCTTCGAGGTGCACACTCCTATGCTAAAAACTAATTCTGTGCCAAATTTCATGAAAATTGGCCGTACGGTCTAGGCGCTATGCGCGTCACAGAGATCCTGACAGACAGAGATCCGGACAGAGAGACTGTCAGCTTTATTATTAGTAAGGATGCTTTGACATTGAAACTAAGTCCTGAATTTTTACGGATATCTTTTTTTTCTTAATTTTAAATTGTAGGTATGGAAGTTTCACTTTCACTTTTTTTCAACGAATTTTTTAGTTGTTCAAACACAAAAAAAAAAAAATCTTATCTTAATCTTAGCTTTTCTTTATTTGTCAGAAACGTTCTCTCTTTCTTTCCATATTCACAAACTTAAGATGAAACAGCGCGACTAGGTGCCATCACATTTTATAAACTTCAATATTTTGAATGAATAAAAAAAATGAAAAATGCTGAGTGTTTATTTGATACATCAACAAAGCGCAGTGTAGAGTAGCATGTGTGTGTGATGCGGGAACTTCCACTGTCAGGGATGCTAAAGGGATGCAAATTCATTCACGAAATCAATATGTAGTAGCCAATAACGAAGCTGATACTTCTTTCCGAAAATTTTCGTGTTGTGGGAGAGGAATTCGTGTTATCTCTAAAATTCATTACTAGTAAAAAAAAAAAAAGTCGCGTTACTTTCATTTCGCGTAAATCGAATGATCGTAGCGGGAGTCGACTGTATACTAAACAGGCCACTGAGAGCAACATACAACGTTTTATTTTTTTTTCATTCAATTACCTGCACACTTCCTATTGCAAGGATGCTTCGTGGCAAGTTTGCAACATAACGCGTTCTTCCATCAACTATGAACCTTTTGTTTACAAAGTCAATTCCAATTAGCACATTTTCTGAATCTTTTTCGGGTAAACGAACTAAAAACACAAATGATTCATTCTCTGGACTATATTTGTCGTTTTTCCACCGAAAAAAAAAAACAAGCACAGATGGTCAAGGATAGGACATGTTCACAGAATGCAATCAATAGACCCTACAAGAGCTGCTCTCACGTGGACCCTTGATGGCCAGAGGAAGCGCGGGCGTCCAAATACCTTTGGTTGGCCAGGCTGGAGGAGTACCAGGGAAGCGGATTTAAACCGGTCGGGATCGAATGCCACGCTAGCGACCTCATGCGCCACTAGGCGTTAAGAAAATCAAGTTAAGTCCACCGAAAACAAAATTGTTGAAAACCTATACTTGTACAACGTTTTTCCTGCCGCCCATTCATTTGTTGCTTCAGGGTGTTGCCTCCATTTCGCCAGGATTTACAGGAGTAAGTCCTGGAGAAATATACTGGCATAATACTTCACTTTTAACAAAATCTTATAGTAAGAGATCACAAGGGATAGACCTGGGGATCGCGGTATCCATAGCAGCAATGGCATTGTTCAACCAAGCACGATGAAGTTGTCTAAAGACCTCAAACTGCTTCACCAACAGTTCGATGTCGCAACTATGTAATGGTTCTTTACCAAATGTTGTTAGACTTTGAACGACTTAAACAATGATGTTTCGTCATACTTCAAAACGCAGTATGATTTCTAATTTCTCCTATGTGGATGGCGCTATTTTGATAAGCAGTGCCCCAAGCATTTATTTCGTAACTAGAAGTTTTTTTGCTGTTGCTGTTAATAACTAAGATGATGGTAACTTCAAAGTCAATTAGGTTTGTCTAAATAAATTAATTGCAGAATTTGTATAGTCCTACCGCAAACAAATGACCCTTGTCAATCATTTCAAAAAACGAGTTCATTCCTTAAAATATGTAGAGAAAGAGGAAAGTACGCGTGCCATATTTTCGAGTTAAGCAACATTTTGGCGGTATGAAAAAAAAATGTACTCCAAGTATATTTTCGTAACGCGGTTATTTAGACCTGAAATGTTTAAGTTGAACAAATAACTGCATTGAGTTGGCTACAAAGTAAAAATGACAAGCTTTGAATTCCTTATTACAACCCTACTCTCACCTATTTTCAATTGAAGTTAATTATAGAAGGCGTTGTTATTTCTGAGAATGGCTGCTCAAGAAAACCAAGACCCACACACTTACGTAGAATGTGACTTATCCGATGAGGCATCTGCCTTGACTGCACAAAATTAAAATGTTTTACCTCTTTGGCTATTTTTTTTTTAATTCGAAGGTGACATATTCAAGCTCTAAAACCAACGACGCACTTGAAAGTTCCGTTCGTCAACTTTCCTCACCATATCCCCCCTTCACGAAAATGGACACTTCTGAAACAAGTCGGAGCCAAGGGTCAACTCTTCGCTGTCAGACTTCACTACGTTATTCTTTTGGTCTCATTTAATATGACTCTTACACCCTGTATAAAAACGCTTTTGAACTTGCAAATTTCCACCACACGGCTGCTTAGTGTGATCTTGATTGCCATAAATGGAGAATTATATTCGCTTTTTAAAAGAAACTTAAATTGAAACAACGTAGAAAGTTACTCATCATTACTAGCCATTACAATATCCCGAAATGGTAACTACACCCTATTTAAATATAGCACAACCAAAAGCAAGCATTTTCGCATATTTACCGTGAACTTAGTAACGAACATAAGTTGTGAAAGAAATTACAAGATTAAATCATCTAAGAGATTCAATCTTGAAAAATTAACACACGGAATCATTTTAATTGTAATGCAAATAAATTATCATTGTTAAACTCTTGACTAAGAAGCATAGATGATTAATTGCTTATTAGCTCAAAGCTGGATTAACGCTCTCCAATCTTGTTTGGTAACATGAAATACCGTAGATTTCAAACACAGAGTATCCCATTAGAATAATGCAATAATTGCAGCACAACATAACTCATGCTTTGTTGATAAATGAAACCATAGGGGAAGCTAATTGATCTAAATATGAACGAACTTAACCCAATTGAACGAACAATTGGGTAAATTAAATGAAGCAGGGATAATATAAATAAGGTAGGGAGAAGCAAAGGGATGCAAGTGGCAAAATTAAAAATTTGGAGATAACCAGTACAAATGGTAGGTGAACCTCTCCTCTGTCTTGGGGCAAGAAATTGTACTAATAATCCCCGTAGGTGCTGCTGTATAGCATGATTTAGAAAAAAATTCAATGAAAGCCTACCTAGGATCTGATCTTTAAACGCGTTTTACTCGAAACTTAAACTAGTCCACTTGCATCCTTTGCTTCTCACTGCCTCAAATCTTAATATATAAAAATCTTCTTTGCGGACGTTTGTCACCATAAGGCTTTTAAACGGCTGGACCAATTTTGATTAAAAAAAAAAATTGCGTAATTAAGTTGTGGCAAGCATGGTTTCGAAGCGCGATGGATCGAATCGGAAACATTTTTGTTAATTAATTAATTAATTTAAACATTGGATGGTTATATCTCCCAAATGATTAATATTTATTTCAACCTATTGTTGAGCAAGAACTGAAATAAATATTTAACCCGTTGCCAAAGGACAATAAGAAAGTCAGCTCTGCTTTTTGTAATGAAATTTCTTGCCGTTATATGTCAATTGAGAATAGATAAAACGTAGAGGTAGAGATTAAAGTCTTGATTTCTTAAAAGCAACGATTTTAGGTCCCGAGATATATTTTAAAGTAAAGTACTGGAAGGTTCACGCAAAACGTGTGTTCAGTCGTCGTAGTTGAACGTTGACCATGTGATCGGATCGGTGCTTTAGCTTCTCCTAACCAAATGATCATGAAGTACCGTACCTAGCAACATTTGTTTCTCAGCTGAAATCCATCTGAATTTTGGCACCAATGTCAAGAATACTTTAAGGCTTATCTAACTAATCAGTACATTATTAAAGAAAAAGATGATGGAATTGAAAGACGAAACAAATTTTATTTTCGTCCAGATAAATAACAACAGGGTAGTTCTGTACACAAAAGATCAATGCAGTAGAAGATCTTTATCTTTGGTGGAAATTAGGCAATATATAAAGTTTTAAACGTTTTCGCTCAAAAGATCGGACTGCTAATCGGTCGGAGTTGGCTTCGCTCACTGATCGGTTGGATTACTGTAACGAGGTGGCTTGGCGACTTTGGCTATAAACAATAGAGTTGCGTGATCATTTGCTTACATTTCAAAGCTACTGTTAATGCAATTTATTGTATTTTTTGTTTCTTTGGCGAAATATTTCAAATTGCAAGGAATTGCTTTTCGTTTTTAAAGAGTTTTTAGTTATTTTAGTTGAAGAATAAGTTTATTTTACATCGTTAGGGGTGGGGGAGGGATGAGTGATTTTCGCTTATTCAGAGACTTTTTTTTATCTTTATCATTTTTTTAAACGATATACTTTCGATTGTTTTATTCTTTTATGAAAAAGGAGGGGGGGGGAGGGATGTTGCAGCGAGATTTCTCGTTTGTTCTAGATGGGTAGTTAGTTTTTTACATTTAATATCTGAAGACGCTATTTATCCTTTGCGCATGGCTGAAGGAACAAACCATGAAGTACGGAAGAAAACATAGTTAATAAAACAACTGCTCAGTGGGCATTAGATAAATCAAGTTGTAATAAATGTACGCATTCTGACACCAAGCAGCTAAAACATTTTCTTTTTACTTATTTTTTTCAACAAAACGGTTCAAATACATGATAGTTTTTTGAAATTTTTTAACTTTTCAATTTACAAAGTTTGAACAGAACAACGTCTGTAGGGTCCTCTGGTATGAAATAATTTTTTTCCAAATTTATTTTGAGAAATTTAGCGGATGAAAAAACTGTAAATTAATGTTTCTATTTCAAACTAGTGTTCGTCCAGCGGTCGAAATTCGATCATATTCATAAATGAATATTTGAGAAAACTTGTATGAATTTAACTATTTCTAATATTTTTATTTCTACTCTTACGCATGTTTACTGCATATCTGGAAGCATACAATTTTTATATGTACACAAAATAACTAACAGTAATAATTTATTTCAATTTTGCTTTTTGTCTGTTAATCTCAAAATAAATGGATGAAAGCGGATAATTCGGTAATGGGGTCGTTTTCGAAATTTTAAAAGTATTTTTTTTTTTCTGAAAGAGCACGCTTAAAAACAAAGGTTTTAACCATTTCTTCAATAACTTGAAAAAATTTAAAATTTTTTTAACTATTATTTTAATCGATGCGCAGATTGAAATTCATTTTTGACGCTTCTGCACATGGCATCAAAAGCGAAGAAATACCATTCACTGATGTCAATAGCGCACAGCGCAAATTATCGTAACCTGGAAACATGGTTGACAGCAAAGCGTAAAAATTTTGCTCGGCTATGGAGTAGCGCGCCAAAGTACATCACTTGTAACGTCATAAAGACCACGCTTTATTTCCAAAATCAAACATTTAAAAAAAAAATAATAATAATAACTAACTGTCGGGAAAATAAAAGTGTTTTCTGACTCCACGTTACTTCTTTTGCTTATTCTATCAATTTCGTTGACTAAAAGTAGTACTTTTAACTGAAGAAAACAACTCCATCAAGAAATTGGTGTGGTCGTCAAATTCCTGGCTTGAATAATTTTATTTTGGATACCATGTTGTTTTGTGCTTACCCTATGCAAATAGAAATTTCCCTACTCTTTGTTTACGTATACAAAGGAAAAACATTTTTCGCGCTGGAATTGGAAATAAAAAATTTCACGCCAATGGATAAAAATCGCCAATCATCCAATTTTAGAATGGAATGAAGCAGCAAAACTTAGTTTATACTTAAAACTTCTGCGTGAACAATATTACTTATAAAACTTCTACTATTATTGAGTAATTTGCTTTGACATCGTCATTAGAAATATAAATTTCCAAGTATGAAATGAACGAACTCTACTCGTGGGAACATATGACTGTCCATTCAAAAACACTGGACGTCGCAAAAAAAGTACAATTTTAAAAAAAGGTCGTCTTTGAGATTTGATTATGGTTAAGGGCGGTGCATAACTGATGTCACACCTTTCAACACTTTCCCCCTTTTGTCACAAATTTTGCACTTCACCATACTCCCTTTTCCCTTAGTCACATGTCACGCTGTTTTCCATAAACGTTCCTATTAAAAAAAAAGCTTGTTGTCACATCCTCCCCATTGTATGCCCCTCTTGTCATGTCTTTCCTCTCCCTTGTCACAAACTGTTACTATTTCGTGAACCCCACCTTAAAGCGGGACTTCCGTGGACAGCCCCTATTTTGTGGCAACCGCATGCAAATATACATATCCCTACTCTTTGTTTTCGTACGCAAAGTAAAACATTTCTCGAGCTGCAATTGATGCCAAAAAATTGACGCCAATAGATGAAGAGCGCCAATTTACAAATTATCGAAATCTTCCCAAATGAAATGATACTGCAAAACTCAGATTATACTTAAAATTTCTGGATGAACAATATTTCTTTTTAAAAATTTAATATTATTGAGTAAGTTGCCTTGACCTCTGCCGTTAGAATTATTAAGTTCCAAACAGTCAAATAAATCCCACCAAAAACATTCTGTAAAAAACTAGCCAAGTCTCGATGGAGCTGCTTGTTTATCTCTGAAAAGTAATGAAATCTAGGCAATGTCATGACAAGTCTAAGGTTCCTTACTGCTATTTCTTTATTATTATAGTTATTGTTGTGTGACTTGGCCGTTAAACATTCTTTATACGTCAGTGGGTACAAGTCAATTTTGTTTATACGTTTTCCAAGTGGCAATTTTCCATCGTCAATGGGTAGCGGTTCTGGCGACAGATTGGTGCAATGGTGTCATGGAGCGGAGCACCTGGTTTTGTACCCTTGTGTACCCTTTAACGGCCAAGTCACACAACATTAACTATAATAATAAAGAAATCGCAGTAAGGAACCTTAGACTTGTCATGACTTTGTCTAGATTTCATTACTTTTTAGAAATAAACAAGCAGCTCCATCGAGACTTGGCTAGTTTTTTACAGAATTTTTTTGGTGGGATTTCACTTCTTTTTGTAGAAACATTTAATTTGTGTAATGTTCGAGTAGACTAAAGCTATGCTCGATTAAATTGGAAGATGGGTTCCACTACACTGGACTTTTGCAATGACAGTCGATTTTTTTATGTACCAATAGTAGAAGGGAGCATTACCATATCTCTAATATAGCTGAGGCTGAGACCAGCTGAGGTTTCTTCATTAGATACTTCAGACTTTCGATATGAAATGAAGCGGCCCACCAAGTTGAATAATTTTTGTAAAGGCGTTATGTCGATCTCTAATAGTTTGGTTGGGCTCTTGTGTTTTCAAATCAGGGTCACTTCAGATCTTCGATTAGCCTAGTTTTTATAGTTTTCCCTTTATGTGACCATTAAACCCTAACTCTGTACCTAATTTCACCTCACTGAGTTTATGGGAAGTACTAGTTCTATTTTGATGATCATGAGTGAGTGAGTGAGTGTCATAAATGCCAAACTTTGCTTTCGCTTAACTTCGGAACTAAATGACCTACAGACTTGAAATTTCGGATTTTAAGTATGTGATTATAGCTTACTGAATGACGAAAATTTCTGCGTCCTGTTCTCATCAGAAGGTTCTCAAATAAGAGCCTGAAAATGCGGCGAAATGGTTCCAGTAAAGGATGGTACGGCAGTGTTTGCTTCGCGCTCGACTTGGCGGGAGCACTACCGTGCCCCCAGATGAATCCTACTTGCTACATTCAGAAACACTGGACGTCGCAATAAAATATTTTTTAAAAAAAATCGTGTTTCTGATTTGTTTACGGTTTAAGAGCTAGTCATTTATTTTCTCCGCCTTGTCTCGAACGGTTACAATTTAATGATCCCAACCTTAAAGAGGGACTTGATTCGTAGTCAGTTCTTTGCAAATAGACATTTCTATACTCCTTTTTTAAGAATGCGAAAGAAAAATATTTTTCGCCCTGGCATTGGTGCAAAAATGGATAAAGTTTGCCAATTTCACAATGAAGTCGTTTCCAAAATTTTAAAAGTATTTTTTTCTGAAAGAGCATGCTTAAAAACATGGGATTCAACCATTTTTTAAATAAATTGTTTAAGTTTAATATTTTTAAAAAATTACTTAAATCGGTGCGCTTTTATTATTTACGCTTCTGCCAATGACATCATAAATGATGAAATGCCATTCAGTGTTGCCATTCACAGAGCAAAATATTTAATTCGCATCTTTACTCACGTGTATTGGCAACGATATGGTTGATAGCAAGCGTAGAGCACAATTTTAATTCGCTTCTTGATTATCATAACGTGGAAACGCGATGGAAAGATGCGCCAAAGAGCATCATTTGTGACGTCATCAAGACCACGCCATGTTTGAAAGATCGGACATTTTAAAAAACTAATTAAAAAATAAATGTTGGGAAAATGAAAGTATTTTCTGGATCCATGTTATTATTATTAATTTATTTTTTTATTTTTATTTTTATTTTTATTTATTTATTTATTTATTTATTTATTTATTTATTTTTTTGCTTATTCTATCAATTTTAATGACAAAAAGTACTACTTTTGACTGAAGGAAACAACCCCATTATAGAAGTCGTTCTGAATGAAATGATGCTGCAAAATTCCCTTAATACGTAAAACTTCTGTACAAAATTCTTTGTAAAAGTAGGCATGATCTTGCCGTTAAATTAAAATTTCCAATAGTCAAATGAACGAACTCTACTCATGGCAACATATCATGCGGTCGTTTCTAAAATTTTAAAAGTTTTTTTTTTCTGAAAGAGCATGCTTAAAAACATAGGATCTAACCATTTTTAAAATAATTTGTTTAAGTTTAATATTTTTTAGAAATTACTTAAATCGGTGTGCTTTTATTGTCTACGCTTCTGACGATGACATCACAAATGATGAAATGCCATTCAATGTTGCCATTCACAGAACAAAATATTTTATTCGCATCTTTACTTATATGTATTGGCAACGATATGGTTGATAGCAAGCGTAGAGAGCAATTTTAATTCGCTTCTTGATTATCATAACGTGGAAACGTGGTAGAAAGAAGCGCCAAAGAGCATCATTTGTGACGTCGTCAAGACCACGCCTTGTTTGAAAAATCTGACATTTTAAAAAATTAATTAAAAAATAACTGTTGGGAAAATGAAAGTATTTTCTGGTTTCTTGTTTTTTTTTTTTTTTTTTTTTTTTTTTTTTTTTTTTTTTTGCTTATTTTATCAATTTCAGTGACAAAAATACTAATTTTGACTGAAGGAAACAACCCTAGTGTCATGCGAAAGCACTGGACGTCGTAATAATACGCCAATTTTTTCAAAAGTTTCACCTTGAGATCTGTTTGTGGTGATAGCAAATGCAGGTATTATTGGGAGCTAGAACTGATAGCCGTCCCTCACTCCGTAAAATTATTTATTTAAATATTAAAATTGCGAAAACATATAATAATAAAAATGAAAATATTTTAAATGCACGTAGTTACCCAAAAATCCTCTATAAAAACAAGTGCAAGTATTTCATTTCTTTATGCTCAAGCGAGAATCGGAAACGCCACAATATTATCCAACAATTTCTTCACGCTAACTATGACGCGTGAAAAAGCAAATTAAAATAAATTTTCACTAACTTTTAATTGCTTTTAGCGCGTGAAGCTTTCCAACCATACCAAGCTCGAAGTGCTAAAATGCATTTTTCATGTAGAAAGAGTCGTTTAAAAAACCAATTAAAACTTAATGTTTCACGGTTCCAACAATGAATTTCAACAATAGAAAAGAGATAAAATTAAAATTTTTGAGTTTCGCTAACTAAAAACGCTTATAACTTCTTTTCTAGTGCATTTAGGTTATTGGACTTTGGGCGCCCTGACAATTTTTTCGTTAGGAGTATTTTTTAAAGACCTTTCCTATCATATCAAATTCGAAAAAATTGGACCATCCGTTCGCGTAGAAAGAGCCATTTAAGACGAAAATGCGTTTTGTATTAATATCTCCGTTAATTAGCGTTCGATTTCAAAAAATTTTATTGATGACACTAAAACTCGGCAATTGCTACCGAACAAAAAAAGAATGAAGGAAATTGGTTCACAAACAGAGGAGGAATCGGTACCGAAAGAAAACGGCTTGCCTATCTTAATATATAAAAATCAATGTCCTGAGATAACATATATACATATATATATACATATATATATATATATATATATATCAACGCACAGTCGAAACCGCTGAAGCTTCAGACTTGAAATTTGGCAGGCATGTCCGCATGATTACGAAAGTAACCACTAAGAAAGGATTTTTTGAAATCTCAATTAGTTCAGGAGAAATTAATTAAAACCTCTTAATTTCTGCGAAATTAAAACCTATCATTGAAATTCAAATTCCTTATTTTCGAAGGCTTTCCTCCATTCAAATCATTATTCAGTACTTCATCTCAACTTTTGGTCGATAGCGAACTATAAATTTGATATTGGTTTTGTTTCTAACCTGATTCTTCGAGGCTTTTCTCAAGTCAAATCATAATATTTCTGTCTTTTGCTTTTATTTTTTCAAAACTAGAAACGTAGTTTTTAAGAACATCATCACAGGCGGACTATCCTTTTGAAGTTAGAAGAGTGCAGTTTCCTGTTAAAGTTTGCTTTGCAATAACCATTAATAAGTCACAAGGACATACATTAAAAGTAGCAGGGATCGATTTAAGAGAAGACTTTTCGCACGGCCAATGTTATAGCACCAGGAAAAAAAACTAAAAATGTTATATACAAAGAAGTTCTTGCTTAAACATAGGTATAACAATAAAATGTGGATGGTCTGTGTTTGCAAAGATAATCAATACTTTAAAAGGATCGTTAATAACAGTTAAAGATCGGTTACGGACAAGGGCATATATATAAGGAGTCCAGGGACCCCGGGATCCTCCCAAAATTAGGAAAAATTATAGGTAACTAGAGGACCCGACAGACGTTGTTCTGTTCAAACTTTGTAAATTGAAAAGTAAAAAAATTTCAATAAACTATCAAGTGTTTGAAGTAGTTTTGTTGAAAAAAATAAGTAAAAAGAAAAGGTTTTAAGCTGCTTGGTGTCAGAATGCGTATATTTATTACAACTTGATTTATCTAATGCCCACTGAGCAGTTGTTTTATTGACTATTTTTTCTCCCGTACTTGATGGTTTGTTCTTTCAGCCATACTCAAAGGATAAAAAGCGTCCTCAGATATTAAGTGTAAAAAACTAACTACCCATCTAAAACAAACGGGAAATCCCGTTGCAACATCCCCCATATGAAAAAGAAGAAAACAATGAAAAAGATATCGTATAAAAAATGATAAAGGTAAAAACAGTTCTCTGAATAAGCGAAAATCACTCATCCCTCCCCCACCCCTAACGATGTAAAATAAACGCTTTCTTCAACTAAAATGACTAAAAACTCTTTAAAAACGAAAAGCAACTCTTTGCAATTGGAAATAATTCGCCAAATAAACAAAATATACAATAAATTACATTAACAGTAGCTTTAAATTGTAAACAAATGATCACACAACTCTATTGTTTACAGCCAAAGTCGCCAAGCCACCACGTTACTGTAATCCAGCCGATAAGTGAGCAAAGCCAACTCCGATCGATTAGCGCTCCGATCTTTTGAACGAAAACTTTTTAAACTTCATATATTGCCTAATTTGTTCTTTCCACCAAAGATAAAGATCGTCCACTGCACTGATCTTTTGTGTACAGAACTACCCTGTTGTAATTTATCTGGACGAAAATAAAATTTGTTTCGACTTTAAATTCCATCATTTTATCCTTTAATAATGTACTGATATTAATTAGATAATCCTTAAAGTATTTTTGACATTGGTGCCAAAACTCAGATGGATTTGAGCCGAGAAACAAATGCTGCTAGGTACGGTACTTTCTGATCATTTGGTTAAGAAAACCTAAAGCACCGATCCGGTCACATGGTTCAACTACGACGACAGAACACACGTTTTGCGTGAACCATCCAGTACTTTACTTTAAAATATATCACGGGACCTAAAATCGTTGCTTTTAAGAAATGGAAGGCTTCATTCTCTCTCTACGTTTTATCTATATTCTCAATTGACATATCACAGTAGGAAATTTCATTCCAAAAAGCAGAACTGGCTTTCTTACTGTCCTTTGGCAACAGGTTAAATATTTATTTCAGTTCTCGCTCAACAATAGGTTAAAATAAATATTAATCATTTGGGAGGTATAACCATCCAATGTTCAAATTAATTAATTAATTAACAAAAACGTTTCCGATTCGATCCATCGCGCTTCGAAACCATGCTTGCACACAAAAAATTTGATCAAAATTGATCCAGCCGTTTAAAAGCCTTATGGTGACAAACGTCCGCACAGAAGATTTTTATATATTAAAATAAGTAATTATTATTACAGGGGATTTTCGAAACTAGGTGCACCAAGCACTGTTAACCCCAGCTAATTCCACTACCCGAGCAATGCCGGGTACGGGAATGCTAGTTAATATATAAAGATTATAATTTATTTGTTTAATTTCAATTTAGTTTTTTTATTCCTTGATCTTTTCTTCTCATAATGAAGGGTAGCAAATGAAAAGCAATTATAAAAAAATAACGTAATATTTCAGAAAAATAAACAAATATGATTTTTTACAGCAGAATGCATGTGAGCATACTCATGTACACGCATTACAAGTTATGTATTTCTTAGACTTGTAGTTTTTTTATGAGAGAAGTATTATTGAGAAGTCTTATTAAAGGTCGAAGACTTTTAAGTTCCCAAAAGTCGGAGTCAGTCGTTTTCCCTCAATGTCTAAATTTTTGCCAAAGCTACGGAGTCAGAGTCGAAGTCGGTAAATCGGAGTCCGACTAATTTTTGGGTATAGGAGTCGGAGTCGACTGCCCTAACATTCTAGGAGTCGGAGTCGGGAGTTATTCATCAAAAGCTAGTTCCAACAACATTTGTTTGAAGTAAATCCGCCTTTAAATTCGGGATCTATACTGAACTTTGGTTTCTCCGTAGGTGCTAATGTTAAAGGATTTGAACTGTTCAAAATTGAACAGAAAATTGTTCAAATATTAAAGACATTTTCTATACAAGTTCCTCATAAAAAGCTACATCCTACAAAGTTTGTTTGAAGCAAATTCGCCTTAAAGTGCGGGATTTATATTTGCTTTGAATTTCAACGTAGGCGCTAATGTTAAGTTTTTATGAACTGTTCAAAATTGAACAAAAAATTATTCAAATCAAAAATTGAATATGGGAATGAGGTGTCCTCACCGAGATCTTTCGAACAAAAAAAAATTGTTCAAATCGGACTATTCTCTCAAAAGTTATTAGGAGGGAGGGGGGCAGACAGATCGACAGACATTTTTCTCCATCTCAATACCCTACTTTCCAATTTTTAATTTTTCGATATTTATTTATAATTATTTTATTTATTTTTGACTTTTTTTTTTCGCGATATTTTTCAGATGCATTAAGCTTTCTTTCCTGCTTTTTACTTCTTTGTCTGACTTTTACTGGGAAAGTAGGCTAAAAAATGAATAGAATAAAATTTAAAATAAAAAATTACAAAATTAGCATTTTTTTTTCTTTTGAGATAATTTTCTATGTAATGGCCTAATTGCAATTATTTAAACATGATTTTATTTTCACTTACGACAAATAAATTTTAAAACTCGTTCGGAATAATTGCTAAACTTTGAATTATTTTTCTGCTCAAAGTTACTTACAGGTTTTCAAGTTACATTTAAGTGAAATAATATTGGTATAGTTTATTGTAAGACCCCTTAAATTGTATTTTACAAATTATAATCTTTTTTTTTATCATGAATCATGATCATTGAAAATCATTTATTCGACATGAACTGCTTCGAACGCATAATGAATCATTTTGACAATCAATCCGACTGTTAAGTGGAGTTTCAAATATCGATTATTGCATTTCAGAATAAATTATCAACATAGGAGTCTATGGTGCGTGTCAAAATGCTTGGTGAAGCAGATATGTGTACACACAATATAATGTTGTCCATGTTTATGCTCCGTTTTCAGTGATATAAAACTTAAAATTTATCTGGGGCTATTTTGTTGCAGTTTTGCCGAATATGGAACGAGTGAAAAACAAATAAATATTTTTGTGCGAAAAAGTAAAAATAGTTCAACAGCTGTAAAATTACACAGATTTGTGTATATCTCCAAAACATAAGCTTTCATTTTCAGATTTTACGCGCTCTAGTTTGTTGTGGAAGCATTTCTTAATAATTGTTCCCGTTTTTTTTTGTTTTGTTTTTTTTTTTTTTTTTTTTTTTTTTTTAGTAATCAAGCATTTTTTTTTTACTGTAAGCACAATAAAATACAATATAGAAGACGACAATCAATACAACAACGAAAACAATATAGAAGACTGTTTATGATTGCCAGCAAAAACTTTTATAAAACTGAAACGGATTTATATCAAAGATAAAATTTCAAAATTAAAAGTTATAGGAGATAAAGCGAAGCTAATGTTGACGTGTGAATATGAAGTCAGAGACCTTTTATTTGCTTCCGAAGAGGCAGAGAAGGGCCCGATTAAGATATCGAGTGGCTCTAGGCTAAATACATTTGGGAGCCCCCTGTATTCCAACGTTATAACTTTAGCCGTTGGCTGAAATAATTTTAGTCATAAACTAAAGTATTTTCTGCCATTTAGGGGCCCCGAAATATTGGAGGCCCTAGGCCAGGGTCTAGTTGGCCTTTTCAGTAATCAGGCCCAGGCAGAGAAATATTGAAAAAGAAATCGATGCATCAGAGGGTTATACTGATAAGTGGAGAATTATGGAAAATGTGTTAAGTGATCTCATTAACGACTGAGTTTTCTACTCTTATCGGAGCTACAGGTTCTGTACATAATAATTTTTTGCATTACTCTTAAATTAATTTACCCACTTTTGATGGGAATATCATGAACTGGTTGTATTTCTGGGACAATTCCAAAAAATTGACAAGAACCCTAACCTTGATAATAATGATAAGTATGCATATTTAGCTCAAGCCTTGGTGAAAGGTTCAACAGCTGATGAACTAGTTAAAAGTCCCCCCCCCCCTCCTGGTAGCAAAAACTAAGAAAAGGCGGTAAAACAGTTACAGTTACGTTACGGAAAGGAGGAGTTACTCAACGAAGTTTATGCGTGGGATCTGCGATCTATTGTGTTATTAAAGAATAACTCACAACAAATTTCACTTCAAGAACTGTATGATCTGTTAGAAATCAAACTAAGGGATCTAGAGACTTTAGGAGTTACAAACGATAAATATGCTGCAATGGTTTACCATCTTGTAGAGTCAGCGCTTCCGGATGAAACTTTGAAAACATGGGAACGAGTCAGAACAGCTCATCAAAGAGCGAAAAAGCAGTCATCTGAAGAAACTGCAATTGAGATTATGCGGCATTATCCGGTGAAAAAGTTCTGAACAACTCACCTCTTACATTACTGATTTCGTTTTTAGAACCAAATTTTCAAAAACATTCCAGAGGAGAAGCTCTGACTTCAGCATTGCTCGAAAATTGCTAAAAGCCATCTGAGTTTTTGTTCTTAAGGCTCTAACATCGGAAGAGTCCCAAACCTCATTCCTTCCCCGTTCACTAACTGTAGTGGTGCTTATACTCTGCATTAGAAGAAGGTTGAGGGAGAATATGTATAAATCTTCTACTTCTGAATTGATTGGATCTTAAAATGCAAATATCTTATACACATAAAATCTGAGTATCTATCTATCTATCTATGTCCAAGCTTCTTCTCCCGAACGACAGTGAACTGACCATCGAACCAGGTATCGATGGATTCGTAATCCTCCCGTCTTCATGTTTGGCTATTTAACATAATTCTCCGATAATAATTAGCGGAGATATCAATTAAAAACTTTTAATTATGACTCTTAGATTTCAAAATCAAATCACTATTTTTCGAAGGCTTTCCTCCATTCAAATTATTATTCAGTGCTTCAACTCAACTTTCCGGATGAACGCTTTTATTAAAATTTACAGCGTGAAGAAAATCATTGAGATGAAAGATCTGTTGCCATTTTTTTCTCGAACATGAAGAAATAAAATTTGGCTTTTGTTTTAAGGCTTTTCCTGTAATCGGAAGATTTAAAATGTTTAATTTTTGGTTATTTTTCCGCAATTTGCCGCAAAACTACACTGACTTTTTTTTTTTTGGTTCAAGCCTGAGTGTTGAACTCGCGTCACTTGACATAACTTTTATTTTTGAGGTGAACCGTGCAAAGCCGGGCGACGCAGCTAGTATAAAATATAAATGATGATTTCCTTTGTTGGTAATAATAGATTGGCTGGTTATCAAAAGAATTACTACATGCACTAAAATAACACATGAAGCATAAATTACAGACAAGTATTTAATACTAGCAAAAATACCCGGCGTTGCCTGGGTCAGTAATAATTATTAGAAAAAATCGTTACTTGCTTTTGTTTTCTGTTTTAAGTAAAAGAATTTAAAACACATCTTTTTGACGTGATTAAAAATCGAGTTTCTTCCTTACCCATAAAACTAAAATAGCAATAAGTATAAAAACAAAGTAGTATTGATTTAGAAACGAAAGCACTATATTTAAGCATATACAAATTTAAAAAACATGAAATTAATCTTCTCATGTTTAAAAAGATTAATCTGTTGATACTTTTTTTTTAACATGGAGTCTAAAACCTTCTCTGTATGGCAAATGAAGTACGAAGTGATTAAAAAAAAGTAGCTGCGCTCGTAATCCCCTTATACTTGCTTTAGTTATTTTGGGAAATTTCAATCATTGTGGCTCTTGGTGCGATTTTACCGAATTTGCGAAAGTCGTTTCGAGGTACCTTCGATGATGCTCTCCCATTCTTTCCTTACTTTGTAAAACGATATGATATTAATTTTCGTTACAGAGATATCGTCGCCAGATGTTGAAATATTTTTGGTCACCATAAAATGGCGCTAAACAGTTTCATCCCAAATATTACCAAAATAAGTAATAAAATTTGGTGATTGTTTGAAATTGTGCAAAAAGGAAAATTAATGAAAGTTTTTGTGCTGTTTATGGATTTGAATAATTTAGTTGCTGGATTATTTAACACAGTAAAAAAAGTCTTTTGAAAATTCTTTGATTGGCGATATTTTGTTTACATGGTGAAAGCTGAGAAACATTATGACGTAATCTTCGGCTTCAAAAACAGCAACGTTGAAAAAACTGCCAAATGCATCAGCTACGGAAATCTTTCTGCAAAAATTTTGGCGATCTGCTGGTTGTTTGGATAATGAGTAAGTGTTCAATTAGCATAAATAATAATAAAAACCATTAATTACTTTAAAGTTCCGTTTAAATGGAAAATCATCAGCCAAATCATGTATTATTTGCCAATCTTGTGCAAAAATCTTACTTCAAGATTTGACTTGAGAAAAGCCTTGAACAATCACGAAAAGCAAAGAAAGTCAACAATACAACAATTGTCGCTATCGACAGGGAGTTGAGATGATACACTAAATAGTGTATTGAGTTGAGGAAAGCCTTCGAACATGGATCTAAAAAGCTCATAACTCGTTTTTTATTCTACTTAGAAATTTCGAACAGGTGCCATCTTCAGCAGAAAAATCAGAGCTTTCGATGGACATATAATGTAAATATGTGCAAGTATTTTTTCATCCCAATATTAGAGAATTTATACAAAAATTGTGTTTTATTGCCCCCCTGAGGGGGTTTTGTCCCCCATAACGGGACGAAAACTACCCTATGTGTTATTCTGATGCATAAGCTATATTATTGTAAAGTTTCATCAAAATCCGTTCAGTAGTTTTTGCGTGAAAGAGTAACAAACATCCATACATCCATCCATACATCCATACATCCATACAGACAAACTTTCGCATATATAGTATTAGTAAGATGAATAAAGACTTATTTTTACAATATTAATGGCCAAGTTGATATTTTATATTCTGAATTTAAAATGGTAGTACAAATGCATTAATAGCCGCTCGAAAATATAAACAATTGAAAACAGTTTAAATGCATCAAAATTTGATTTAAAACATTCTTATCTTTTATCTTTCATTTATCATAAATTAATATAATTAAAGATATAAATTTATACATTGCAATTATAGGGTACCCAAAAATAGTTAAACTAAATTACTCACGCTACTGGATAAGCGGGCCCGCTGCAGCACTGAGGTATATTCACTGTGATTACAACATTATTGTTGTGGTTATCGTATTTGTAGGAGTCCAGATAAATAGCTGATTCAGAACTTTAACACAGTTCTCCTAATAAAGTTAAACATGGATTGCAGGATATTTCTTGTTGGTAGTCTTCTTTGATTATTCACAGGACAGTTCTCATAATGGAATTAAATATATATTTGCTGGATATTTCTTGTCGGTAGTTTTCCTGGAACTTCCACGAACATAATAAAATTCTCATATTTATAAATGAGATTAAGGATATGGCGTCTACTTCAGGCATTAATTGATGCTTCATTGATATATAGACTTAAAATTTGATATTGAAGACAAGACGTTCACAAAAACTACAGACAAGTTTAATTTGTTAGTTGAGCTTGGTGGATGGGGGCGGGGGGGGGGGGGGGGGTAAATAGGACAAGGCGCCGGTCAACTGTTTTCCCCGGTACACATTTTAGACCCAGTACGCCACTGATAATGCCTACAAATGATCTGGATCGCCTTTTTGGCTTTCTTCAAGGTGAAGTGGAAGGAGAGAAGAGAATTTTGATAGCCAACAGAGGTTTTGAACAGTGTCAGACGACAAGCCATTTTAATAACCGTAAACAGAATGATCAAAGAATTTTTCAATCCAAAATATCATAAACTACAGAACTTTTGATATCAAGTCTAAGTATTTAAAAAAATGTGCATGTTTTGTTCGGAGGAGCATAAATCTGAGCTGTAGAAGAGCTTCTAAATTAACTTGCACGAGAGACGGAAAGCTGTTGAAAACTCCCGTTGCTGTTTTCTATGTTTAAGAGATGGTCATGGGGTAAAAATATGCCGTTCAAAGATGAAATGCCAATTTTGCAGGGAAAAGCATCATTTATTTTTGTGCAGAACTTTTCACAAAAGCATAACTCTTCCACTCTTCACAGAAACAGTAAAGTGAGAGAACCAGTGATACAGTCAAGTTGGTGGGAGAGCACAGATTGGTTGCATTCTTCTGCTGAAAAACGTCCTACAGAATCGGCTGTGAATGAGGATGAAACTCTCAAAGGAAGAGAAAAAACTGCTGATTTATCTTGAATTACCTGTTTAACTGCTCAGAGAGGAAATATAGATGCTAATTGGTACTACAGTTGCTTTTCAAAGTACGGAAAAATTGTACACATGATTGACTGGATTTTTGGTTTAGAAGAAATGTCAAAAGACTAGAAAGACTTGATTTGTGACATGTCTATTTGTTGAGTTGTGAAGCCTACCAATTCAAGGAGGGATGATGTTGATTCTGAGCTGCAAATAATGTATTAGCACATTTGCTTAACTTTTTATTTCTGTATCTAGAAACAGTGGAGTTATTTGATATTGATAGAACAAAGTGATAGTTTTCGCAAGTTCATTATGTTAGTCGCAGTTATAGATGTGTTTTACCTGCAAATGTGTGTTCTTTACTATCAATGATATTTCTCTTTTTTTTTTTTTTTTGGCATTTTTTCTATTTATCGACAATTGTTTAGCGCAGAATAGCCTGTTAAGGCTCTTGCGCCAATAAATTAAATACAGTCAACCAACCAACAAATGTGTGAGTTATGTGTAATAAAGTGGTGTATTTAAATTACACTTGAGTTTTAATTGGGTGTTAGGAATATCGATTCCGAGATGAGTTTTAATCGATTTCGAACAAAACCAGTGCAATGTAATATTTGAAAAGATTTATGTGATGTGATAAGACACATAGAATTTGTGGTTTAAAAGTGTTTTAAATAGATTATTTATGTTGCTAAGACCACTGCCACCGTGATACTAATTACGACTGCAGAGCTGAGACATGTTGACAGCAGTTTTTCATAAAATGGCTTAACTTATATATACTAACTCTAGAGGTAAAGGCTTACCAGCATCATTCATTTTTAAAAGATTTAGGAGCTATACTGGCTGTCTCTTATTGTGTTAACAAAAAGGTCAGCAGATAATCAAAATCAATTTATTTAAATTCACATAGCTTGATCACAGCTCAGAATTTTTTAAAACATAGACTAATCAAGACAATTTTGAAGCCGAAGTAAGACAATAGACTCTACTATACCTTTTTTATACCATTGTATATTGTACGTAACGATAAAAGAAATTACCTTTACGTTTTCATAATATGATTAACACTGGCCCAATGTATGTAAAATTGAAAACGGCTTTGCAGAATGCTTGTCATCGGCTGAGGATTCTTCAAGCTAAAAAGCGGGAGCAGACCGTAAGATTGAAAAAAGAGATTGCGAATCACATGGAGAATGGAAAATATGTGAATGCATATATTAAAATTCAGAGAGTACTTCAAGAGGAAGCTGCAGTTGAAGCTATGGAATTAGTGGAAATGTTCTGCGAACTGCTTGTGTCCCAATATCAATTATTTCAACAAACGAAAGAGCCAGATCAGTGTCTTGTGCATGCAATATCAAGTTTGTTATGGGTCACACCATTTATGAGAGAACAAGTTGATGAGTTAAAAGTTATATCAAAGCAGTTGACGGTCAAGTATGGAAATCGATACAGCAGATCTTGTTTAAACAACAAATATGGCACCGTTAATCCTGAGCTTATTGAAAGAATGCGATTAAAAACACAATCAGAAGAAAAAATTAATCAATGTCTTCAAGAAATATCTTCGAAATACAATGTACCATTCCAACCAGTTACTGAGATACTGAAACCGAAGACTAGGAAATCCAGAGAAAAAGAACCTGAAAATGAAACATTTGAAAATACAAAAAAGGTCTCTAAAACTGTTTCAGACGTTTACAGCCGAAATACGAATTCAGAATTTCAAGCGTATGGAACGAGCTCTGTAGATATATCGCTTTCGAGCAAAAAAGCCTTCAGTTTTCTAAAATTAAAATCTAAATCCAAAAAAGCAGACACCAAGTCGGAAAGTCAGTCGCCCTTTGAGGCTGAGAAAACGCCTCCTATCATAGAAAATTTAAGCATCACAACAAATGTACATGAAGAAAACTGTAGACGTAACTGTCACTGTGAGACAACGATTAGTGCAATCAACACATCTTTACACTTAAAGTTAATGAGCGAAAATATCGATACGCTGACAGAAAAGGACTCCGAAAAAAATGAGTTAAAATCAGATAATGGTGCTTGGGATTGTACCGTGGGCTTTAACGATTGTGATTGGAATGATCCTTTCAAAAACAGTACAGCAGCTTTGAATTTTTGCAAAACAAAATGCGTCAAAGACGATGAAAGTAATGATTACATAGAACCTCCACCATCATATGATGACATTTTTATGCATAGTCATGAGGGCTTCGAGTTCGAGGAAAAAGAAACACTTTACCCTTCTTCAAATTTTGTACTTCCAACTTGTCCATCTGAACTTCCATAAACACGTTTTCAAAGCCAATTTCTCACTTTGTCAACGAAGTTTTGAAATGATCAAATTAAATTGGAAAAAGGGTACAACTCTCTCTTTTTGAAATCGTTATAAGTACGTTCTGTAATATCATAAGGAAAACGTTTAATTGTATGTGTTGTTGCAACAAGTAGAATCTTCCTTTTTTTTTTTTTTTGAGCAATCACGAGTTGCTTAGTGTCTTGACTTGACCAAAGTTCATGTTGCTCTCATTTTTCAGATTACCATGGGGACGGTTGTTTTTGATATTTATTTAGCGAGCGAAATTTTCGTCGTCGTAGGTACAAATCGTCTGCGCTTTGAGTTTTTCCATACTTTTTTCAGGGTTGAACTCAAGCAGACTTTACATTAAAAAAGGGATTTTTGTATAAAATTACGTTTTTTAATTTAAAAAAAATATATATATATGTAGATGAACTTAAGCATCAAAACTTCATCTTCACACCAAATTTCCAGATTACTAATTCCCATGATTTAAAATTTATAAGAAATAAAAATATAAAACGTTATACGTTGTAAATAATCTTTATGATAAATGCATTAAATCTTTATCTTTATCACCGCATCCTAATCACCATTTTCTTTTTTTATGGATGTTCCTCTTTTTTCCTATTCCAGAAAATCGCCAGTCATAATACGACGGGTGAAAATTTCTTTGCCATTTCCATTCCATTTGTCGAAACAAAAAATCTAACGAGTTGGGTCCTATCGCAATTCGTGACTGTGAAAAACATAATTTGAATTCAAAATGTCAAGATTCAAATAAATGCTAGATGCTGAATTTATATTTGTTTTTTGCATGAATCCAAATTCATTTCTATTTTGAACATGTGAATCAAGAAACCCTGTAATGAAAATTCGTCGACTTCTATGATATCACGCAAAAGCCCCCCTCCCCTATAGCGAAAATATCTCAACAGAGGGGCAACAGCATTTGTTCCTGAGAGGAGAAAGCCTGTCCCACTTTAAATAGCTTCATAACGACTCTTCGCAGAGTTTGGTCGGAGTGAGTTTTGAAAAATTTGGTGCCGCAGCCAATCCAAAATATCTTAAATGTGTCAAAATTCCATCGTGTAAACAAACTAGTCTACAAAGAAACATAAAAAAATTCATTACAATTTTAAGGTGTTTTTTTTTTTTTTTTTCAGTTTAAGTTTTTTTTTTTTTTTCAGTTTTTTTCAGTTAAGTTCAACGACCGAGGTTTAACAAAGATTTTTGAACCTGAGCCTCTGCTGCCCCCTGTGGGCTCACCTGAGATGCGCACCAGTGGGGGAGGAAGTGGGGAGGAAGCTCTTCCCTAACCAAGATCAGCGAAACAGAAAATTGGTTTCCCCCCGTCGGAGCTTAAATCTGCATGGAACGTTTTTGTAACCCTTTCCCTGTTTGGCGAGGATTTCTTGACCGAATGACTTGGACAGAGAAAAAGTTGCCAATATGAATTTAGAATTAGTTCAGCCAAAATACAAAATTTTTAAAACTCGTTTAGTTAATTTTACTACTTTAAAGTATTAAAAAATGTTTGTTTATGTTTATTTATATATTACTTATAAATTTAAATACTTTGGCGAAACAGTTTGAAAAAAGAGCTATTTTAAAGATAAAATCTCGTAGGAGTGTATTACGTTTTTCTTATTTCTTTTACTTCCAAGGATAAAAGTCATAAATTAAAATTAAATTGATACCTACACTTATATTCTTGAATTGCTGAAAAAACGAATGATTCTAATAACGTTCTTGTTTTGTGGAGAAAGATCAATAAAATTGCAAATTAAGCTAAAAAATAAAGGAACACAAAACTGATATGACACTACAGCATACATATCATTTTTGAATAAGAAAGTTTAACAAATGTTCGTTTCAACAATTGCATTATATTAGAAGCTAAAAGAATATATGCGAAAGGCTTATTATTAATAACTATTGCATACGACATTTTCTAAAACAGAGAAAGTCTTCTTCTATAAACATACATGGTTAAAGATTAAAGAACAAATATTCAAAATATTATTTACCTGACAATGACTACAATAACTGTGACTCGTCATTCTCTTACAAATTAATGTAAACTAAACTTAAGGTACCAATTATGTACTGATCTGATAGTAAGCAAAATCTGGTACTAATAATTACAATATGCGACAATGCTCCGAAGAAAAATGCACGTAATATATGCAAAATTGCCATTTCCGTACGCAACGGCAATTAAGTAACACTCTGGTATACTTGGAAATTTTCCCTATTTGTATCAGTAAATTTTAATTAATCACACAAACTTACATCTGCAATATTCGTGATTTTTTTTTTTTTTACTTCGTTATAATTCGAAACTCGAAATACGGATTATATGTTAATGCATATGCATATGTGCATATGCAGTCGCACATTTTTACTCTTTTGTCGTTAATGCATATAAATACATAAAAACAGCATTATTACGGCAACATTTAAACAAATACTAGCTGCGTCGCCCGGCTTTGCACGGTCTACCTCGAAAATAAAAGTTATGTCAAGTGACGCCTGTTCAACCCTCAGGCTTGAACAAAAAGAAAAGAAAAAAAAAATCAGTAAAGTTTTGCGGCAGTTTGCGGGAAAACAACCAAAAAGTAAACATTTTAAATCTCACGAATACAGGAAAAGCCTTTAAAACAAAATCAAGAATGTTACTTCTTCATATTCGAGAAAGAAAATGGCAACATATCTTTCGTCTGAATGATTTTCTTTACCCCCGCTATAAATTTTAATAAAAGCATTGTTGCCGAAAGTTGAGATGAAGCACTTAAAAATAATTTAAATGGAGGAAAGCCTTCGAAAAATATGGATTTTATTTTGAAATCTAAGAGTCATAATTAATAATTTTTAATTGATATCTCCGCTAATTATTATCGGAGGATTATGTTAAATAGCCAAACATGAAGACGGGAAGATGACGAATCCATCGATACCTGGTTCGATGGTCAGTTCACTGTCGTTCGAGAGAAGAAGCTTGGACATAGATAGATAGATACTCAGATTTTATATGTATAAGATATTATGAAAACAAAAAAAAAAAAAAAAGAAAAGAAAAATCGTTTGTTTTTCCCCTGTTGCCAAAAAAATTGTTTAAACAAATGAGTAAATGTACTTATAAATAAATAAATCGTCTGCGCATAATTTTATGTAGAAGTATAAAAGACTCCGAATTCCTCCACCAAACACTTTTTAACTTTTGGTGAAAATCAAAACAAATCTTATCGATGATAATTATTTCAGTGAAAACCATGGCTGCGGAGTCGGAGTCAATCTCATTTTGGGGTAAAAGAGTCAGATTCAGGAGTCGAAGGTTTTCGATTCAAAGACTCGGAATCGGTCATTCTCCCTAAAAGTCCGCAACTCTGCCATTGTTTGTGGAGTCGGACTTTTTTTTTTTTTTTGATAAAGGAGTTGGAGACGATGTGAAAGACTTGAAATTTCCGAAATTCGTAGTCAGTCATTTTCCCTCCGTATAGAAATTTTTTCCAAAGGAGTCGGATTCGGAGTTGTCTGCCTTAAAATTCTAGGAGTCGGTGTCTGGAGTAGTTCATCGAGAGTTATTTAAATCAAAATTTGTTTGAAGTAAATCCGCCTTTAAGTTTGGGATCTATATTGACTTTTAGTTTCGCCGTAGGCGCTAATGCAAAAGGATTTGAACTGTTCAAAATTGAACGGGAAAATGTTCAAATCAAAAAGTTGTTATCTATACATGCTCCTCTTCAAAAACTTTTTCCTGCGAAGTTTGTTTGAAGCAAATTTGTCTCTAAATTCGGAATTTATATTTGCTTTGAATTTCCCCGTGGGCACTAATGTTAAGTTTTATTGAGCTGTTCAAAATTGAACGAAAAACTGTTCAAATCAAAAAATGAAACATGGGAAAGAGGTGTCTTCGCCGAGATCTTTCGAACAAAAAATTTTTTTGAATCGGACTATTCCCTCAAAAGTTATTAGGGGGAGACAGACAGATTCCTTCAAAAGTTATTGGGGGGGGGGGGCAGACAGACCGACGGAGCGACAGAAATTTTTACTCGTCTCAGTACCCTACTTTTCAATTTTTAATTTTTTAATATTTATTTAATTATTTTATTTATTTTTGACTTTTTTTTTTTTTTTTTTGCAATATTTTTAAGATGCATAAGCCAGCCTTCTTTCCTGCCTTTTTTCTTCTTTTCAACTTTTACTGGGAAAATAGGCAAAAAACTAAGTTGAACAGTGCTCAATGGTTAATTATAAATTGCCTAAATATTTTGCGTATTATAAGCTTTTTTTTTTGGTAGCTGACGGCAGGTAATTTTCGCTCGGGCGCTGTTGTGTCTTCAGGACGGCTGAAGCTGAAGAGGGGGGAGGGGGTATAGAAAGGATTTAAGCTCAAATCAAAAAAAAAAATAAATAAAACAATTTTTAAAAAAATACAGCTATTTTTCTCGACACTGATAATGATATTTGCTGTGGTTTTAGTGTTTTAGTGTACTAGTGATCGTGCCTGTGACCTCTAAATATTCAAAGATCAGAAAAGTCACCTATACTTTCACATTTTCAATTGTTAACAGGCTAACCTTATTTTCTTAAATGTCATTCAAAAATATTCTTAAGACTTGTGAAAGAGTGTTTCTTTTGTAAGTAGGGGCATGGGCGCCTTATCAATGCCACCAAAGGGGAGGTAGCTTTATTCAACAGTCTTACTTAGAGATTAAGCTGGAATGCTTCTAAAAGACAGATGAAAATGCATGAAGCTCTTTGTAAAAACATTTCCAGGAAGCAACGTATAGTTTCCGAGCACAAACCTTTTTCCTACTCGAAAAATCTTTTAAAGAATGTATGTACATACGAGAATTGTGGGAATTAGATGCACCACCTGGTCCATCATAATTGTTTCTAATTCAACTTGCTTGTCCTATGCTATATTATTCAGAACTGGATTAGTAACCACATGTTCCTTCAATATTGTGAAGATCAAGGGGGAAAAAGCTATATGTTATACACACAAACATTCATACTTTTACTTATATCGCTTTCCGAAAACAAAATTGACATAATGGGGGGGGGGATCAGCTTAGGAGAAAACCAATTAGGTTGTACGTAATGCTACTTTTAACTGATTTATTCTTAAATACTGAAATATGCGCATTTACGGGTTTTTTTTATAGTCTAAATTAATAGTGTATAGTTAAAGTACGAACAGTCTTCTCCTAGACTACGAAATTTTAATAGTTCGTCACTGCTGATACCGTTTATACGTCACCAGATACCTTGCGAATTTTGTGGCAGGAAAGAGCATTGAATTTAGATTTTAAATTAATGATGAGAATATTTTTTCAAATTTTCAAAATGTGTCACTTCTGTTCCCTGGGTATAAGAAGACCCAGGGAACAGAACCCCCCACCCCCCTACATAATTAGATCTTGAGATACAATTTGTTAATTGTTAAAGAAAACGCATCAGTGATGTTAGGTGAAAATTGTTATGTTTTATATGTACACCATATTAATAGCGCTAAAATTATTATTTTACCGCTTTATCAAATTTTAATTTAAACTAAACTTTTAATTAATAGTTTAATTCACAATACACAGCTTTAATTCTGTAATATTTGCATATTCCTAAATTTTTCAAAAAATGTCAAATTAAAAAAACGAAATCAAGAAAATGTGGAAAAAGAGCAATAAAAGTCAATTAATTATTTTTTACAGAACCGATATACTACATACTAGAAGGGCATGTATTTTTAATTTTTTTCAAAATTAATATGACATCCTGTGCATGTATTGCAAGATAACGAGCTTCAAATAAATTCCACTTATGTTTCATTTCTTTTCGCCAACAAAACTTTTACTGATAAAGCGACAGAGATGTCAACCTCGATGAAATTGAGATCGTTCGACATTCGGGGGGAGGAAAGAGCGCAGTTCATGCTTGGCGATAACTTTTCTCTTTTGCCAACCCTGTTTTAGGGTTGCTCGGTGCGCACTTCGAGTTTGCCCACTCCTGTGAGCTCCGGTCTTCGTGAGCGGAACCACTCCTGACCGGTGGCGTCTTTGCCCTTCCCACACTAACACACACAAACACGCCTACACACACCCACACACGCCTTCACAAATACATACACAAACGTCTACACAAACACACACACTCGTAAGTTAAAAAAAAAAAAACATAATTTGAGTTCAAGATGTCAAAAATTTAAATTTGCTTTTTTTTTTTTTTCACATTCGGTAAAATTTGGAGTTTTATCCGGAAAAATTAAAATTTTTCTCTCCCAAAAAAAAAAAAAGGTTCCGAGTGCTTTTGAGTTGTAATTGCATAAAAATTGCATTTCTAGGAGGTGGACCCCGCATCTCTCTTTCCCTTAATATCACCATAAATCGTCTAAAACTGCATTTTTCGAACTACTATTTTCAAATTTTGCCCGGGGGGGGGGGCTGGACCGAGACCCACGTGATAACAGGCCAGACAACTCCTCCCCCCCCCCCCGCTTCGTTACGCCACCAGTCGTCGATCTATGAACTTGGCGCGAAACTTTGAAAGCAGTGCGTTTTACCAGTAAACAGTAGTGCTCTGGCTGAAATAGATGAAATAGGAAATATGTAACTTCGAATGCACATTTTTGAGTACAATACTGTTGTATTTATCTCATCCTTTCCTCGTACCGGAATGTAGAGGCAATTAAAAATATACATAATTAAGTATTGCAACTGTCTGCCGAATGCAAGTGAGTCAGCGATTTCAGCTTCCGAACAACTTGCATGCGAAGAAAAAAGTTGGGCTTCTCATGGAATAAATTTTAAAGTTCGGAGGTAAGTACTTTTCTCAGATAAACAAATTTACATTTTATGCTTTTAAGTTCATGCAGTTAAGGTTGCTAAATTTTTCCTCTATTACACAAACAATTGTCAGTCTCCTTTCTGATATCTTTGTCTGTAATTTGTAATTTCAGCGTATTGCTTTTAATATTTGAAATGGTTAACTTGCAACTTTTTATTTCTTTATTTTTTCAACCTTGTGCACGCATTTTTTCGAAATGAATTTTCCAAGCTGACAATATACATATGTCAAAATTTTCTGCAAATATACTTGTTGCTATCAGAAGCAACGTAACTTGGTGTTGATATTTAGTTAATATGTATATCAACAAGTTTATTGAAACAGGCTTTTAACTGAACTAATCTTATAGTTTCGGTTTCGATTAAATTGTTTCATACGCTAGCATGTGTTATTTTGATCAAAAAACATTCCTTGATGGGCTTCCGTAGTTCTGAGGTAGAAGATTAGCTTTGAACGCCGGAGGTCGTGGGTTCGATACTCAAACATTTCCCCCCAACTACGCCCCTGCAATGTTATTCAAACAAGCTGGTTCTGTGCGTAAATTAAAAAAAAAATATATGTTTTTTTCCACTGTTGTCTTTAAGTTTTATGATATTTATGCACAAATTGTGGGTGAGTTAAAGGTATTCATAATCTCTGAGCTTATGAAAGATTACTTTTGAACAGTGGATACGCAACGAGTTTTTGCCAAATGCTCTATGCTTGTTTGTTTATGCTTAAAAAGGGCAAAATGTCTTGAACTAAATATTTTTTGAACTCCTTGGGTTTTCTGTTAATAAGCTTTCAGGAACTCTGAAACTGTAACATGAATTAAGGGGCTGTCCATAAAGTATGTTGCAAAATTTTGAGCAAATGCCCCCCCCCCCCCTCCTTGTTACACGTAACGCTGTTCAACATGAGCATATTGTTATAAACAACGCGTGATGTGATACTTCTTGTTATCCCCTCCCTTCCCCCTGTCACAAAACTGTCACACTGTATTCTTAAAAGAGCATACTCAGCAAAATGTTGATCTAAATATAACATATAAGAGGTTTTAAGTATTGAAGAAAGTTGTTGAAATGGTCATTCTATGAAAAGTTTTTTGAAAAAAGGTTACTTTGTCATCAATTAATGCTTTTTAAAATAATTTTTCAAAAGCCGAAAATGATGAACTATTGAAGCCCCCCCCCCACACACACACAAGAATCATTAGCAGCAGAAAAAGCTAAAAATGGAAAAGTAGCCAAATTCCAAAAAAAAAAAAAGTCTGCTTAGATATTGAATACATTTTTTTGATGTACAACATACTGTATTCATGATGTTGTATAATTCCTTCTTTAATTAACGTTTTTCAAGTTGAATTCCTGTGTAATTTTTCGAGGGTGCCCACCGAAGGGGGTTGGGTCGGAATCATAGTCTCATAGTAATGGTAGCTTTTCAACGGCTATAGTTAAATAACTGTGCCCTTGAAATTTTAAGGAAGATGGGGGAGATGTTTTCGGGGTATTTTTCTTGAAGTTTTCATAATTGAAGGGGGTAGGGCAGTGTTTACTTTGGGGGCTGGCACCCAAGCATTCATGTCTTTTTAAAAGCATAAATTTGCTCAGCTAAGTTAATATTAATAATCTGGTATTATGTACTTTAATTTGATGTTATGTTTTTGAAACATATTGCAGTCATGTTTCCCATTTACTTAAGTAAAAATGTTTATTTATTTTTTAAAATTTTATGTAATTCTTATTCAAATACAATGGTAAAATTATTTTTTGTTTTGATGTAATTGTAAAATGAAAGTTCATGTATTTATTTGACTACTTCTTAAGAGTTAATGTTTCAATACAATATACAAGTAGTTAAAATGCGATTAGGTTAAAAAAAAAAAATCAAATGAAAAATAAAACTGTGTTTATTTATCACTTCGTTTTAACATGATTGTAAAATAAAATCGTGTTTAGTTATTTGAATACTTTGTAAGACTTATAAATGTTTTTATGTAAAATACTATGAATTAAGCTCAATGTATTTTTTAGTGTATGATTATCGGTTCCTTTTTATGTTTTCAAATGAAAGAGTAGAACTTTTAATGTTACTAAAATAATAGAAGACAATAATAAATAAACCAAATAGTTTAATTAAACCAAAATACTAATCGAAAAGCTCACTTCCCAATATCATTGTGGATCGACGAACGATGACTTCATTTCCTAGTTGGATGGCCTTCCCATCTCGAAGGCCTCGCCTGAACTCCCCTTTCACGTTCAATTTTGGCGCCAATCGCTCCAAAAGGTGCTGATTTATTTTTTTGCGAATAAATATAGCTTTGGTAATGCAACAATAAGAAAGATAAATCGTGATAAACTGTCGTCTGCGTATTTCTCGTGATTTTAATTGTATGGAAATGATCGGAAACATCATCTCAATGATTTAAAATTTTTAACTGTTGCCATCTTATGTTTGTTAACAAATAAAATATTTGTAATTAATTCAAGCAAGGCTTTTAAAATAACTTTCAATTTTCGCTCTTTGCTTCGTTTTGCGATAATTCAGACATTAGGATTGTAATCAAATTTTAGCATGTGTAATTTTGTTTTTGTTGGGAACATTGCTTCCTCGTCAAGCATGGGGAGGGATCAGAATTATAAGAAAGATACAGAAGAAAGTTTCGTGATGGCCGCAACATACTAGTTTTTATTTCATACACTTGTTTCTCATCTGCCTTATTGCAGATTATGCAAACAAATTCATCAATACTGATAAGCTGAAAAGACGAAATCATTTTAATTATATTCGTATTGTTTTATCATAAGTTAAATTTGTTTGTGCAAAAACGAAATTATAATTTTTTAACGTTTTATGAAAATATTTTCTAACCAGAAGGCTAAAAAATTTCAAATCTATTAATAAACACATATCCATAATATCCAATTGTTACGTAAATCGTTGTTTCAATTGAATTTCCTGATGAAACTTCACAATTAAAAAAAAATGTATTATGAATAAAATATCAGCTTCACATATTCAATGTCCGGGTACATTAAAAAGGAAAGTATGAAAGAAATTTTTGATTAAAAAACGACCATTTATTTGAATTATTCATTTTTTTTAATTACGTTTTGTCACGTTAAGCATACTATTTATGAAAAAAATAATAATATTTTTAAATTATCCTTGTTTGATTCAAATTAAAATACACGTAGTATTTACCTTACCATGTTGATTCCAAAAGATTATTTTAAACAAGTAAATTTGTCATGATTTTCTTTAAGTAACTTAGCCTGCACGTTTATGTTTATAAATGATGTTGTTCATTGCTCGAACGATCTTAACAGCTGCTACCAAATTATCAACAGGTAGTAAGGACAAGACCTTTCTAGACCATTTTCCACTTCTGTGCAAAATATTTTCCGAGGGCTACAATGTTCTATAGACCATTCAAGCATATAAGTTATCCTCACATGCAGAATCGCGAATATCACTGATTGAGTAATTCTCTGACGTCACCATGAAGAAAAGTGCCAGTAATAAACACAAAAAAAATTGAGAATTTAACATCAGCTTTAATTCATCGAACTTGTCAAAGTCAATATAATGATGAGACAGCAATTAATAGCTACGTTTCATACTTCAAGACAGAGAGAATCAAAGGAAGAAAAAGAAATAAATAAAAACGCTCTCTCTCTCACGTTTACTTTCCCATCTCATTATGTTTTTTCGGCGGTCTTTTTGGTAATATTTCAAAAGAAAAAATACGATCGGTGAAAAGTACAATAGAAGATATAATATATTACAGCATATTCAAAAACAAAACACACAGAATAATTTCGATAAAAACATTATAGCTCGTTTGTGATGTGCCTGATTTAGTTGCAGTAAGAGCGCATTATCATACTGCTAGTATGTCGACTTTTCATAACGATTTTCGCGTGTTCTTTGCAATCCCTACGTTCCATGAATTTTCAATTTTTTAATTTAGGAATTTAACATGTAAGCTTACATTTTTTAAAAATAAAAGTGAAACTTTTAATAAATAGCTTAAAATTTTACGTAAGGGTGATTTTTCTATTTTCAAATTCGAACTTTTTCGTTTTTCTTTTCATTTCAGCGAAATTTTCCCATACTATTGTCTATATTTTCTTATACCATTAAAAAGTAGATATTTCAACGAAAATCACACGCACCTATTTTTTAAAAAAATCAGATATTTTGACGTGAGATTTTTCGATTGAAAATTATAATGCTTTTTTATTAGTAAATCAAAAAAAGAAGAAAAAAAAATATTTTAAATAAAAAAATTGCAGTGTATTTGAGACAAGAAAAGGTAACTTTTCACCAAGTTTCGTGAAAAAAAAAAGTTTTTTTTTGGGGGGGGGGGAATAAAAAGAAAAAACTAAAAAGTCGGTTTTTTGAATTTTTCGCATAAATTTTGAGGTTATGCAAAAAAAGTGCAAATACACAAAAGTTGTATCTCTTTATATTACCGACAACTTTGTCATTCAGTTTTTTTGATAGGACTCGTAATTTTGCCGGAAATCGTCATAAACGGTTTTCCCCCCTTAAACCCCCTACCCTACTCCCCCCTTCCCGAACTCAGATCGCCCGTAAATTATTTTTCCTATTAATTTTATTATATTTTCTTACCTTCCTAACTGGTTTTATCCTGTTCTAAATTTTTTTGGTCTCAAACGTTATTGGTACTTGCGTATAAGGTCTAGTAATATCACTATCCCTGCTAAACCAGAAGCTAAATCCCTCCCTCTGCATATTGGAACATACATTTGAAACAATTAAGGGGCCGCCAAATGCGTACTCCCCCCCCCCCCTCCCTCCAGTTTTTTGACCTAGCGACGGCCCTGACCCCACACAAAATCTATATGCGAATTTTCACCCACCTGCCGTATTACGTTTTTGAGTTATGCAAGATACTTACGTGTAGAAGCAATATTTTTCTACAATTGGATTTATTTTAGGATCAAAAATTTATAGCATTTTTTAACCGAAACAGTTCTGTAATTTACAGCATATTCAAACCGAAATAGTCCTATCATTTCTTAGCCCGATTATATTTAGCCCACGGTGTGCATGAGTGTGTTCTTTCAGCATCTGAATACCTTGCAGGAATTTCTTTTTTAGTGTCTTCGTCTCGAGGCGCAGTTGATTTTAGTGCATCGGGTTTCTTTCGCCAAGTTAGTCCTTCACAACGACTTTTGCTTCCCTGAGGAGAAGTTTGACCACTATGATTTCTCCAAGATAGTCCTTTATCCATGTACTGCCGTTTTCGTTCGCACATATCCACGGTTGATTCCCGCTGACCTCGAGTATATTGTGCTGATGGTGAGCTAGGACTGGATAGGTCAGGAGAAGCTTTTTGTTTTAAAGATCTGGTTTCTGATTCTTCATTCCACTTTAGTGTTACTATACAGTCATCGTTTTTTGCACCAGACAACGAGTACGGTGAAGAAATATTCTGAATGTTTCCAACATGGTGATACGTACGCTCACTATTGGAATAATTTTCATGGCGTGAAGTACTTTGTCTGCTTTCAGATTTAAAGTTTTTTTCCATACTTGTATTTTTATTTGGATACCTTGAAGACTCTTTTTTGACGCCCGGCACAAAACGATAGTATTCTTGTTGTCGCTGCTCCGTCCCTCCTGATTTTTCTGGAATATTTTCCCATCTTTTGTTAGTTGCTTGAGCAACAGTATTGGATCTTTTGACAAAGGTTTGCTGACTTTCCTTCCAAATGTTTTTTCTACCAACTTTTCTCGCGTTGGCTCTAGCTTCAAGACGAATTTCTTTCTCTGATTTGAGCATTTTTTCAAAGTCTTTTAGTTGTTTCTTACATTCAATATTTTTACGCTTCTTAATCTTCCTGATAAATTTACTCAAATCTGACTTCATGTCGGTGATTCTATTTCGATAGTTAAGAAAATATGCCCGTTCTTCGTGAACAATCTGCATTTTTTCTTTTTCGAGATCTTCCCAAACCTTCAAGTCGTGAATTTTGAACTCGTTGTAATTAGTTGCCAACAGTGGGATTTCTTCGAGTCTTTTTGCTCTTTCAAAATGGTCAACAACTCTTTCTTGTCTTTTCAAACGAGCAACAAATTCTCTCTTTTCTTTCAATATATGCTCTATTTGTTTATTCCACAAAATATCTGGATCCAAGTTCTTTACCCCATCCAGTTGCAAGATTTCGATCAATTGGCTACCAACTTCAGTATTTCGTAAAAGTGCTACCTTTTCCATAATTATATTCTGCTTACGTTCCAACTGTTGGCGCTGAATTTGTTGCAGTTGTCTCTCTTCAGCCTCTTTCTTTAATCTTTCTTTCTCAATTTTAGCATACTTTTCTAAAGTATCAATCTGGATCTTCTTTTCATCTTCACTCTTCCTTTGCTTTATAATTTCAATTTCCTCTTTTTGTTTCGCAATGATTTTCTTGCGTTCAAATATTTGACGGTGATGGATGTCTCGAGTAGCAAAGTATTCTCGGGCCATTCGGGAATATGCTCTTGACTTGTTGAAGGTTACGTTTTTATCATCAAGCAATCGAACAATATTCTTCAGCGACGAGTGAATTAAAGAAAGTGGTTCAAAGCTTTTGTCGAGTAATATCGCATCTTTAGCGTAATTTGCTTCTATTGATTCCCTTTTGAACAAACTTGCCTTTGAATTGAAGCGAACACATTGATTAATGTGATCTACCGATAATGGAATGCGATATCGCCTTGCAGTATGCACAGTAAAAGTTTCGATAAAAAGGTTATCAGCAAAGGGCATCAGAGCATTAAGTTTCTTAAAGGCAACAGTTTGATAAACTTCGGATAACTGTAACACTAATCTCACCCCAGCTATATTTTGTAGTGGACTAATGTATTGGGTTAAGTTATAATAACACGCTGTTGTATTAAAAAAATTAACGATATAATTAACATGAGCACTTAACTCAAATGGAGATATCCCAAGCTCAAAGTGCTGGAAAAATGTTTGTATTTCTTGTGGGGCATTTTGAACCACTCCAAACCGTTCTAAATCTTTAATCAAAGTTGCTCGTGACGGAATATTTGGTAAATCCAACAATGTTGCTAGAAGTCTGTGTTTTTTATCAATGACTGATTCGTCTATTTCAGCAATTAGATTAACACTTTTATTAATGACTTTGAACGGAATCACAAGCGCAGCAACTACAACTTGAGCTGAAACTTTGGATAACTCTTGAACTGTTACACATTTCTTCAAATCTTTAAGTAACAAATAATAACGTAAAAGGGCTGCAGCGTGAAACAAAAAGTCTTGAGATTTAAAAAAGACAAAAGCCAACTTGTCATAGTAATTCGCAAATATTCTAGAGTTAAGACTTTTTTTAGAAATACTAAGAAAAAGATAGATATCTTCAATTGCTTTAAAGGCTTCTTGCCATAATTCTAGGCTCATTGCACTTTCCAGTTGGGTGATACCAGTTTGTAGGTACAGCATCTGAATCTCCAACTCGTTTTCATGATCTAATATTTGCGTTTGCCGTTTGAACATGTAATCCAAATGAATTCTTATCAAATTGCATATTTTCCTTAGTTCATTTTTGCGGGAATACTTTACGCAAAACTTTAAAGCCTTTGTAGCTATTTCGTGATAAAATTGACTTGTTTGGTAGTTTCGTAACAGCTCTAAACTAATACGATAGCATTCATATAGAAACTTAATCCAAGGAAAAAGAAACAACTTCTCCGTTCTGTCATGTGTATCTTCACAAGTAACGAACTTGAGCAAATATTCAGGGGTAAGTTCTTGAACAAAATTTTCGACTGCAGATGAGTTGTGCTCAAGTTCTTCTTGCGCCAAGTTGACATTTTGCTCAACTTGGTTCAAAAGACTAGTCACAGCGTCTTCCCACGACTTGCAGTTCACTCCATGACATATAGTGCGGTACATAAACAAGCCATATTTCGCAGCTTGATATTTTTTTAAACTGACACATAGCTCCAAAAACTTGAGTATAATCGGCTCGTATGGTTTTGTATTCACACGGTTTTTTCTATTTTTAAGAGCATCAAACAAAATATCCATCGCTTCTTCATTTCTCTGCACCTCAATAAATTCATTAGCCCTCCTTAGGGCATTTTCAGGGTTGTGGTAAAAGTTCATCCTATTTCTTCCCTATAAAATATTTTAATATTTGTTTTCCAACATCAAAAGAATAATTGAAAATGTTAAAACTACAAACTTTGATTATTTTCAATCATTCAAAGCAAATCTTTCCATTCAAAGCGTTTTCAGTTAAAAATCTTGCTTAAAAACAAAATAAATGACTCATAATTTTACTTGTTTTAATTTAAATATTTGCTACATGATGCCATTCATGCAGATGAAAAATGGTTCAATTTAATATCTAACTAAAGGTTTCTCTTTTTCCCAAACTTCTCATGCTTATTATATTCTGAAACGGTTTCTGAATTTGTTGCTCAAATTGCTACTGCCATTTTATTTTTTTACTTCCTTTTACATAGCAAAGGACGATGCAAATGAAATCCGAGGAAGCAAAAAGAAACTAGTATGTTGTGGCCATCACGAAACTTTCTTCTATATTTTTCTTTTTTTTTCTGATCCCTCCCCATGCTTGACGAGGAAGCAATATTCCCAACAAAAACAAAATTACACATGCAAAAACTTGACTACCATCCCAATGTCTGAATTATTGCAAAAGCAAAGCAAAGAGCGAAAATTGAAAGTTATTTTAAAAGCCTTGCTTGAATTAATTACAAATATTTTATTTGTTAACAAACATAAGATGGCAACAGTTAAAAATTTTAAATCATTGAGCATGGCCCAAAATAAAATCAGCTCTTATACCCACTAAGGACTACTTGCCGATAAATTTTTCTTTCATTCTGTTCATTATTTCTTGAGATACAGCAGTCACAATTGACGACAAAAAACGTTCTATAGCTCAACCCCCCTTTGAGTTATTGACACCAAAATTGAATCAGCACCTGTTCCTGTTAATGGCAACATATGGACCAAATTTTGTCTGATTCCGCCAGTTAGTTCCTGAGGAATAGCAAGCACGCGTAACTCAAAAAACGTCCCATTGCTCCACCCCCCTTGGAGGAATTCGCGTCAAAAACCAATGGGCACAAGTTCACATAGGGGCACATATGTGTACCAAATTTCGTTCGATTTCATGCGGTAGTTTTTGCTGTAGAGCGGCCACAAAAAACTGGTCACACACAGACGTGACACACACACACACATACATACATACACACACACAGACAGACAGACATTTTCCAAAAATAGTCGAAATGGACTCAGCACACCTCAAAACGTTCGAATCCGTCAAAATTCGAAATTCGAAAATTTGCACGAATCTAATACTTTCTTCTATGTATTAGATATAGAAGAAAGTAAAAAGAAGGCACACAGATTCAAGGACACAAGAAAACCGAAGGCACTCAGGTTTGAGTGCGAAAAAAGCGCAAAAAAATAAATAAATAAAATAAATTTAAAAAAGAAAAAAAGAAAAAAAAAATAAAAAATTGAAAATTAACTTGAATTCTTAAATTTTGAATTCAAATTACGTTTTTCGCAATCACGAGTTGCGACAGGACCCTCTTCATTGTTTCTAGAAACGGCTTCTGCCCCCCGAAGCCTGCCCCTCCTCCTGGGCGGTTACGTGTGTATAGTTGTGTGTTTGTGTGTGTGTGTAGGCGCGCGTACGTGCATGTGTAGGCTTGTGTGTGTGTATAGAACTGTGTATATGCACGTAGGGATGTGTGTATGTGTGTAAAAGCTTGTGTATGAGCGTGTGTGAGTGTGTATATGAGCGTGCGTGTGTGTAGGACATGGACGCTACCGACCAGGAGAAACGGATTCCAGGAGGCAGTGCTCGGAGCCGCGCCTGCAGAGGACGGTGATGGGCGGTGGTGCTTGTGTCCCTGGTCCAAGCTGAAAAAGGCACGGACACCAAAGACGGTCAAATGAGAACAATAAGCAATCGTGATTGTAAAAATAAAAATGAAAATAATAATAATGATAATAATAAACAAAGGTGCCCAGGTTCGAGGGCGAAAAAAAAAAGCGAGGGCGCACAGGTTCAAGGGAACAAAAAAAAGAAAGAAAAAAAAACCAAAATCGCACAGGTTTGAGGGCGCAAAAAAAAAAAAAAAAAGATTTTAAAAAAAAATGGAAGGCGCACAGACAGCGTTCGAGAGTGCACAAGTCGGGAGAGCACATCAGCCCGCTGGCCGATGAGCCAGCGGGCCAGTCCGAGGCCTTCGAGATAGGAAGGCCATCCAACTAGCAAATGACGTCATCGTTAGTCGATCCACAATGATATTGGGAAGTGAGCTTTTCGATTAGTATTTTGGTTCAATTAAACTATTTGGTTTATTTATTATTGTCTTCTATTATTTTAGTAGCATTAAAACTTCTACTTTTTCATTAGAAAACATAAAAAGGAACCAATAATCATACATTAAAAAATACACTGAGCTTAATTCATAGTATTTCACATAAAAACATTTCTAAGTCTTACAAAGTATTCAAATAACTAAACACGATTTTATTTTACAATCTTGTAAAAACGAAGTGATAAATAAACAGTTTTATTTTTCATTTGAAAATTTTTTTAACACTAATCGCATTTTAACTACTCGTATATTGTATTGAAACATTAAGTCTTAAGAAGTATTCAAATAAATAGATGAACTTTCATTTTACAATTACATCAAAATAAAAAATACTTTTACCATTGTATTTGAATAACAATAAAATGAAATTTTAAAATATAAATAAACATTTTTACTAAAGTGAACGGGAAATATAAGTGCAATACGTTTCAAAGACATAACATCAAATTAAAATACATAATACCAGATTATTAATGTTAACTTAGCTTAGCAAATTTATACTTTTAAAAAGACATGAATGTTTGGGTGCCATCCCCCAAAGTAAACGGTGCCCTACCTCCTTCAATTATGAAAACTTCAAGAAAAATACCCCATAAACATCTCCCCCATCTCCCTTAAAATTTCAAGGGCACAGTTATTTATAACTATAGCCGTTGAAAAGCTATCATTATTATGAGACTATGATTCCTACCCCTCCCCCCTTCGGTGGGCACTCTCGAAAAGTTACACAGGAATTCAACTTTAAAAACGTTAAGTAAAGAATGAATTATACAAGATCATGAATACTGTATGTTGTACATCAAAAAATGTATTCAATATCAAAGCAGCCTTTTTTTTTTTTTGGAATTTGGCTACTTTTCCATTTTTAGCTTTTTCTGATGCTAATGATTCTTGTGTGTGGGGGGGGGGGGGGCTTTAATAGTTCATCATTTTAGGCTTTTGAAAAATTATTTTAAAGAGCATTAATTGATGACAAAGTAACCTTTTTCAAAAAACTTCTCATAGAATGACCATTTTAGCAACTTTCTTCAATACTTAAAACTTCATATATGTTAAATTTAGATCAACATTTTTCTGAGTAGGCTCTTTTAGGAATTCGGTGTGACATAATTGTGACAGGGGGAAGGGAAAGGATAACAAGAAGTGTGACATCACGCGTTGTTTATAACAATATGCTCATGTTGAACAGCGTTACATGTAACAAGGAGGGAGGGGGGGGGATTTGTTCAAAATTTTGCAACATCCTTTATGGACAGCCCCTTAATTCAATTTATATTACAATTTCAGAGTTCCTGAAAGCTTATTAACAGAAAACCCAAGGAGTTCAAAATTATATAGTTCAAGACATTTTGCCTTTTTTAAGCATAACAAACAATCATAGAGCATTTGGCAAAAACACGTTATGTATCCACTGCTCAAAAGTAATCTTTCGCAAGCCCAGAAATCATGAATACCGTTAACTCAACCACAATTTGTACATAATATCTTAAAACTTAAAGACAACAGTGCAAAAAAAAAACATATTTTTTTTTAGTTTGCGCACAGAACCAGCTTGTTTGAATAACATTGCAGGGGCGTAGTTGGGAGAAAATGTTTAAGTATCGAACCCACGACCTCCGGCGTTCAAAGCTAATCTTCTTACCTCAGAACTACGGAAGCCCATCAAGGAATGTTTTTTGATCAAAATAACACATGCTAGCGTATGAAACAATTTAATCGAAACAGAAAATGTAAGATTAGTTCAGTTAAAAGCCTGTTTCAAAAAACTTGTTTACATATTAACTGAATATCAACACCAAGTTGCGTTGCTTCTGATAGCAACAAGTATATTCGCAGAAAATTTTGACACATGTATATTAGCTTGGAAAATCCATTTCGAATAAATGCGTGTACAAGGTTGAAAAAATAAAGAAATAAAAAGTTGCAAGTTAACCGTTTCAAATATTAAAGCAGTATGCTGAAATTACAAATTACAGACAAAGATATCAGAAAGGAAACTGACAATTGTTTGTGTAATGGAGGAAAAGTTAAGTAACCTTAACTGCATGAATTCTATTGGATAAAATGTTAATTTCTTTATTTGAGAAAAGTACTTACCTCCGAACTTTAAAATTTATTCCATGAGGCGCCCGATTTTTTTCTTCGCATGCAGGTTGTTCGGTAGCGCAAATCGCTGACTCACTCAGCAGACACTCAGACACTTACAAGACTAATTATATATATATATATATATATTTAATTGCCTCTACATTCCGGTACGTTTAAAGGATGAGATAAATTCAAGAGTATTGCGTTCAAGAATGTGCATCCGAAGTTACATATTTCCTATTTCATCTATTTCAACCAGAGCACTATTTGCTTGAAACTGCACTGCTTTCAAAGTTTCGCGCCAAGTTCAAAGATCGACGACTGGTGGCGTAACGAAGCGGGGGGGGAGAGGAGTTGTCTGGCCTGTTATCACGTGGGTCTCGGCCAGTCCGCCCCTACCGAAAGAATGTTGTATACAAAATTTTGTTCAGTTGCTTTTGCCATTGATTCACAATTTGATTGAAAAAAAAAAACATTTCGTAATGTTAAAAAGAATGTTCATAGTTTTGCATACAATATCTAAACCACCTTGGGTAAGTGAAATAGATTTTTTTTTTTAGTATGAATCAACCCAAAAATAAAATTGTCATTTACTTTACAAAACTTATATTTACTTACAAAAATAAATTCTGATTTTTTTATGAATTATGAAATTATATATATATATATATATATATATATATATATTTCAAAACTATGACCTGGAACCATATTATATTTTAATTGGAAAAACAATCTAGAAAAAATTTATACTGTTAATTTTTTTTATTTGAGCTCAAAATATTCAGTAGTTTTTATGGTATGCTAAAAAATCAATTTTTCTTCCGTTTTGAGGGTCCGTATAATTTTTTCAAATTGAAGTAGGTGATTTCTATGTGAAGAAAGGAAAATATTGATCAACAGAAGAATATAATCACTTATGTTTCTCTATCGCACAAAAGTTATTTTAATGTCCCACGTTCCAGTCGGGGAAGGGGGGGGGGAGGCGTGTCCTGTTCGGATTGAAAATGAGATGAAGTTACTATAAGTAACGGTTCATCGTAAATAAAATGTGTAGCTATTGTAAAAGAGGCAACAAGAGGCAATGACACGGCTTTAGTAAGAACCTCCACCAAAAAGACCTTGGTTTTAACATTACCGCTGATCCTATACAGTAATTTATACCATGTAAGGACTTCTTAAACCCACCTCCAGAAGGTATATTCAGGCTGCGCTAGTGCGTAGAGGTAATTATATTTCCAACGATGTTTTAAGCAAATTGTTATAATATTGACATTTTCTTTTCTTTTCTTTTCTTTTTTTTTTTTTTTTTTTAAATACATCTGTAATTATAACATTATTTTCTGCCAAATTGAGTTAAAATAAATAACTTTAACATATCGGCCATAAAATCTTTATTTTTAATGCCGCATCCTCTAAATCACTACACATTTGTAGAAACAAGAAACTCAACGAGTAGGGTCCTATTAGTATTCTTGTTTGGAAAAAACAAAAAAAAACCTAATTTTAATTCAAGACACCAAAATTCATATGAATACTGGATGCTGGAAGTTCATTTCTTAATACTTATTAATAATTTTGTAAAGCGTATTCTCATTAAGTTCACTAATTTTTCTTCAGGTGAAAGCTAATGTTGGAAGAAGCTTTTATTGGGGTGGGTTTTAATATTGTTCAAATTATGATAAGTTCTTTCTTAAATTTTATTTCATCGCAATGGTTGGTAGAGCCATCAGCGAGCAGAGACGGAGCCCCCAAGCAATTCTTTTATTTCCCGTGCCCATATCTTTATAGTTTTGATAATTGATTCCTATGTATTTTCTCACATTTTATCGGAAAACCACCCGCATTTTCCACCAACACATTATTTGAAGTTTGCTCAAATTGTGAATTTCTAAATTTGTAAAAAAAAATAAATACGATTATGAACTTTAAAATCGATATTGAAATATCCTTAACTTTTCCTTCATTATTAATATTATTATTATTTTGTCTTGTACTATTATTTTGTCAGATAAACATTTATTGGGGAGGGGTATCAAAGATCAAGACGGGAACGATTCATCTTACCCCTTCTAATGCGGAAACTAACTTTTTTTTTTTTTTTGTCTGATGCATTGCAGTTGATGTATTTAATTATACACAAGTAAGCTTATTTAGCATATTCTTAAACCATTAATAAATTGCAATACTTACCATGCTCTCTTTGAAGAAAAAAAAAGTACTTAAAAACTAATTTTTAGATCACACTTAAAAACATAGCAGAAGACATCCATCGTTGATCCACGTCAGCCGCGGATCCAGAGGAGGGGAGGGGGGCAACAGGGGCTATTGCACCTCCCTGAAAAAATCAAGGGCGCCAATAAGAAGGGGGCGTCGTAGGCACCACCGGCGACTTCTGCCTTAAGCTACCATAAATCATTACTCAGAAATAGTTTTACAAAACAATTATGTTGATAAGAAACATTATGCACAAGCACAGCCAAAAAAAAAACTGCAATTAGTTCCCCCCCCCCCCCCACCGATCCCACCACGAAGGGAAAAAACATCTTATCTTTGAGCCCTTTGTATAATCTATGAGCAAGCAGCAAAATATTTCCCGCGGTATTCAATCACATCAATGATAGTTAACTGCTCCTATTCGTTTTAACTTCGTTTTTCTGTTTTCCGCTAGTGTACTTTTTAAATTGTTTTTGCTTTGCAGATGTTTCAATAGTATTTTCACTCAATTTTGAAAATAGTTCATATACGATGTAGTAATGCGTGATGCAACGCTGTGTTTGCATCATGCAATACTACTTGTAAACGAAATATTAAAGAACAAAAGAAAAGAGAGAAAGAAAACTATTTGGAAACATTATTTGTCTCATTCACCAGTTGTCAATCTGTGGGGCGAGTTCGCATCCTCCCAAGGTGGCGCAATATCCGCAACCAATTAGTTTTCCCACTAAATTTAGGGGTAAGGTTTTGGAATCAGGGACAAGGGAAAGAAAGTTTGGAAAATTTATTTGTCTCATTCACAGGTTCTCATAACCTCTGGAGAGTGGGGCGCTTTCGCGTCCCCTGGTGGCGCAATATCCGCAAACTTTAAGTTTTCCCTCCGAATTATAGGGAAACGTTTTGGAATTGGGTACAAAAGAAAGAAAGATATTTGGAAAACTTATTTTGTTTTCTAGTCTTCAATTTGTAGATATCTCCGAAGGAAAAGTCGCCGAACATCTCACCATCAGACGCGCTGAAGATGTCCAAATAGCGATTTAGAGCTTCATTACCCGGCCCTGCAAAAATGCCAGCAACCGCATTTTTATGACTTCAATTTCGAAAAATTTCTGGAGAAGGACCATCGAAACCCATTTTACTAATATCAAAAACGACAAAAATTGTGTTTTTAAATCAACAATCTCGCCAAATTTAAAGGAAAGACAATCTGAACGTTGCCCTCTTACATCACTTAAAACCGTCTAAAAACTTCTTTTTAAGGACTTCAATGTTGAACAACTTCCCGAGAAGAGTCCCAGAACTCTTATTTCCTTAATATCTTCGGATTGTCAAAATTTTCGCTTTTGGAGTTCCATTTTTGAAGCATATTGTGTGGGATGGTAAATCAACTCGAAAATCGATGGGAGAAATTTCCTAAGCCCCACCACTTTCTTAATCGTCAGCAAATGCAGTCGACAGAAATTCCGAAAAATTTCTGGGGAATGTCCCGAAACCTCTGCTTTCCTTAGCATTAGCAAAGTTCATCTAAAATTGCGTTTTTAGACCTGCAATTTCCAAAAGTTTTCCGGTTTCTAATTTTCTTCCGGTTTTTTATATTCGAGCAATGACAGATCCTTCTTAACCAGTTTTATCCTCTAATGCATAGATTATATATGTTCGAAAAATATGCGAAGAATGAAAATTCAAACACAACCTCTCCCAGTTTTTGACCTCCCAAACGGCCCTCTTTGTTTTTTTTTTTTTTTTTTTTTTTTTTTTTTTTTTTTGTACATGTGTCCCATTTTACCGGTGGAGAATCCCTCAAAAGATCTCTCCCATCGCCTCGTCCTTGTCGAAATGGGAAGATTGGGCGCCTTCGATAGGGCGCGTTCGATTGGACACAGAGAACATTGGACGCCGAGCAGATTGGGCTAAAGGAAATTTGGGCGCAGGGCATAGGGCGCCCCGGTTTTGGGCGCTGTTTAACATTTTCGGTGCCCAAAGACAGTGCGTTCAATCGACGGCGCCCAACTTTCCCAACGCCCAACGTTCCATCTGCCCAATATGCCAGGCGCCCAATGCTCCCGCCTCTCAGTATGCCAGGCACCAGAGCTCTGCGCCCAATGTTCCCGGTACCCAATATGCCCGGCGCCCAATGTTCCTAGACCGCGTCTTTGTATCCGTATATATCTTTGAATATGCATAGTAATATATAATTTTCTTATTACCCTCTGTGGCTCGATACAGTATTCATTTCTTGCGTTGATCATGTTCAATTGTTAATGCTTTTTTTTTTTTGATCACATTGCTTATTGTTCTCATTTGACTGTTTTCAATTCCTATGATTTTATTTTCCCCCCGCCTCTCTTTGCAGCACCACCGTCGACAGTCCTCCCTACTAGCAAAATTTCTTGCATCAACCTTGACAGATATTTCATAGTAAGTTACCGCCCTAAAGCCAGGGCTAAGGCAGAAATACTTAAAATACACCGCCAGCTCAGTTATTCCATCCGAGGACTGCAGTTTCGTGCTTTTTAGCACTCATCAGCCCGGAATAGGAATCACATGAGCTGGAGGCGATTTTTCGCCTCCAGCTCATGTGATTCCTATTCCGGGCTGATGAGTGCTAAAAAGCACGAAACTGCAGTCCTCGGATGGAATAACTGAGCTGGCGGTGTATTTTAAGTAACCTTGACAGATCTTGATATTATACTGACGGCGTCAATATTGACGTGTTTCATACTGCATAAAGCTTGCATAAAGAAGCAATATTACAATAACAACACGTATGCAACATTGCATTCATCTTAAAATATCAATATTGGTATTACCTTAAAATAACAACATTGCATACATGTTGACGCCGTCAAGATGATATTGATTTCATGCTGTCGCCGTCAAGGTAATTAGTACACAATAGAACAGGTGGACCTTCGTTGATACTTGCGCATGCGCACAGTTCTTTCTACCCAGCGTACGTCGCATTGCTGGCACATCTTCCTGCTTCGACCTGCGATTCAGTCGGTTCAGAGGAGCTGCACGTGGCCTTGCATTCCTTAGGCTTCGTTAAGTTGGTTGCTTAGTTACTAGTGTGGAATAGTATTGTTTTAGGAAAAACTTATGAATCACGGATAACTGCATTTGTTTATTAATATAGTACTAAACAAGTCATATCGCAGACGATGTGCGATCAATGTTAGAAATGGCCGAAAATAACTTTTTTCGTCCCTAGACTTTGAAACAAAGGAGATGAAGCCCAGAATTTCGTATTATCACTTCAATCTCACGTAAGATTAATTTTATTCAATGGTTATTTATGTTATTCTTTAAGATAAATTCATATGTTTTGTCCATGGGATATTTTCAATGCTGACATCCATTTGAAAATGCACTTTATTGTATTTATTTATTTATTATTTTGCAATCTTTACTCTTAAATGTGCTATAAAAACTTCCGCAATTATTCCTAACTAGGCATTGTATGTCTTTAAAAAACAATTAGAAGCATGAATTTAAAAAATAAGTCAAGTATTACGCAAAATGAAGAAACATTTATTTTTTAAATTAAATTGCGAGTAATATTAATACCTTTATATGAATTTCCGATCAGATGTCAGCTTTGAAAATATTCTTAGGCTAGAAAACTATCTTGAAGAATAACAGAAATAATTAAAGAATGAAATTTAATTCTCGAGTTTAAAGTGAAATTAATACAAATAAATAAATGGACAAAACACCTTGCAAACGTGCTGATTTCATACTGTCATGTCAATGTATCCTGACATTTTCCTGTCATATCAGTACGTATGCAATATTACAAAAGCAAGATCATCTTGCCTAGACCTTGATTTCATGCTGTCATGACAACATCTTGATATTATCCTGTCATATCAATACGTATGCAAGATTACAAAAGCAAGATCATCTTGCCTAGACCTTGATTTTATGCTGTCATGACAACATCTTGATATTATCCTGTCATATCAATACGTATGCAATATTACAAAAGCAGCCTACCCTTGATATTTTCCTGATATTATGCTGCATACACCTTGTCAGTCAATATTGTGGCAGCCTGCTGACTGCATAAATGGAGTAACATAACAATATTGAGGCAGCATTAATGAAAGATGATTTTTCTTGCATGTCAACCTTTATGCAATACTGAGGCAAGATATTTTGCTTACTATCACGATGCTGCTCCTCCAGCGAAAACCGTCTCCAGGTTGCGTCCATATTATACACACACACACACACACACACGCATAAATACACACATACATACACACCTACACATACACAAACACACGCATACATACACACCTACATACACACTCATGCCTGCTCACAGACACAAACGCACACGCCTACATACACACACACACACTCGTGATTGCGAAAAGCATAACTTGAATTCTAGATGTCAAAATTCAAAGTATTTTTTTTTTTTTATTTTTTTTTTTTGAGCAATCACGATTGCTTATTACTTTTATTTGACTGTTTTTGGCGTCCTATCATTTTATTTTCCCACCGCCACCCCCACCCTCCGCACCATCACCGTCGACCGGGTCCTCACGATGCTGCTACTCTAGCGAAAGCCGTCTCCAGGTTGCATCCATGTCCTACACACGCGCGCATACATACACACACACACAAACACACGCACACATACACAAACACATACACCTACACACACATACACACACACACTCACAACTACCCACATATTCATGCCTGCACACAGACACAAACACATATGCCTACACACATATACCCCCTACACAAAAACACACATACCCCCACACACAAAAACACACGCCTACATACACAAACTCGTGATTGCGAAAAACATAATTTGAATTCAAGATGTCAAAATTCAAATTAATTTTTTTTCTATTTTTCTTGATGAAAATGAAATGCATTACCTCATATGACAGTTTTCGAGCCATGTGGCTCCCTCTAACAGCGAATACTCGAACTCCTCTCCACCTGTTTGCTTAACAGCGCCACCAATAGCAAAGATTTCAACTTATCAAGATGTAAATGTAATATTTAAAACATGAATTTTCCGTTATTAGTTTGAAATTCCTATTTTTTTTCACGTTTATCTACTTTCTAATCCATTACTGGATTAAAATTATGAATAAAAATAAAAATATGCGTTGTTGGTAAGAAGTGGCATCACTAATCATGAGGTAACGCTTGCGCAGACAGTGGCACAGCGGTTAAAAAAAACAACTCTTCCTTCGGGGAGGAATTTTGGATGTCTTCTAGATTTTATTTTTATTTTGTAACTATTGGGGGATCGTTTACTGTTTGATCTGTTACGTTCATAAGTAAACGAACATGCCCTGATATTTCTTCTTCATGAAAGTGTTTTCTACTTATTCTTACTGGATGGAAAACAACATCTTCAACAATATTTGTGCAGTTGACGGTGCTGTTGGTGTAATTAAGTAAAATAACATTCTGTGTCAAATAACACGATTTCAAATGTTTAAGAAGTAAGATTTTTGTTTGTTGATTCGTAAAGCTTGAATAATTGGTGTGTGCTCCGTGTTTAAATATGTTACGTCTATTTCCATCTTATATTTCATTAATAATGAATTTTCCCTGAAATTAAAATATTCACTCTATGTATTTTTAGCTAATGTTCAGTGCTCAGGTTTTTGCTTTTCTGAAATATTTTTAAGAAGTGTTTCATTGCAGATATTCTTCATGTCACTTCCCCCCTCCCCCTTGAATTTAATGTATAAACACGCGTCAACTGATTTTATAACGCATTTAAAACTTATCTGATGCACGATATAGTTAGAAACAACTCAGTAGGAAATCGAGCTTTTATGCTATTTATTTTATTATTTAATGATGATTAAGATAGTTGAGAAACGTTTATTAATTACTTTTTAATGAGTTGGTACGAAATAGATTATTCCATATGTTGATTATTTTCTGAAATTTGCCTTTTCTTTTGAAATCGAAAAATCGATCTATTTTGAGCAGTAAGCGTTTTCAGGGGTCTCTCCATGAAAAATCGAATAATCCCCCCCCCCCCCTCACCAAAAAATTTTGTTAAAACGAATTTTTAGAATTTAGAGAGGGCACAAACTGCATCATTTAAATTTCAAGTTCAGTGTTTTCCTCTTCTATGTTGAGAATATCATTCTGGGGTGTTTTTCTAGTATTTGGCGGGGGGGGGGGGGGGGGGAAGGGCATCGCTCTCTCAAGTAGCAATATTTTATCTACCATTCTACGTTATGTTAAATTATACTAGAAATATTTCTGTACAGCAATTAAAATAATTGTAACAATAAATAAAAAAAAAAATCAGACAAGGGTTCAGCATTTAACTTTTTGACCCAAAACACTCTTAAAAAAACACAAAATTTGTTTAAAAATTATAAATTTCGTGATTTTAACAAAAATAAAAACATATTTTTTTTGTTTACCACTTAACAAAGCGTTCTAAACTTCAAAAATTCAAAAAATCGGATTCCCATAGCAGATGCAAAGAGATCGCTATTCTCAAAGTGAAGGCATCAAAAGTATAAAAAACGGCTTGTAAAAGAAATATTTTTGGTAAAATTATTTTAAAATTGCATTTTAGAGTGCTATGATAAACATATCATTAATATCTGTGGACACAGGAAGCAAAAAACAAAACAAAAAAAAAAACCCTCATCGATTCAGCATTTTAATTGACTCATAAAAGAAAATGGAATTTTGCTTTAAAAACTTGAAATGAGTGTTCAAACAAAAATAGAGCCTTTTCATTTATTTGCATCCTAATAAAGCGAAGTTAGCTTGAAAAAAGAACAAAATATGATTCTCATATCGGATGTTAAAAAGATTGTATTTTTAAAAATGTAGACATCTAAAGAGAAAAAAACTGCAAGTAAAAGAGTTTATTTAAAGTTAATCATCCTTGTTAGCATCGAAAAATCAAACCTATATAATTTTCTCCCCAAAATAACAGTTAAACATCACACTGCACCATAAAAACACAAATATTGACAAGCTGGTAAAATGATAATATTTTCTAATCAAGTCATTATAAAGGTTTAATGCCAGACTCTAAATGGTGATAATTTTGAAGTTGGTAACACTATCTGAAGGGATCATATTTTTCCCCTCACCCTTTACTATCCCTTTTGCAGTTCTAAGTTCATTTCGCTGATATATATTATTATTATTGTTTATTAAATCATGAGTGGGGAGAAAAGCAGAAAAGCGCTTACCAACGCCTTTTCAGAAAAGTTTACAACAACACCGCTGCTAATTAGCTGTGATAAAACCAAACTTATTTTCAGCTGTTAATTTCTTTCCAATAAACAAACAAGCATTATATTCATTTGGCAGTAGCAATTTGCGCTTGCAGGAGCATCACAAGAGTGCCGATTTTTTTTTCTTTGCAAAATTAGTAGATTTTGTATAAGCTGATCTCTCTGATTTGACTTTAAAAAAGGTTCCAAATCTTATCGGTTTAGGTTTAATGTGCGGTTTAGGTTTAATGTGCGTTATTTTGCTTTCAGATTTGCTCTTTCAATAAATAATTTGTGAAAGATCCGTTCTTGTTTATCAGAATTTTGTGAAGGGTCCGTTTTGGCTGATCAGGATTTTGTGAAAGGTCCGTTTTGGTTGATCGGATTTTTGTGAAGGGTCCGTTAACGGACCCAAATATCCTCTGGCCAGACCCCTGGTTTTGTATGACTTTAGAAATTGTTTTTGAAATTCACATTGGCATCAGTTATTGTAATTCTACCATCTGCACAATAAATTTACTTATTCATAGGAATTTAATATATCTGTTGTTTTTATTCTAGCATCGTATTTTTACTCATTAATATCAAAACAACTTGGAAGTCACGTTAAAAGTTTTACCCACTGTTACTTCTAAATAAACTTTTTACTTTCTCATTCAATATTTTTCTGTATTTTATAATGCCTGAAGTTTTAAAGATTGTATTTTTATGTTGTTTTTTTTTGGATGCTAAACGTTTTGCTTAAATGCTTAATATAGATTTTATGTTTTGAAATGTAGTATTTTCAAGTAATGTTTAAGGTTTCTGCCACTTGCATATGGGACATACAGCACTGTTTTTATGCTGTATATCTGATTTTCGTTCATCATTTTCCTTATTATTTCCTAGACAAAGCCAAATGATACCAATCAATGCATGATATACAATTAAACTCAATTTCCTCCTTCTCTCTCTTATTATTATAATTATTTTTATTTATTTATTTATTATTATTAGTTTTTTATTTTAAGAAAAGGTTTGAAAGATGTAAGTTGATTATTTCATTTGATAATACTTAATAATGAAGGATAGTAAGTAGGATACTCTCAGCTTACTACCGAAACTTTTACCTCCAATTTAACAAGGTGAGGAGTAATACCAGATTTGTGGGCCCTTGCTGGTGTTATAAAATAAATTTAGCTACCTGTTTGAAGATAATCTCAGCTTTAATAAGGGTCTTACTACCTCCAACTGTAATGGCTGGCTATTCCGGACAGATGACCCCAAATTAGGATAAAACACTTATTAGGGTCTGGTGGGGTAATGTGGTCATAAAATCGTAGGTTTTCAACTTAGGTGGATAACAAATACAATAAATTCTTTAAACACTTCAACTTTTTCTATTGTTATTTTACATTGCAATAGTAAAGAACATGGTAGATTGAATTTTTGGAAGAAAAATATTGATTTTAGTAGTTTTATAGAACTTTCTTTTCCCTATGTTTTTGTGACCACTTTATCCCATGGGGTGGAGGAAAGTGGTCATAGCATGGGGTAAAGTGGTCATAAGATAAATACCTTTGTGCTGAACAGTAAAGTAAGACAAATTTGCGAATTTGTGCTTCTTCTAATGTTGTTTTGCCTTACTTTAAAGTGGTCATAGTTAAAAATAGATACAAAACCATAATAAATAACCCTAATACTTGTATATTTTGGTTTTTTTTGTAGTTACAAGTGTATTTACGAGTAAATGCGTGCATACACGAAGGTATACGTGTCGTGTTCTACACGAATATAACACGTTCCTATATGAGTAGATACATGTATACATCAGATACATGCATGCACGTGCCCACTCAAGTATATACAAGTACATACGTGTCACGTGTATATACTTGTCAAATATATACTTGTCACGTGTCTATACGAGTATATACGCGTATAAACGAACATCTTTTGCGCATATGCTTTTGTATCACCAGACGTGCATGCCTGAGTATATACGTGTAAAGTAGACATATATAAGCATATATAAGTGTACATACCATACATATGCGGGTATACACGAATTAATTCGTGAATACATCCAGTGCATCTTTGTAGTATATATAATATGGAAGGACGAGTATATACGCATGTATACGTGTAAACACGATTATATACCTGTATAGACGTGTATACGTACATTTACGTGTGTACACCAGTATGTATACACGAGAATATAAGCTTATATAAATGTTGGCCTACAGAGTGAATCTAAGCTCTTCGGAAAAAATCGAAGGAGTGTGAGAGAGGAGGATAAGAAACAAAGAATCATAAGGAAGTTATAATCATTGACGCCCTACATGTACACAAAGCCACAAACTGACGGATGCAAAACAGGGCACAAATTTGTTGCACAAAGATAATTTTACCTAACATTTTAGTTTTTAAGAACTGTTTAGAGCAGTTGTTAAAAGTTACGGCCTGTAGTAGCTCTAATACACGCATCGCAACAAAGGCGCAGCGGCTGATGAAAGTTTTTCAAAAGTCTCGTTATTGCAACTGAGAGTGATCTGTGAATGCGACGCCTGTATTACAGCTGCAGGCCGCAAATTTCATCATTCACTTTAAAACTTCCTTAAGACCTAAAATGTTGCGTAAAATTGTCCTTGAGTAATAAATTTGTGACCTTTTTTGCATCCATCAGTTTCTGGCATTGCGTGCATGTAGTGCATGAGCATTGTGTTTGTTACCATATGTTCCTTATAATTTTTGCTTTGTATCCTCCCCTCGAACACATTTTAATAATTTCCTCAAGAGTTTAAACTCACCCTGTATACCTGCATTTATTATGTTTGTATGTATCGTTTACTCGAGTACATACGCGGATATACGTGTCTACCTGAGTATATAAGTGTGTGTATAAATGAGTATAAGCGAGTGTATACGTTTATAGTAGAATGCATAGCTGTATGGATAAAAATTACTTGCAGATACCCATATACGTATTTATTGGTGCATTTATGTGAATACGTCTACGTACGTGCCTACACGAGTATATATGCGTATATATACTCAGACAGTCGTTTAATTAACCCCGTTTACTATAAAAACAATACATATTAAGTAAGATTCAGACTTAGATAAAATGAAAAGCTTTCTGCAAACAGAAATCCTAACTGGAAAATTTTCTGCAAATAATTATTTTGCCTAATTCACCCTTGTGAATAAAGAATTAAATTTATATTCAAATATGATAGAGACAAAAAAAAAAAAAAACAGTTTTTAAAACTTTTTTTCTTTTTTACAATAACTAGTTTGTTTATTTTTCACCAACTGAAGAAAACTGCCAAAACCATTATTTTTTTGACACATGTGCTTTAAAAGGCTTCAACAGAAATAAACTGGGATTTTTTTTAATTTCCCTTTAAAAAAATTGGTTTTTCTTTAAATTAACGTTAGCAGTTTTTAAAAAATTTCTGCAGAGCCAAACATTTTCTGCGAACACTGTTCGCGCGTTCGTCTATATTATGCAAGACTGGTAAGATTAATATTTAATGTGAATCTGCCTTATACGTAAAGTATAACATCAGAAGAACAATATTCATTAAGCCTAATATTCTGACCACTTTACCCCATCTTACATAAATTGTTCTAAAAAATTAAATAAAATAGATTCAGCTAACTGCTAATGAGTAATAGTTCTTGAGACATGTAGGAAGCTTCATGTGCAGTCAATCTGTTCAAAATTCTAACAAACAAAATTTTCCAAGGAAGTTGAAAGAAGTGTTTAGATTTTAAAGTTTTTCATATTCATGCAAAATATTTTTTTTTACTAAATAAAATTTTGCCAGTTGTAAAATTTTGTATTCGAAATGTAGTTTCTAACTGTCCTACTCTAAAATAAAATTTTCACATTCATTCGAACATTTATTTCCAAGCCATAGCCATTTATTTGACGTATGACCACTTTACCCCATTGACCACTTTCCCCCACCAGACCCTATAGCATCCGTCTTGGAATGCTACAGAATAAGCTGCTTGGTACTTGTTCATAGTTCTTCGCTTTTCTTACCACAGGAGGGTAACTCTGAGCTTGATATTAAATGCTATTTTTACAATTTGAACAATAAGGTTATAAAACTAGATAAAGGTCAAGATTTACGGTCGCCACTCGCCACGTGGCGACTCAGTTTTCAAAATTGGCGACCCCAAAAAATTTCTACAGTCGCCAACTTTTTTGGGGGGTTATTTTTAATTTAGATCCCAAGAACAGAATTTCAGTGCATCAGTACTATAAGGGTTCACCGATAGAGATCGTACTCCGACTAAATGTTGTTTATTTTACAAAGCTTGCATGTTCTTTCTCACTGCCTGCCTGTATGTTGGTTATTTTACGATGCTTGAATGCTCCTCTTACGCGATTTAGGCCATGTAAAAAAAGCAAGAATACAGTGAATTAGGAAGCCATTTGCTCAAGATTAGAGCGTTTGCTCCTTTGTCTTGACTCTTTGTTTTTCAAGTAATTAGCGTACTATAATCATGATTTCAAGAAGAAATCATTGTATTTTAGATTATATTTCAGATTAATTTTGATTATTTCTTCAAAGTAATAAGCTTTTCACGTTTAGTTGCTCAAATGGTATATTAAATTTTTTTCTTTTTTTACACCTCCTCTGATTATGCAAAACTTTTTTTTTCTTCAGGCCCATTTTAGAACCTGCAGATTATAGGCCGTCCGCGGATAATGCACAGGAAAATACGGTTATTAAACGGGGTTTGTACGCTCCGGAGAACCTGGAATCGTCATGGAAAACGACATAGTTAAAAATGTCAGGGAAATTTAAAATTTTGCCCCCCCTCCCCCCCCAAAATTTTTTTTTTGCAATTTTTTTCCCAGGGAATTTTGTACCTTGAGTTCTAATCTTCGTTTTTATCGATGTTTCCTGAAAAAAAATATATAAAAGTTTTGAGGCAAAATGACGCTGGCAATAAAATAAAAAAGGACCGCGGACGCCATTTTTGCCCCTCAATAGTTCCAAAGAAAAAAATTCCTAGGGTGAACAGCAATTATGCACAAATTTAACGGGAGAGAAACATTTTCTTGCATCTAAAGCACAAGCCTGCGGATGGTAGGGTCAATTGGGAAAATCGTTTTTTAATCGAAAAGTCTTTTCAGCTACGAATGAAACGTAGTCGCCATTTTTGGTCATTTATAAGATGGAAGTAGACACGATGCTTAAATGTCTAAGTTTCCAAAAACAAAGCAGAATTGGATGTTTTCTTTAACTGCAAACTAATGAAAACAACGCAAAATGTGCTGCAACTTGTTGTTTTTTTCTTAAAATTTATTTTAAATATGTAATTTTCTTGAGAAATGAAAAATTTTGTTCTTAAAACTTAATCTTATCCTCATTGCCTTGGACGCAAATGTGCCAGAAACTTTTCAACTGAATTGTAGTTTCACGAAGATTTATTGTTTGTAAATTGTTTTCACGCCACAAATTCAAAAAATTATTTCTTAATTTTTGTCGTAGCCACCATATTTGGTCATTCCCAGATGGCAGTGCACAAGACTTTTTAAGAGCCTAAGTTTCCAAAAATGGCATTGGATGTTCATTGCAGTGCAAACTATTGATAACAACGCAAAATGTGCTCTTTTTTCCCGGGTAATTCGTAAATATTTTCTGGAAAAATGCGAAATTTTATCTTCAGAACATTTTTTTAAAATTCTAATTGATTTAGACGCTTTTGTGCTAAAAACCGACTATTTTGTCTTAATTGTAGTTTCTTAAGGATTAATTATTGATCTTTTTCTAAAACAGTTTATGTTTTGCTTTAAATCTTGTTCTAAAAGTATGAACATATTTTGCAAATTTCGATTCTTTAAAAGTGAAAAAAAAAAAAAAATCATATTGTATGTTTTTTTGCATAAACCCTCGAAGGTCGTTCCGATCCTATTTGATTCCCAATTAACTCAAACAGCCTTTATTCTGAAACAATCGTCAAAATAGGAAGACAAATTATTTAATTTAAAACTTGAAAAGGCAACTTGTTTTTGACCGCAGAAAGTCCCCCCTCCCCTGTGAGCCCCGTTTTATCATTCCTTTGCCATAAACAATGTTCCATGTTGTCCCATAAATAATGTATTTCATTAAAAATCCTATATATCATTAAAAATAGAAAGAAAAAAAACTATATTTCTATAAACTATATCTTATATTTCTGCTGTGATGTGGACGCTAATACTCGCAATCGATTAGGAATACGTTCCATTGAAAATCGTTTAAACAACGGGGGCTAGTTTCTATTCGAATAACTGTTGTAATTTTTTAATCTTCAATCGCATCAGATTAAAATATAATCCAAATAGCCAGTCTTTGATCGTTTTCCCTTCATAGTCATCCTAACATGGAGATGCTGCGTATGGAACGTAGTCGCTATGTTTGGTCATACCTTTAGTTCAAATAATGCAAAAAGAATGTTTTTTTTTTGGAAATATATTCTTGGTAAATGCCAAATTGTATATTACTGGAGGAGGTTTGTAGTTAATTATTTTTATGCCAAAAAAAAAAAAAAAAATCTTAATTATTGAAAAAAATTAAATCATATGTTTATCTAATATTTTTTCGATTTCCTTCGTGCTAATTTTCTTACAGTTAATTCTTTTCATTAAACTAGTTACCTGAAAAGTGCATGTTGATTTTTACTACCATAGCATTTGCAATGATTTACAAAAAGATTTTAAAGGAATTTGTTGTTGTTTTTATGGGAAATACTTTTTTTTTCACTGTGTACACTACTTTATTTTTGGTTTAATGATTTTTTTATATTTCTTGTTAGCATTCCTTTAGCATCACTTTCATAATATTTGTTTCAAGAAATACAAATTGAAATCGCCCCCCCCCCCCCCCCCCCCCATTCTTGTACTAGAGCGCTGTTTTCAAAACCCGAAAAACTGGTGGCCACCAAATTTTTTGAGTCTAGTGGCCATTGGTCACTTGAAAATTTTCTGAATCTTGAGGTCTAAAACTAGAAATTAAAAAAAAAAAATAACTTTCAAGGTTGTTGTTTTTACATTCTGTTTTCAAATGAGATCAAGTCACTTGAAATGACTTACTTCAATCTGGATTTTTAATTATTAGTATCTTCTCATGAATGAACTATTGTTCAAAAGTTAAAACACTTTTGCTATACAGATTTTTCCGCAAATTTTTAATTGTATTTTTTTTAAGCCATAGTTAAGGTTATTTTTAGGTAAAACACTATGTTCTTTGTAAAGAGCATTATTACGTATATAATAATGTATGCTGTGCAATTATTAGTTTTGAATTTTATCTGGTATGTTATTATGAAAATGAACTAATTTAGCTGTTTCACATTGTTAATATCACTAAAAATATGTACTATTTAATTAGAAGGTCCTCTCATGATTATTTTTATTGTTTTAGTATGAATAATCAAAAGCCTGAAAACAAAGCTACGGAACATGAAGATGCTGATCATACTCAACCTATTAACTTGGTTGCAGCAAGAACACCCGTTACAACATTCTCTGGTTCAGGCACAGCTGCAGTCACTCAACCAGTGAGGACACACTTAGAACCAAAGCCAGGAGTTATGGTAATTTTTGCTTAGTTTTTTACATGATATTTATTAATGATCCAATAGTTACTTAGCGATGCAAAATTAAGCTTGCACAATCAGTAAGTTGATGAAAAAAATATATTGTATCTGAGACAGGGTTTGTGATTTTTTTTAATCAAAAAATTCTGATTTTTTTAATTTAAATCAGATTAATTTGATTAAAATCAGCCTTTTTTATTTTATTTTATTTTTAAATTTACAAAAATTAGTAGTTAATTACTTTACATTTATAAACTAATATGTTTCATACAATAGATGAATCCATTCAGCTTACTTTTAAAACTAAGATAAGTTCTATAACTGTTCAAACATTTTTGAGAATTATAAATATATTGTAATATTTAAATAAGAAGTGATTTTGTTTTATGCTTTGCTTAAAAATAAGGTTTCCATCATCATGTACATCCCCAAAGCAGAATACTACTAAATTTGCGACCTACGTCACAGAACAGATACCTGAGCTGCAGAACAATTCTATTCAATTGTGAGAAGAAAATTCATACAAATTTTTTGCAGAAATTCTGCAGATTTCAGTGAAATTTCTGCAGGAAATCTGCAGAAAATGCAGAATTTTTGCAAATATCTTTCAACTCAAGGTAGAATTTTGCACAAATTCTGCAGATTTCTTTAAAAATTAGAAAAAAATCTAAAATTCTCCGAAATTACGTTAATTTAGGGGAAAGCTCACAAAAATGTTGAATTCGATAAGTCATCTGCAGGAACTTTGGATTTACTTTGAACTTAAAGAAATCTGCAGAATTTGTACAAAATTCTATCGTGAGTTGGATGATATGTATATAAAATAGGCAATTTCTGCAGAAATTTCATATTCTAAAAAATCTGATTTTTCTAGCGTTTTTGGTTCTCCTTTTCCTTATTTTTTCCAATCCATCTTCAGCACTGCAATTTCCTTCATAAACGTATCACTTGAAAACATGCCAACATTGAAACACGTCCATTGCCGAAAATTGTGTGTGTGAGATTTCAATCCATTTGCATCTTGAAAATATTTCAATTATTTTAAAAGTTTTGAAGTGTCAACACAAACTCAAACTCGACTCATTCTATAAATTATTTTAGTAATTTATTTATTTATTAGCATTATTTTATTCCTCCTTCATGACATGTAAAATTAATCAAAAAAACATTGTTTGACACCTAGGTTCGGATTTTTATAAAATTTTGTATCTGCTATTTCTAGGCATTTGAGTAAGTATATAAAATATTTTTGGTGAATCTCAATTGGTTTAGGTTCCACAGAAATGCATAGCTAGGGTAGGATTAAAAACTGCAAAAAAAAAAAATAATAATAAATAAAATAAAATAAACCCTGTATGAAATGATTTTGGTTTAGAGCATTTGTGAGAAAGGTCACGTTCGTTGCTTGTGTATGCAATGCTTGAAGTACTTGCAGAACAATTTTGGTCTAATGGTTTTATGTTGCAGAACATCGTCAAGGGTTCTGCTTTGGGGGTGTACGTTTTAGTGTAAAAGAATATGTTGAACAATTACTTTTCTTAACTATATTAGTGATGCTGCACAAGAAAAGTACAAATTTTTATTTGGTTCTGTACTGAATTGAACTGTAATTTTGGAGTAAAAGCAATATTGCAAGAGTGAAAATCTCTTTCGCACACATAAAGAAGGATCTATGTAGTTTTGCCTGTTGAAGTTAAAATTGTATAATGCAGTGTAGTTAAATTTAGTGCAACACATTAAAAAAATGCAAAATTCATTTATAAAAATAAAATAAACTGATTTTAATTAATGATTTTGTTAAAAAAATTACTTGATTCAAATAAATTGATTTAAATGAATGATTTTTTTAATGACATGATTTAAATCAGGCTGATTAGAATCAACGAACTCTGATCCAAGGGCATATCCAACTCATAGTAGAAGGGAAAGAGGCCTGCCATTCAATTGCCCCCTCCCAGGTTTGGGAACAATTGTTATGCATTAGTTTGTATTTTGTTGTTTTTCTCTTTAAAATGCATTAAGTATTATAGGCCCATTGTTTCTCTCACTTTAGAGAGGCCCATATTTTCGAAATCATTCAGGGCTACTAGAGCCAAACTCATTGGCAAGTTTTAGAAATTGAAGCAAATGTTAGTTGATCAATTTTTTTAATTTTTTTTTTAATTTTTTTTTTTGCTATACTGTGAATATTTTTTATTTTGGAAGGGGGTTGGGGTAGCTGCCCTCCCTCCTGTGCCCCCACTGGATATGCCTATGCAGCCAGCATACATTTCTGCAATATAATTTTTCAAACATATGTTTTATAGTTTTTTTCTCCCTTAGTATTTTTCAACTCTTCTCTTTTTTTAATTCTCTTTTCCTTTTTTTTTTCCTTTGATAATCAGATTTTGCTTTTTACGCTTTTTTCTCTTTTTTTTCTATAGACAGCATAAAATGTATTTAGCAGTATGGTAGAATTACATGTAGCATAAAATGTGTTGAAGTGTACAATTTGTTTGAATCCTTAATAGAATTTTACATTTTTGTCTTAGAGTTTAAGAGTTGGATTTACATGCTTTGTGGGCCACTTTTAATTTGTCCACCCTCATATTTTTGGTGCAGAATTTCTGTTTGATCAAAATATTTTCACATTTTTGAAAATAATTCTTGTTTTGAAATAAGTATTGTGTTAACTTAAAAACTTTGGTTTAATCTTAAAAATTTTAAAATGCATTTGATTCATATTTATGTTAGCATTTTACAGGTTTTACACATGTCTAATTTTTGTTCAGCATAAGATCACATTCTGTCTTTTTTATTCTATTTATTCATTTTTTAGACTTTGTATTTCCGTACACCTACTCCTAGGCCACAAGGTCAAGTAATGGCTCCTGTTGGAGCACAAGTTTCTACATCTCAACATTTTACTTCAAAACCAGGTGAAAATAATAATTATAACTCTTTCTTTATTTGTTGTGAGCCAATTTCATTAACTGAAATTGCTACACTGAAGCACCGTTTATATGTTTCTTTTTTATATGTTTTTATTATTTAGGGTCAGGTGGGGTGGAATGGGTATAAAAACAGGTATTTTTTGAAATGATTATCAAACTATTCAAATCTGATATCCAACAATTAAAAAGCCATAACTGAGTTTTTATATTTCAACAATACACTTCATATACTCATGGTTATTATTACTGAAAAATTTTTTGTTTAGTGAAAAAGCTATTATTTCAAAGTCTTTTTATACCCATTCCACCCCATGGGGTGGGTTGAAATGGTTAGTGATATTTTAAATTAAATTTCAGAGTGAAAACGTGACTTTATTTTTTCACAAAAAGATATTAATAAAAGGGTAAAAATCTATTAAACAATATATTAATAGTCAGTAATTTCACTGCAATTAAGGGTATAATGTCCACAATTACTGAGGATTAGCTGACTAGGATTTTTGATGATCTGTTCTTCTTTAATCTCCATTTTTGCATTATCGGGAAAAGTGAAAAAATTTCCCATCAAAGACTTCTTAAGAAATTTTACAAGATAAGCACAAGTATCTAAAGATTCTAGAACTTGAGCAATAAAATACTTTTTAAATATCTTGGCAATGTATTCAACTAGCACTCAATCTCCTGTTGTACTTGTACATACGCTTAGTGGAATGGAAGTTTGATCAGGCAGGTTTTCAGTTTATTTAGTCAGTTCTGGATTTGTCTAGTGGTTGCAGGGCATGACTCATATTAAGTGGTAGGCAAATGATAATTTCATTATTAATAGCATGCTTTACATTTGACAGATGACTTTCGTGTCTTTTCAGATGCCTTGCAAAAAGTTTGAATCATGTTTCAAAGATTGTCTTCAATCCAACCAGATTTAGTGTAACTATTAACAACTACATAACATAAAGATTTCAGAATATAAATTGTTCAATATAATGAACAACATACTTCAGAGAAAAACCTTTAATGAGAAAAAATGTTAATTCCACAGCCTATATTATACCCATTCCACCCCACTTAAAGTTTTTTAACATATTTCTTAAAATGTATGGAATTTTTCTGTGCTGGTTTTTTTCAGTTGACAAAGGAAACTTCCTTAAATGAAAATAGCAGCGTTCTATTAGCATTCTGTTAAATGCTATCGAAATTCAAACAAAATCCTGAAAACAAAGCTTCAAAAATATTAGTTTTGATTTTTACAATGTAACTTTCAAGAAGTTTGCCACTAAACTGACAGTTTGCATTCAGTTTTTTCTTGGACCAAAATAAAGTCAAACTATTGTAACTAACAGGAGTGTTTTTATTTAAAAAAAAAAAAAAAAATTCTGTAACTCAAAGATTAATAAACTACCCATTCTACCCCACATACCCATTCCACCCCACCTAACCCAAAATGTTTTTTTAATTGATCACTGCAGAGTCTAATACATATTAACGTGAACCTATTATACGTTTTTTCATTTATACGCTTTTTTCGTGCAGTCCCTTCAAAAATATATAAACGGTGCTTCACTGTTGCATTTATAACTTTATGCTGGTGTTATGTCAGGGTCTTGTAATTACTGTTTTTAATCAGATGATTTTTTAAATAAACTATTGATTGAAATTTTATTGTTAGACAAAAAAAAAGGTTGCATAAATTTATAAAGCATTTGAATAGAGCATCTTCTAATAAATATTCATGCTTTTTATCAGGGGGGGGGGGACAATGTTAAGATTTATAAACATTTTTAAATATTTCTTTCTGAACTCATGAATGATATGTGTAGTTTTGTGTAGGGTTTCTTCTCCTTATTATTGTTATTATTATTTTTTTAAAATATTTTTTCCAGTTCTCTTTTCTTTGAACTTGTGCTTGAAGAATTAATCAATATTTCTCTAGCTCTAACAGTTTTGAAATCAATAAAATGCAAAGTTCTAACATTCTCTCAGTTTATTTCATACGTTTGAAAAAAAAAATCGAAGTAGAAGTTAATCCTCTTTAACATTACTAATTTTACTGTTTCTTTTTATGCCTTAGGAACAGATTTCAAGAATGCTCATAGTTTTACTGGTAAGTTTATTTTCTCCTTTTGTTTGCCAACCGATTTTCTTCATTTGTTGTTTGTTCAGTCGCTGTTGCTGAGTTTTAGTGTTATCAATAAAAAATTTTGAAAAGAGATGCTAATTAACAGAGAGATGAATTCTCGCACTAAATGGCTCTTTCTAATAAAATGGATTGTCCAATTTTTCGAGTTTGATATGATTGAAAATCCCTAAAAAAAACACCCCTAACAAAGTTTTTCACAAAACGTAGAAGGTCCAATAGCCTAAATTCACTAGAAAAAATGCTATAAGCTTTGGTTAGTTAGCAAAACTCATCATTTTTGAATGTGATCCTTTTTCATTGTTTACACAAAAATTAAGTACAGCAGAGTATCCCAAACTGTGGTCCGAAGACCCCCGGGGGTCCCCGAGTCCATGCCAGGAGGTCCGCGTTGCTATCCAGCTAAAACGTTAAATATAATTGAGATTGCAGGAGGAGTAACGATAATTTTGATAAAAAGAAAGCTCATTTATGAGGAATAAAAAAGTTCTTGCTTAAGTACATGCAGCGCACAGCAGCCTCCCTCTCCTCTTCGAAATAAACACACTATACATTAATTAATTTTGTGCACATGACGAAGTTCATATTGCTACAAAACTTTTTGCAAACGCAACACAGATTGTGAAGGCAACGCAGATCCTAATCACAGCATTACGACGCTGCCAGGGTAGGTTTGCCCAAACTATAGTTAATAATTAGAATCCTAATACGCCATAAAAATACAACTCGTATGAAACATTAAAACACTTAAACTAGGCTAACAGTGCTTTGTTCACTAACTTAAATAAATCATTTATATTAGTAAACTTGTTGTAGATATTTGGTGATAACATTTATATTCCTAATTGAATTTCCAATAGAATTTTACTTCCATAACTCAAAATCATAAGGTAAGAAATGAAAACCAGGCGAGAGCTCTGAAAAATATACAGAACAATGAATAAATGCATTAAAGAAAAAATAGCATAAAAATATATTAGAAAAAAAAAAGATTTAACTGTGTTTGGAGGACTTAAATTCACTAGAAAAAAGCTAGAAACAATTGTAAGAAAGTGAAAATTCATTTTTATTTGATGTTTTGTGCAAGATAGTTTACGTGAAATAATTGCTGAATGTGCTTATGTGTTGTATTATGCTAAGCTTAAACAAACAACTTAGCTAAATATTTTTAAAAAAAATGCTTGTTTCATCGATGAAATCTTTATTGAAAAATTATCGCTTAATGTATTTTTTGCCATATGTTTTACAGTCATCAGAATGCCTGCAAGTGATATTGCACAAGCTCAAGTCGGTACTACCACTGCAAGTTCTTGTGGAGCTCTCACACCAGGAATTCTTCCTTCTGCTTTGACTTCGAGTGGCAGTAGACACATAATTCCTGCTGTGCATCCAGTGATTGCAGCCGGAAACACCGGACCATCCATGGCTTCTATAATTCGAGGATCTCAAGTTTCACCAGCTGGACATGTCATACATCCACCATTTTCATCACACGTACCAAGAGGTTAGATATGATCTTGTAGTTGTTTTTATTAGGATTTTTCTCCCCCCCCCCCCCCTCTTTACCTACATGTTTTTTTTTTTTTTTTTTTCAAGTTTTTAAAGCTATTAACTATTGTATCTGATTATTCTGTTTAATTTAAGAAAATTAACTTTTAGTGTAGGTTAATCTTTTAAAGATCTTAAAATACTGCATGACCTATGTTGTGCAAAAATATACTTATCCTTAAATGTTTAAAATTGTATATTTACTGAGGTTCAAGATTTTTCAAACCTGCATATTCTCATTTATGATTTTTAAAAAAACTTATCTCTCCCTCTCAAATTGCTAAAAAAATTTAATATTTTATTTTTCTTATTCTCGCTATATATTTAGCATTTTAACTGTCATTGGTGAAATTTTAAGGTTTCTGAATCCACTTTGATCATTTTTGGAGGATATCTGTTTGTGGTTTATGCGTCTGGTTCGTATCTGAGCTTTTTTTTTTTTTTTTTGTAGCCACTCTAGTTCAAAACCTGCATGAAATAAAACAAAATTTAGTACATATACGTAATGATGTAAACTGTAAATACTCAGCAGGCAGGACATATATAAATGCAGAACATAATGAAGAAGGACGAAATGTCTATATTTCCAGTGTTTAAGAAAATCACATTTAAAAGTCCAAAAAAAAAAGGCCTCATCAAACACATGTAATAATTCATCAATAAGATATTTCCAGTAATAGTTGTTGCTATAACATCTTAAGAATAAGTCTGGCTGCTAAGCATTGTTATTATAAATTTTACTGTCTTTTTTTTTCTCTCCTTTAAGTGCCAATATTTTTCTTCAAGGTCCTGCTGCAGTGGCTAGCATTAGTGCTGCACCTAAATCTGCTGTTGCAACTCCAATTCTTCGAACCCCTCATTCATCTGCCACTATATCATCATCATCCATGATGGCTCTTCATACACCTGTCAGGGTAGGAAAAGAAATCTTTTACAAAAGTGTAATAAATTTTTATATACATTTTGAGTTCTTTTTTATTTTTAAGTTGAGATAAATTTTGATTTTCTGTCCCTTATTGTCATTATGATAAAAAAAAAACTTTTTCCCCCCTGTAAAATCTATTGTAAATTTATTGTTAGTTAAATTCCTCAGCCTTCTCTGAGATGGAAAATATAACCCAGATTGTCCGAATGTTTTAATGTCCAATACAAAACGGAATAAGCATGTAAATTGCTGTCCAACTGCTCCAAAATTACACTTTGGTAAGACAAATGATTTAAAAAGTTCTTTGAAGTGAAGTCATTTTGCTTTTCTTCACTGAATTTTGTAAAAACAAATAATAATAATAATGACTTTAACTCTTTTCTGGCAAATTCAAATCATATTTTTTCTAATTGAGATTGAGAATAAAAAGAAGGAAAATTTTTAGGAATAAAAACAAGACGAATGTTTTTACTTGTACTCCAACTGTATGGCAGCTGAATAAATATAGCAAAAGGTTGTAAATAACTTTAAAAATAAAATAAAATTAGAATAAAAACTACTTACTTTTAAAGAAAAATAAAAATAAATTTAAAAATGACTTTTGCAGACAAAAAAAAAAAAACACTGCTCATTTTTTATTTGTTAGCTATTAGTACACAGAAGTAGTGCCCTTGATAGTCAATTGGTTTATCTCTTTCTCTCTACTTATATTCAGATAACTTTTGATGTCTGAAAAAGAGGAATATTATTTTTAAACATCTACGTAATTTCAACCAGTGGTTGGAAAAACTACATTTTTTTTTTGTAGCGAACTACAAATACTTTGTTACAAATGTAGTTAACTACAACTACTTTTTTTTTAATGTAGCAACTGCAAACTACTTTTGAAATGTAGTCGCTACTTCGCTACTTTTCAAAATAAGTAAATAAAAAGCATATACAATAGGGCGTCCCTGAAAAAATGAAAATTGATTTTTAAAGTCGCTACCCTCTTATGTTTTTCTTCTTATGCCAAAATAATTGAAAAAAAGTTTCACATAATGTGAACAACGGCAACCCGTGCCGACATGCGTCCAAAAGTGTAAACTAGTACTTGTATATTAGGCCAAATTTAAAAAAAAACTATTTTTAGAAACTCTACATTTTTGTTGATAAAACATTGCCCCTATACCCCACTACCCACATGTACCACAAGAACATTTATTCAAATTAAGAAACATTTAGATATACCACACTTGGCCTGAAAATTATAATTTTATTTAAAAATTGATTTTTTTTCTTGTTAAATTTTGAAACATTACATATAAATTTAAATAGAATGTATCAAGTACAAAAATTATTGGTGAACACATTTACAGATCAACAATTGCGAATGAATAAGAAAAAATATATATGTATTTGAAATGAAAAATTTAACTTAACCTGAAAAAAGTCCATATCTTTGAGTACTACGTGAAAGACTTAAATATTACAGGAGAGCAAAAATTTCTATTTAACGCTAATTACCTACTTAACTGTTTATATTTTTTAGCTTGATAATCTCGTAATATTAACCTTACATTTTTAAAAATGTGTATCAAAAAATTAATTTATTAGAAAAAAATTATAAACTTTAGGCCACACACACACACACACAAGTGTGGGATACCTAAATGTTTTTTAATTTGAATAAATGTTTTTGTGGTGTATGTGGGATATAAGAGCAACGTTTTAGCAATGGAAATTTTGAGTTTCTAAAGAGTTTTTTAATTTGGCCTAGCATTAGAAGTGCTGGTTCACACTTTCAGACAGAAGTTGGCACTGCTTGCCGGTTGTTCAAATTATTTGAATCTTTTTTTTACAATTTTTTTTTTTTTTTTTTGACGTAAATGGAAAAATAGAAGTGCAACTTAAAAAAATCAACTTTCAATTTATTTGGGACACCCTAATACAAACACACACACACTGTAAGAGCATTGAACAAAAAAAGTTTTAGATTGATAAATTAGCTCATCTCTGAAGACCTAAGAATTGTCTATTATTTCTTTTTTTTTTCCAAAAAATGTCTGTTATCATACTCTCATACACTGTGATGCTCGTATTTATTGTAAGCCCGCCAGGAACAGTTCAGTATCATCCTCTTCTATAATATTTACAGTAGCTCCTCTATTAGGTGACTACTGTAGAAGAAATTATTTTCGTGAGGCTATAATTTTCGTGGGTTTTGCATGCCCGTTGTAATCACCAAAGTTTAAGCCTCACAATTTTTTTTTTTTATTTTTTTTTTCAAATTTTGGTCTATTCATATAAAATTCACAAAATTTTCAAAATCACTAATGTCTTCTTTTTTGCAAAATAAGTTTTTTTCAATATAACTATTGTCGAAATATGAAAATTATGATGGCAAACAAACTAATGGCGTCAAACAGATGGAACGTATGGCGTCAAAATGATATGCTTTAGGTGAGCTAGTATTTTTATGAGTCTTATTTATCATTTCATCCGCTGATGTACTTGTGTAAAATTTGCGCCAGTCAAATTCATTTGAACCTTGATTCTTTTCTTTTAGTTCATTTAAAAGTAGTTTCCAGAAATTGCTACAAACAACCATTTTTTTTTTTTTTTTGAACAATCACGATTGCTTATTGCTTTCATTTGACAGTTTTTGGAGTCCTATCATTTTATTTTCCCACCGCCACCCTCCGCACCATCACCGTCGACCGGCTCCTTACAATGCTGCTCCTATAGCGAAAGCTGTCTCCAGGTTGCATCCATGTCCTAAATATTTTAACTGTTAAGAGAAAAATCATCTGCTTTTATTTTCTTAGTTTTTATGGAATTATGTTCAGTAAATTATTAAAAAACTTAATTACAACCATCTTTCTAGAATCTTTAATTTTGGGAAAATGTCTTATTTTGCGTTTTGAGCAAGGAAGGGAACCTTCCTTCCTCTTTGGAAATATTTGTAAGGCTTTTGCTGGTTTCTATTAAGCTACATGCTAAGTTTTCAAATGTGCCAAAAATATAAAGAGAGCAAAAAAAAAAAACTTATCACATAGCAGACGTTAACTGTAAATATACAGGCAAACCAAATGACCTTATAATTTTCTACTACGGGCAAAGCCATGCGAGTACCACTAGTAAGATAGATAAAACTAAGCTGTAAAATGATATTTTCAATGCTCTAGTTATCTGTATGCTCGTTATCTACTCATAAATTTTTGTTTACTTTTTCCATTTGTATTTTAGGCTAAATCACCCACAGTCACTAGAACTGCAACTCCTCCTGTTGCATCAACATCTCTTCCTCAAGTAGTTGATCTACAAAAGTGAGAACTTTGATATTGTCTACTATTCATTTATTTTTGTGTGGTATGCCAGTAGCATATATTTTCAAATATTAGCCGATCTGTATATAAACAAAAAGCGGGTATTTTCTTTAAAAACTTGCAAAAATACAAAACCAAGATGTCATTCAGGAAGTTCTGGAGGATGCATTAACATCAAGAAATTAATGTATTTACATTTATGTGGGCTTGGTTCTTGTCTTCCAATATAATTTGTAATAAATTTATAAACTTTGCCCTCCTCCCTGAAAAAGAAAAAAAAACTTAATGATGACATTGTACAAAACTCACATAAAGCCAAAACAAAATTAAAAACAGTGAAAATAAAAAAAAATCAAACATCTTGTTGCTGGTCTTTAGTAAAAATATTGCCTAGCTCTTAAAAGCAGTGGTAAATTTCCTAATCATGTTGTTGTCAAGCTAAACAGCTGACGCTAAGAGCAATAATTTTAACTTATGTAACTCTGTCTGATGCGTCCTCTCAGTCCATTTGCAGTTATTTTACTAATCAATGGTAGCCTTATTTTTCATTTTTTTGTTTGAATAATGAGTGGAGGATGGTAGGGGAATCATGATAGAGGTATGATTCTGCAAATTTCAAACTACAGATGATTGCACTTTCAGAGAAATCTAGCAACAACATGGCTGCTCCCCATTTTGTTTTGGCTATGATGAAACACACAAGCAATATTTTAAAAAAATCAAAACTAAAACAACTCACTTTATCTAGAGTTGATTTCTTTTTTAAGGAGTATAAACTACACAAATAAGAAGTGCAATATTTGGCATTAAATAGTACTTGATCACTTACACTCTCATCACACAAGTGCTGACATTTTTTTGTACTGTTAGTGAATCTATATATAAACTGAGCCCACTAATTTAAATTCCAAACATTCTTGGCTTATGCATGGAAAGTAATTATTAATTTAATATAAGACTTGCTGAGCTGCATTTAAATTCTTTTAAAGAAGTGTTTCTCATAAGTAGCCCAAGTTTCTGTCTAAAGCAACTTTATGAAAAACATTTTTTTTTAAACTAAAGTCTTGTGAAGGTAGATTGATTTTAGTAATGCTTAATTAACATAAACATATGATTTTGAATAATTTATATTGAAAGAAGTGGTTTCAGCTTCCCCTCCCCCACCCCATTATTTACTCAGTGTTGTTGATTGAATTGGTTTTCATTGCTCAATAGCAAATATGGGCTATATTGCTCTGAACTGTGATTGCAAAAACATGCGGCAAAATAACAAAACTCAACTCTCTGATTTTAGTGTCGTGTATTACAGGCTTCAAACCAAAGGCTACTGCGGCAAAGATCTCACGCGAGTATGAAAATTGTATCTATCTTGTAAAACATGTTTATTTGATTTTTTTTCTTTGGAACTTTTATTTTCCGAAAAGTGAGGTAAAATATTCCTGATTTTTCACTGTACTTCCTGAATGTTTACCTACTTCATGAAATGCTTACAATCCCTTATACGAAAAAAGAAACTTATGCCACTTTTCAAACATTTGTTTTTCTTCAAAAAATAAAAATAGTAATCTCAATTTTCAAATTTCGAGTCCTATAAAGACTTAGTTAAGGAAATCCCCACTTATATTTAGAAAATTCCTTTTACGTGCAGACTTTTGTCTCTAAATTTATCAATACAAAATCTCCCTAATTTTGCGAATAAATCTGCCTAATTTTCATCTTTTAATGTTGGCAACCCTGACGCACTGTGTGTTAAAAACAAACTGAATACAGTCAAACCCCATTAACACGAACTCGCTTAACGCAAAATTTCACTTAGCGCGAAGTAAATGCCTCTCCCCGTCAGATAAAGCTACAAAATAGTGTTAAATGAATCCCTTAACACAAAGAGGATTTAGATGAATTCCCACATTAGAAAACTTTAAGGTCTTGAAGAAAAAATTAAAACCCCATCCCTTTACATGAAATTTCTTTCGAAAGTTGAAAGATCTGCACTTGGATGCAAGCGACTTGAACGGGAGCGAGAAAATTTCTCTCCTTGTTGTAGGAAAATCGTAAAAATCTCGTTGCTTCAAGAAAAAGCGAATTTTAGCTGTAGACTATGCTTACGGTAAAAAAGCTTGTATGAACAGTGAAATCTTTACCAAGTGGTTGGTAAACCTAGATTTATAATTTCATTGTGGAAAAAGAAACGTTTGTCTAATTCTGGACAACTGCTCTGCCGATGTAGAGGTTTAAGGTCTAAAAGCGATAAATTTTGTTTTTGTACCCGCCCCCACTGCAGCAAAAATTTAGTTTTTTGATCAGATGCTTGAAATTTCATTGTCGTAGAGAAATGTCCCGAATAGTCATTGCCTGTTTCGAATTTTGTGTTTCTTACTAAAACTATAATTATAAATGCTTGTGTGTACATTTTTGTGAAAATAAACTTTGGTTCTTACATTTTTTGTCTCAAAAAAAAAAACAAAAAACTTGTCTGCTTACACAAAATACGGTAAACGTGGAAATCGATTAACACAAAATATTTTGTCTTCCCTGTTGAGTTCATGTTAACGAGGTTTGAGTGTATTGTCTAAGCGAAGTGAATATTTTTATTTTCTTCAATTGTAAAAAAATTGGCTCACTTGCTAAATAAGCTGAATTTATGCTAACATACTAATGTAATGAGTTGAAGAAATTTGTCCACCCTTACTGCTTTGCATAACTTAAGATTCTGATTTGTATTTATACTGAATTATTCCTTTAATTTTTAAAGATCTTCTATTGGCCATCCTATGTCATCTAATACTTCTCATGTTGGACTTGCATCTCGTACTATTGATGGCTCCATTGTGAGAACCGGAACTGCTCATTCTTCAGCAATTACTATTGCTAAACCTATAAATATATCTCAACCTATTGTTCAACATCTTCAGCAGGTAAGGTTTATTGTAGTTTCTCTAATCGCATGTTATTCAACAAAATTTGTTAGGAAATCAATATTGTGCAAGAAGAAAAACTAATAGTAGATTAAGGGATTAACACTGCATTTAAGTGACTAAATTTTGGAAGTAAATCTGTCTTATTGAGCTGATGAAAGATATATAGTTTTTAATCAAGTACACACTTTGACTGAAAAAGAAAATGATAGCAAATTAACTTGAATACTTAACAAAGTAGTGTTTATTATAAAAGTAAAGCTTTCATTTTATTCATCTCTGATTTTCTTCAATATTTTATTATGCTTCTGTTTTAATGTTTAATTGTGTAAATATTTAGGTTTATGACAAGGGTAATTTGAAAACTATGTCAAGTTTAGTTGCTTCAACTAGTGCACCTACAAATTCTTCTCCAGCACACCAAACAGTTGTACCTGGTCCTTTTTCATCTGTCAGTGAAAGTGTTGGTGTTGTTCCTACCATATCCCGAGCAACAGTTTCAACTGGATACTCTACAAGCATTATGCAACTGTCTTCGGCTGCTACAGTTGGACAGCCGTTACAGCAACTCAGAGCTACTCATGTGCCTCAAGCTATACATACATTGAGTAATGTCAACTCATCAGTTACACCTCATCAAACTCTTACTGTTATTTCAGCTAAGTCTTTGGTGCCAGCTAACCATTCAGTTGCTTTAGCTACATCTGCCCCACGTGCAAGTAATATTCCTGTGTTTGACTCTTATTTTACATATTATTTTCTTTCCCATAATTTAATTCCTAAAACACTAAAATCAGATTTTTCAGTAAAAGTCTCTTATTGAAACTCCTGATTCCTAAATTACCCCCCCCCCCCCCTTTTTGGTCGCATTGCTACCCTTCTCTTTTCATGTTTAAGTATCCATTAAATATATTTGAAACTTTCAATTGATTCTTAAATTTTTTTAAATGAATGTAAAAAATTAATTAATTTACTACTTCATTTGTTAATTAAGTCACAATGGTAAAAAAAAAATCATGACAGATCTCACTGGAAATCCCCCCCCCCCCCCTCCAAAAAAAAATCTTCAATTTCAAGGCACCTTAAATTCATCCAAAATGCAGCAAGGTGTTCCAAAAGGACGTTAGAGCATTCCCCTCATCTTCTTATAAAACTTCCTGCTATTTTCTTAAAACATTTTTATCTTTTCCCTTTGGGTTTTTAAGTAACTAAAATGTATCTAAAGGGTCTTTAAATGAGAGCAGGTAGATGTTGAAAGTGAATAAAACAAACTGTGTGTCAGGTATTAACAAACATTTTTTTTTTTTTTTTTTGTTTAAAATACCCATGCATGTCATTTTGTATGGCATATAACATTGTTTAAATATCTACCGTGGCTTCTCATGGTGGAAGGGATCCAAGTGGTCCAATTTTCAATGACTGCTGCATAAGACCTGATGAATTTGAACAATGAGCTTAGTTATTTTGGCTTAAAGGGCATTGGTGTATTGCAGCTTATTTGTATAGACCTGTGACTTCAGTGACTCCACTAGTAAAAGTACAACTAAGCTAGGTCAAAATGCACAATCTTAGTGGCAAAGTTACATCACCTCTGCAAGAGATAAAACATTCATGTAATCAAGCCCGGCTTCTGCCATAGGGGACCTGTGCCACCACCTAGGGCGACAAATTTCATGATGGCAAAATGTAAAGAGGCAAAAAAGTAAAAAATAAAAACTCAAAGTTGTACGGGTTTTTTCTTTGCAGTTCAAATTGCAGCAATGTGTGAGAGTATGCTAGATGATTTAAATCATACATATAGATTATTAAGATAGGGGTGCAGCTCTTGTTGACATCGCCTAGAGCAGCAAAGCTACTAGAGCCAGCCATGCATGCAATATGTACATTGTGGTGTTCACTATGTGGCACATAGCACTGTCCTGCTGAAACCAAATGTTATGTGTCTATATCAGCGGTTTCCAACCCATGGGCTGCGGCCCACAACTGGGCCGCAAACAGCGTGTTACTGGGCGGTGGACACTGGTCGAGAATCTAAACCATCAAGATAAATCTTGGGGGTTTTTATTTACCGTTTACATATGCAAAAATTCGCTTTTTAGAAGAACTGTCACTCAAAAGTTCTCCTTGGCTCATAGCCAGTAAAGAACTTTAGGATTAAGATTTTTCATCAGAAGCATTCCCCTATAATTGAAGATGAAATGTAATGAATCAGAAACTCCTTTATAGAAAATTTCTATATACTAGTATTAGCTTCAAGTTTCAAGTTAAAAATGCTCCTACTTTGTTGAACTGGCTTGACTAACCAGTGAGTTGAGACACTTGAGGGGCTTTCCGGCAACCTACCTATTTGATTAAGACAGTTTTTAAGAAAAATAATATAAAAATGCATTGAATGTTGCTAATTATTTGAGACTAAAACTAAACTATACAGTTTCAATCCAGATATCAACCCCCTCGCAAAGGAAAACAGCGTTAAAAATCCCATGGAGTTTTAGCTTTGTTGACTTGATTTTGAGTTTTCTTACAGATATTACAGCTAAGAGAATGCAATAAAGTTATTTTCTTTCTTAAAAATATTTTTCAAAATTGTTCTTCTACAGTATATCTATGTCAGTGGGGCAGCATGAGTGGAGAAGGGAGTTAACATATCCAGAACTTTTGCTTTTAACCCACTTTCAATTCTAAAATGGTATATTATTGACACTTAAGGACAGTTAGTAGCAAATGCCACTCCCCCCCCCCCCCCCCCGCAGAAAGTTAATTTTGACTGTGCAAGTAACATATAGTAGTTAGTCTGCCTCAATGGTGTTTTCTGCAAAACTGGTGGGCCGCTGCACAACTAAAAAGGTTGGGAGCTGCTGGTCTATATCATTCAGTTTGGGCTAAAAGAAATCAGTTTTCATCATGCTTCAATGCTTTCTGTTGACAGCGATAGGCGTTTTACTTCTTTTTCAAAAAAGTACGGACCAATGACGCCACCAGCCCAAAATCCGCACCAAAGAGTAGCTCTATGGATTCATTGTCACCTGATGAACCTTGTGTCTATTGCCATCGTCCTGTATGAGGCTGTGAAGGGCCACAGCATCTGCCATACAGAGTCAGATAAAAATATTAAGTATCTGCGCACGCAACTCAAAAGTATCTTCAAGCTAATCATTGTGTATCACGTAAAAAAAGAAAAAAAAAACGAGGGGAGGGGATAGTCCGGATTTCAAAATAAAAAAAGAAAAAAAATTTTTAATCATAAGAAATAAATACTTGCAGGTATAATTAGAACTAATTTCCGTGCCAATTATGTGATCCTATAAATGCAAAAACCTAAGATAAATTTCAAAAATTTAAAACTAAGTTTCTTTTAGCAGATATCTTTGCATGCGTAAGCTCACATATTTTTAGGAATTATATCTCCACTGCAAATCATACATTGACGAGACCTTTTTTTTTCTTAACCACCTTGCAGTTCTTGACTAGATATCTCGTCCATTTAACATGTAACTCTGGGACTGGCCAACCGCAAGGGGGTTAGGCTGTGGAGTCAAAAAATCAAAAGGATGCCCAAAATTCTGAGAACGAAGGAAAAACTAGCAATTCACTGCAACTTGGAAATGTTTTGATGAGGAAGGGGAAAAAAACAATAGCAATAAATCAAGTAGCATAAGTGTTATTTATGAAGATGAGAGATACCGCAAGGAGCAAGTCCCCCATCTGCCTTTGGTCCCTTAATAGTCCAATACACACAAGGATTCCAAAACTATGCCGTATTTTCGAAAGTAAGCACCGCAGCACTTCTGAGAAAAAAAGTTTATACATTGCCGATGAGGCAGATACAGCAGATGTGGCGCATAAGGTGCGTTTTTTTTAAAAAAAATAGTTTACAGCATTTTACAGAAAATAAACTATTTTGAAAAGAAGGAAGCTTGGAAGTTTCTTCAAAATGATAGGAAATGCACTTTAAAATGTGTTTTGAATAAAAGATAACAAAATTTTTCTTTTGATTTTCTGGTGGTATTATTAAACACGCTTTTTTCCCCCAAGCGGTCAACTGTGCAAAAAATTGATGAATTCATTATCAGCGTGTCCCGCCTTTTTCGCACAATTTAGCTTCCAATGTAATTTAAGTCTTTTGTAATTAGCGGGAAGATAATATAAAATTATGCCAGAATGTGTTTTATGTCTTAAGTTTTTAGTTAAAACGATTGAGCTAAAATCGGAAAAAATATGAGTAATGATATGGAAAATTTGCGGAATTCTTATTTCGCTGTCAAGTCCGAATCTTCTGCTTTAAGCATCGTTCTTTGGACTAAGGTGCTGAAATTTAAGCTGAGTTTATCCTGTAATTATTTTAAATTAAGTTCATAACTTTTTTAAACATCCATAAAGGCGATCGTTCAAAGTTTTTTTCATGCGCAATGTAAACATTTTTGGCAGCGATCCGAAATTCGGCAAAGTACGTGGTTGTCGGATTTAGGGTAATTAACTGTCAGTAAGTAATTAGGATTTTTTTTTTAAATATGTAATCTGTTTAAATTGCGTTCCAGATATCTTCAAAAAAAAAAAAAAAAACGAAAAGAAACAATTTTTTCCCCACATTATTTGTTAAACTGAAAGCGTAGCACTTACGTCAGGTGCGGTGCTAATTTCCAAAAATACGGCAAATGCAAACTTGCCACCCCCATATGATTAGCTTTAAAGCCACAGAGGTGCTTTTGTGATTTGATATGAGCACAAAAAAAAAAAAGAAAAAGGAAAAAAAAAGAGGAAGAAGGAAATGCTAAGTCACATGAAAAGAATTGCTCAGTTATCACCTCTTGATGCATAGGAGAAAAAGGATCAATAACATTTCAGTAATTTTTTAACAATTGGAAAAAAAGGACGGGTGGAAAACTAGAATATTACTCGCGACTATGGCGATATGCGCATGTCCGCAATGAATATATCCGCAAAGCAGCAAATATTTTCTTACAGCAGCGAATGTATCTGCGTCCGTCTATATTATCTAGAAATGATTACTATGTTTTAGATTAGCAATATTAATTTTAAACAAATTAGAAGTAAAGAAGGAGAACTTGAATGATTGTCGCGAGATGCGCGTGCTCGCAACGAATGTATCCGCACAGCAGCGAATATATCCACCTTACGTGCTTGCGTATATACTATCTATTAATATTTTTTACAAAATAATTAAATAATATCAGTTTAAAGAAAATTAAAAGTGAAAAGTAAGAATTTGAACGATTATCACGAGATGCCGTGCCTGCAGCGAATGTATCCGCCCAGCAACCAATACATCCACCGAACGCGCGAGTGTATATACTATCTTGTAATAATTTTTAGTCTAAATAAATAATATAAATTTTAATTTAAAACGAATTAGAAGTAAAGATATTATCTTTACTTCTTATTCATTTCAAATTGATCTAATCTCTATCTTGTATTTAAGAACTTACACGATTATCGGACGACGTGCAACTCTGCGGCGAATGTATCCGCACGTCAGCGGATGTATCCGCGCACAGCGTGCGTCTACATTATCTAGCTCTGCTACCATAAAATAGCTGCAAGGCCCTCAGCACTTGCACAAAGGAACAATCATTTTGATGATAAAGTTTTATCATTTAAATGTGCTACTCAATCATGTAACTTGCCATGGTTGATTTTGCATCAGAAATTGAATAATAAACAACATATTAGACAGATGTCACCAAAAACAACATAGCCCCCACAGTAGGGTGGGCCAAAATAAGCCGAAAATTTTTTTTTTTCGAAATCAATTTTTGGATAGCGCGCAAAAGTTGCGTAGTGAGCTAGTTAGCACTCACAAAAAATTTCTTGGATATTAAAAAATATCTAGCCTGCGCTATTTGACACTGAAAAACCGAAAAAAAAGAGAAAAATGAATTTTTGTCGAAATTTTTTTTAAAAAATAAATTTCAAATATTTTGCTGGAATGCACCGAGAATGTTATATAATGAGCCAGTTCGAGCCCATAAAATGTTTCATTGATTTTAATGAGCACTTAACCGCTCCTTTCCGACATCAAAAATTGGAAAAAAATGAAAAAATATTGAATTTCTTTAAAAACCAATGTGGAAATCATTTTTCAAAATTAAATCATAGACTAATGAATTAAATAGCGCCATTAATCATAGTAAATATTATCACGCAATAGTATCATACATTTTCGAGAACTACATATATAGATAATAAAATTTTAAAAAAGAAATCTTCAAATTTGATTTATAATACCTCATGCATAATGAATATTATTTTTTGGAATAATATTGTCCCTTGTCATCAAATGATGGAAGTTCTTTCCTAGCTTGAAGTTTAGCACGAATGTATCCATCTCGTGCAGTTTCACCACGAACTTTTATTGCAGCTTCGGTTATTAGTTTCACACAACGTTTCACAGCTTGCGTGTGACAGGGAAATTTCTCAAAAGTAAACTCTGTAGAATGTTCTTTGCACATTTCTTTCCATTGTTGGTCTTTTAGATGCATTGTAAGAGGTGGCTCTGTTACAACACAGTTTGCCCAATCAACTAAATCAACATAATCAACGGCTTCAAAATTGAGTTTAGGACGCTCAAAAAATCGTACATCATCCGAGCTCTTCGTCTTCTTATTTCTGGAGTTCAGAATGCGCCTAACCGCTAATTATCAAATGTATTTTCTTGAGTCAAACAACATTGTCAACAGTAGCTGTTCAGGATGAGCGAAATATGCAGAACTTTAAAAATTATCTCCATAACGTTGTCTGGAAACTGCCTTGCAAGAGAAATCATTTTCCAAAAATGTTGGGCGCGGTACTGGCAGTTCGGTTTCATTTTTATTTCAAACCACATTGGAGCATAAACTAAAATTACATACTTTACAAGCATTGTAAAGTTTTCTGATGGAGTTGGAGTGCCTATATGCAAGCGTAACAAACGGTTTGTAGTTGTTAGTCATCGCGCATGACTGACTGAGTTTGCCTGGGCTACTGTCAGCCACGCTTGAAGGACAACTACCATCTTTTACGGCAAGACAGATTCTGTACAAATATTGTTGTTCAGTACTTAATTTTTTTATATTTTCCATGTTCAAAACCAGAAGATTGCAGTCAATTTTATCAAATTTGACCACCGGATTTTTTTCACAATCTCTAAGAAGTTGTTCGATAGCTCCAGAATATGAATGTGGCCACTTTGAGCAACCGTCCAATTCCAGAATAAGATGCCTCAGTGGCAACTCATTGGGGACATTGCACACAAGAGAGAACCCCTTTAATTGCTTAATTCCCAGCTGTGGAGGTGTAGAATTACAGCATTTCTTGTCGGGGGGTTTTGTCTCTTAAGTGGGTTATAAAGTCGAGAGGAAGAAATGGCTTGAGAAAAAGAAGAATACTTGCTTTCAATTCATTAATCAGTTTAAAGGACTTCAGAGGATTCACATTTTTTTAATACTCAAGGGCTCTATTTGTCAAATATATATAAAATAGTTATAAAATAATCTTAGGAATAATAGAAGTAGTTGAGTGCCGTTTATTATCCAGGAGAAACAATTGGAACCGAAGATTAAAAAATTAGCATCTTAAGTAACTATTTTTTATTTGAGTGTGTGCATTTTTTAAAATTGGCGTACAAATGTCGCATAAAATTGATTGAATTTTCACTGTTTTTTCTAAGTAACGTATTGCGTAACATTTCAGTACTTACTTATTTCGAAACTACTTTTAATTCTTTTTTTTTTTTCATTTTTCCAGTGTTTTAGTCTTAAAGGAGCGTAGCTAAATATTCTATGAAATGTATAAAAGTCTTTGAGGATTTCAACTAATTCACTGACAGATACTTCTAATGTTTGCTGAAACTAGCTTCAAACTTTTATTTTCGACCCCCACCTTTTTTTTTTTTTGAAATAAGTGCATTTTTGCCCTTTTTTTTCAGTTTTTCAAGGTCAAATACCGCCGGCTAAATATTAAACAAATTTAGCGAAATTTTTTATGGGTAATAACGGGCCCATATAGCAACTTTTCCGCACTATCCAAAAACAGATTTCCAAAAAAGTTTTTTCGGCCCACCCTACCCCACAGGTCGCCAACATCTACGCTCCTCAATTGAAAGACCTTTTATTTACATATACAGTCAAACCTGTCTACAACAATACTCTGGGGACCGAGAAAAAATATCGTTATAGACAGATTATCATTGTAGACAGTTTGAATAAAAAAATTTGAAATTCAAAAATATTGTTTTACAGCATAAGATAGAGTTTTAAATGAAAGTTTTGCGAAGTAAAAGGTATAAAACTGTATCGAAGTACTAGTTCATTTCGTAAGAAATTAAAGATTTTTTTTTTTTTTCAAAAAAGAAAGGTTATTTTTTTAATACATTTTAATGCAAATAATGTTCAGAAACCAATTTTGCTTAAAACATGGTCTTTCCAAAACACGTGGAATCTATCCTCTAAAAATAAAATGGTTCGACTCTGACTGAGAAAGAATACTCCCTCGTTCCTAGTTGGGCGAAATTTCCAAAAGAAATAAACAGCTGTACATTCAGTCATGGCTTCTTCCCCCCCTCCCCTCTTTTGATCCCTTAGTTACAAAATTGTAAATTAACATGAGAAAAATAATCTGTTCTTTTCTTACCTCACATTCCAGACATTAAGTTGTTTTTGTGACAGAAGAAAAAAAAATCAGGTTCTTCAATAAGCTTACTAGAGAGAAAAAAATATTGTTGTAGACAAATTTTGTTGGAAAATGATGATCGTTATTGATAGGTTTAAAATACATTGAGTAAATAGGAAATTCGCAGGGACCAAATGAAAATATCATTGTAGTCAGGTTCATCTTTATGGACAGTATCTTTATACACAGGTTTTACTGTATTTCTAAATTTTACAATGCATAGTATTAATAATTATTTCTTTCAATTAGTCATGCCAAGCATATAAAGATTTAAAAAAAATGATGTTTCATTTAAGCAAGCTTTTGAAAATAATTCAACTGCTTGGAGTTTACCCCTAACTGTGTGAACCTAACTCACAGATTACTAGCTGCAAACACTTTATGAGAGCTCCCCCCTGAGAGCTCCCCCCCTCCCCACATGTAAAGGTTTTTTTTTATTTTTAATTCTTTGTACAGTGCTGTCACTTACAATTAAAAATTATATTCAAAACATTTATTGTCGTTTGTGTATTTAAACTTCATCATTTTCCCCAAGATTCCTTGCATCTTGAACTTGTGTGCTCAAAAGGCCTTTCCGTGAAATTTTTGATATTGATTTTGAAATTCAGCTGGACTTTTCTACGTCATTTCGTTTTAACAATTACAATAGCTGCTGAGATACTATTGTTGGGTTTTTATCTTACATTATAAACTTTGTTCTATGTGACCATCTATCTATCTATGCCATTGCTACTCCTGGTGAACAACAAAAAACTAAGCATTGAACCAGGTATGAATAGGTTTGTAATTTTCTTGGCTACATGTTTAGCTATGTGGCATAGCTGTTTGACTTTGATTAGCGGAGATATTAATTAAAAACGATTTAAAACCTAACATTATTTTCTATCTGTTCTTCAGAACACTTATCTCTATGATATTTTCCTTCATTCCCCCAAGGGGCTATGGGGAGTGACTCACAGAGCGAAGGTTTTTCTTTTTCTCAAGGCCATGTTATCCTGCATTGGTAATTTCTCTTTTTTTCTGCTCAAAGCAGAAATTGTTGAATAGTTCTAGAGAATGAATTGAATTACTCTTGAGCTGCCCCACAGGGAAGAAAAAAAACCTGTATTTATTAATTAATATAACGACACAGGCGATGTGTATTTTGATGCAATTATTTTTCCATCTTTTCCTTCGAAGGAATGTAATTTACATACCAAAAATGTCATTTAAATTTCCTTCACCGAAGCCAAAGGAAAGCCAGCGCTGAAGGCACTGTACTTCAGTACTTTGGACAAACGGAGTTGTATACTAACCCACTAGAGGGGGATTGTGTGAGCCGCTGTAGGCTGCAAGGCCAAGGCCCCAGGCAGCTAGTTATATAATAAAATTTTCATGAATTTTTATTATTTGATTTAAAAAGTTTAGTTTCTTTCAGGGTTGGCTTTTTGCCGGCAGAAACTAGTTTTTGCCGTGCCAGTAGCAGAAACTGGTTGTAACCGAAAAAAAAACGGCAGAAACTGGCAAAAACTTAAAAGCATATTTAATTACTTAAGTGATTGCTAAATGATATTTGTTTAGGTAAACTAAAAAATTAAACTTCATTTTATCATTTAAAAAAATAAAATCCTATGCTAATGCCCTTGATTTAGTTTGAGAAGTGAACTTTTCAATTGCAGATGCTCGTAATGTTTGGATTAATTTAACAAAGGACGAAAAATCGTATAGGTGTTCAGGAAAGAGGAGCGACATACAAAATTAAAAGGCATTTCTGATTTTAACTTGCTCACTTATATGCTTCATCTAAATTGTTTGTGATCGAAATTTTCACATGCTTCAAGAAGAAAGTTCCAGAATTTTACTTTCCAATATTAACATAGATTTTGTACCTAATGTCACAGTTTTGCAAAACAAATTGGCCCTATTTCTCGAAACTTGTTTTTCCAGTTGAATTTCTCCCACTACCCCAGTTACTACATGGTGGACCAGTTAAAAAAAAATACAATAGATGAAAGTTTCACGAACATTGCTTGTTTCTTCATGCATTGCCTGCTAGCTCTTCTGTTGCAGGAATATTCTAAAGTTTCTCATTTGTACATATTAGATTGAGAAGCAGCTTTTAGAAACCACCTTTTCTAAGAAGCAACTGCGGGGTCCAAACAATGTAACATTTGATTTTAAATTGTGGTAATATCGTAATTAAATTGTGCTTTGGTTAATAATTATTTTTTCCATGCACTTCCTATTGCATGTCAATAATTTATTTTATTTATTTATTTATTTTATTTATTTATTTATTTATTTATTTATTTTTTTTTGATTTTGTGAATTTTGCCAGTTTCTGCCATGCCATTTTAACCGGTTTCTACCAGTGGTTTTAACCGTCTCGGCAGAAACTTGCCAACCCTTGTTTCTTTTGTTACAAATATTTTAATGAACTGCTTATTTCAGCAAATTGATACTGTTTCACTTTACCTTAGTTTTTAAATCAGCATTCAACTTTAAGGAATTGCATTCAAAGTGTAATATTTTAAAATACAAAGTTAATCTTCATGAAGTATGAAGCAAAAATTTTCCACTAATAGCAAAAGTTATTCCTTTTTTTTATGCTTTAGCATTAAAACATTCTCAAAAGAGTGAATTTCTCTTTTTCAATAGTTTTTAGTTGCAATGTCCTTTGATTATACTCCTATTTATTTTCTAGAAGTTCATTTTTTTAATCAATATTTTATCATTTAGAGTTAAGGATTTTTTTTAACCTCTTTTGTTGAAAAGACTGTGCATTAGTATTTTATATAATTTTTCTGTTTTTTAAATTAATTTTTTTAAACTTTATTTTGATTTTTTTTTTTAGTGTCACAATGTTTTTTTGCTTTTTCTTACATTTTATTTATTTTTTCAAGCTGTTCCAGCAACAACTGTATCAACTTCAGGGAGTAGTTCTATTATGCCAGGTCCCATTAGACCTCTGAACATTTCAAATACAATCAGCCCTTCTACAATTCCTGTTGGTAAGTATAATTTTCAGAGGAAAGTTTATTTCAAATCTTTCAAAAGTATTTTTAAAATTAAAGCTTTATCTTTCTTTCTTCCCCTACCCCAAGAGTGGTAAGGGAAATGGATGCCTGTGTGTTATTGTTTAAGAATTGACACAGTATAATTTTTGAGTGTCTATGACTAACTAATCTAAAGTGTCAAGAGGTATACAAAGTCACTATTTTTTAAGTGCTAGTCAGCCACCATGCTTTTAGTTTAGCTATTTCTTTTATGTATTAGTTTTGACTCGTAATTGACCTGGTTAAAATTCCTTAGTTTTGAACCATGCATCTAAAAATGGATCTATTTCTCAGATTTTCTATTAGAAGGAAAAAAAAGACGAATATTTTTCAGCCATGTTAAAAATTTCCTTAATTGTTTATGTATTCCTTGTTTAAACCTTTAACTGGTAAATGATGGAAAATCATTTTGAAAACATAAGTGGGCCCTGATTCCTATTAAGCAAAATTTGTAGTGATGTAGTAAATATTTGACTACAGCAGTAGCATACCTTGTACAGGTGACACTCTACCATCACCACCAATAAAAAAAATTAAATTAAAAAAAAAAAATCATGAAATTCATACAATTTTCAGCGACAACTTGTTTTTATTATCGTGGTGTAACAAAAGTTTAAGCTTGTTAATATACAAAAGACAAAAAAAAAAGTATTTTGTCAACACATTTTATGTTAAACTTGTCGTAGGTGCTTGTGTGCTCTTTTTTAGTTAAAAATAGTTTTAAATTGTTTTTTAATCTATCTCTTTTTTAATACATTTAAAAATTTCATTCATATATGCAAGTAGCTTTGATCTTTGATTTGTTAATGCTTGCTATATGATTTTACATTTGCTTGCTTTTTTTTGGAAAAAAAAATCTATTTTTTTCGAAAGATTTAAGAAACTTTTCATTTCTTTTTAATTTCTTTCTTTCTTTCTTTCTTTTTTTTTTTTAAATGATCTGAAAGCATTATTCATTAGCAACCTTTTCTTATGTAAGCAAATCATATATGCATTTGGAATGCATCTATTGGAGAATGGCTTTCGAAAAAGCAGCTTTATTCCTATCAATCTCATTCAAGTTTTCTTTTCTTTTTTTTTTCAGAGTATGTTTGATTTTCAAGAGTAAATTTAATGTTATTGTGGTTTTGATTTCATTGATATTGATTTCCTCAAATTATTTGCTGGGAAACCCATTCTTTTTCAGAAGGTGCCTTTGATTTCTTAACTTATTGCCCCTCTCTCTTACATTTAATATGGCATATGAGGGAGACAACTAATACTGTTTGCACAAAAGCTCAATAATTCATCATTACTTATTTTAATGTTACTCCAAAACTTATTTTTAAAATTCTAGCATTAATTTTTATAATTTTAGTTTACTTAAAAGAAAAGAGTACATTTTTTTCTAAGACTATGCGCCTTGTTACTGCTGAATTTTATTTGCTGCATTTGTAGAGAATTTAAGACCAAAAAAAAAAAAAAAAAAAAATACTTAAGACAAAAAAAGCTGCACCAAGCAACAAAAAATTATTTTGGACCAACTAGGAAGATGTTAAATTGCTGTCAATATATTCAAACACCTAATTCGCAATGATTTTTCGATGTTAATCTTTATGTCTTCATTAGTAGAATATTAAGCTGAATATTGACAAATTATTTGGAAGGTGAAGCTGTAATCAGGAGCATTGTTCCCACACTTTAAACTGTTGATAATTTGCTCATCATTTAGTTTCGAGCACTCCAAGACACTTCAGCCAGAAGGAGTGCTTACATGAGCATTTTTGAGATGTTCAAAAGCTGTACACCAACCTCCGGAGTTCCTACCCCGATAAAATGTTATAGTAACCTAGAAAATAATGATCTGATCTAAAGCCGTGATCCACCAAAAGTTTATTTAACAACATCTGAAATTCACAATATACAGTCTTAGAACAGATTTAGAACCATTGTTCTGCAACTTTCCACAAAGCCGAAAATTTACAGAATTGGAGTATTTATATTTTTTATAAACTCTAAAATCCATTTTTGTGTTGCTTCTCAGAAGAATCACCCAGCGCAAACACAGTTAGTGATGCTACTGCATTTCATGGATTAAATATAATTTGAAATATTGTGACAAAAATTGAAAATTAAAGTAGTTGTGTATTCACAAAATAAACCCATTTTGGGTGTCGTCATCCCCCTTCCCAAAAAAGGAAGGTTATCTCCCTCAAACGCCCTTTCTCTCCCCCCAGTAATGCTGCGACATTTGATAAATTCTGCATAAATGAAAATATTTGAACTCGTCAAAAAAAAATTTCAGAATTGAAGTTTTTATTTATTTTGTTTATTATTATTATTATTTATTAATTTGCAAATTAATTTTGGGCATCATTCCCCAAAGGAGTAACACCCAGGGTGCCTAAACGGTAGTGATGCTCTCTCTCCTTTTTTTTCCCCTTCAAAAAAAGGGAAAGAAAAGCATGCAAGTCTGTAATAAAACATGTTACAAATGCAATGCACTCCTGGCTACAAGCGTGTGTCATGAATGTATTGAGGTACTCAAAAAAGCCATCACAGCACCAGATATTCAACTTGTATTATAACTATTGACAAGAATTGAGTACTTTTGGCTAATGTAAAGAGAAACCCGTGAAAAATGAATCACAAAGCAGAAAAAAATTTTAAATGTATGAAAAAGAAAGATTTTTTAAATGAAACAAATTAATAAGCTAATATATCCTACGTGTTTTTGTTTCAGCAAAAGTATATCCTCAGTCCACAACAGGTGCCCGCTCCAACAATGATTCCACAAGCACTAATACTCAGGAAAATAATCGATCCACCAACTTTACTCCTCAGCCTGTTGTTTCAAATTCTGCTCGAGTTGCTACTCCAACAACGTCATCTTCATCTATGCCACAAACTGTTATGTTATCTGAAAATAAAGTTGATAGGTAATGTGCAAGAACCTTTAGTTATGCATAGGGTTTTATTTAGATAAACAAGTTCTTTCTTTCCCTTTGCTGTTCTGCCTATTTTAAAATAAACACAAAGAAATAAAATAAGATTTTAAAAAAAATTGCAAACTGTTTTATTTTTAGAATTTACTCAAAGATAATATTTTATAAAAAATTCCTATGAAACATGGGTTTTATTCAGAGTTTAAAATTTTTATTTATTTAGTTTTTCATCATTGGTATTATTTAAGAAATTATTAGATGAAACATCAGTGTTTTTGAGTTATTGAAAATTGACTAGAAATTTTTCTGAGGCACAATGTGATATTTTATGCCATGCTTGATAAATAAATAAAAAGTCATTCTTAATAAAATAGTGTTTGTGGGAAAGTTCCCTAAAATTTTTCCTTATTTTTGAAAATTTTAATAATTTTATTAATTTGTTGTTAAGTTTTATTCTTTAATTTTTGTGAGTAAAACTACTTTTTGCCTTTTTAGTGGTTCTTCGGTTCGGTTTACTTCTCTTACAAAGCCTCAAGTTGGGAATCCGACATCATATGCACCATCTCCTACGACATATTTGTATCATGATCAGTATGCTACAAATTTAGCTATGCATCCTTATACTTCAAGTCCTAATCAAGGATTTACAACAACCCACCTCAGACCTGTTTCATGTAAGTTCTGTTTTGAAACTATTATGGAATCCGAAAAGTTAAACCAATGATGCTCTTTTTTAGTGTTATTAACATACCTGGCACACCAAACCTCCAACACCAGATTCCACATGAACTAGAAAAATATACAACTCTTATATCAACTACTAAGCAATTCTGCATTAATTGAGGAGGAAGTTGTATGAATCTCCCCTGCCTCAGCTTCCCTTCATGCATATAGTAATTGTGCAATTTATAATTTACATCTATGTAAATGAAACAAAGACTGTGTGTGTATATATATATATATATATGTATGTTCCCTATACAAATCCACAGTTTACGTCGGATCGCGACCAAATTTGGCAGGGAGGTACTTGGGGCACCTGAGAAAAAAACGTAGGGGGTTTTCAAACCCCAAAAAGTACCGAACCGTCCAAATTTTAATTTTAGGGTCCGAAAATGGTATTAAATGGCTCTTTCTACGAGAAATAATTATCCAATCAGTTCAATTTTTAGACCATTCGAAAGCGTGCAAAAAACACCCATAGAGTTCATTCATTTCCTCCAAATTAAAAAAAAAAGACTGTAAAATCACCAGGAAAAAATTAAAAAGCACTGCTAAGCCTTATGGAACAGAAACTTTAAATCTGAAAATGATTGTTTGCTGGATCCTATTTTAAATTAGCGTTCAGAAGGTTGCCACTTTTTTTTCTTGGCTGTGATTAATAAAAGTTTGTTTTTGTTTTGAAGGAAAATTTTCTCCTTTTGATTATTATTTGGCAATTTATCTTTTTTTTTTTTTTTTGTATCGCCAGCAGAAGATAATCAGGAACGTTGCATTTAATTTGTTCCGAATTTTTTATTTGATTTTTTTTTCTCTAAAAAATGATTGTTTGGACAGGAAATTTTAGATTTTCCCCCCTCTAATTGAAACCTGATTGTTGAACATGCTTCACTTGACACAACTTTTGTTTTCTAGGTAGACCGCGCAAAGTCGGGCAATGCAGCTAGCTGTAAATATTAAAATATTCTGATGCAAAGAATTTTTCAAAAATTCAATATTTTACTCAGTGTTCAAGTTTGTTTGACGTAAATTGAATATTTCTATTTTAAAATATCAAAAAAGTAAAAAAAAAAAAAATACAGAAAGAAAGCTCTTTTTAAATAAATACAGTCGAGCTCGCTTATAACAAGCCTTGATTTAGCGAGGAAATCAGAAATACTTGGTTGGTACAATTTTAAGTCTGTAGGAGCATAACTTGCTATTAACGAGCAAACCCTGCTTAAAGCGAGCAGTATTTTTGCTATTCATAAAATTTGACTTTCAGCTCAGCTTAGCCTTTTTTGGCGAATTTTCTTTAACATTCCAAAGTTAACCTAAGTTAGTGATAAATCATAAATCCTGAGACCAAGCAATTACAGCACTTTTTTTTTTCATTTATGGAGTAAAGAAAAATTTAAAAATTACATTTGTCTGTGTATGCATATTCATCAAAAGCAATGATAAAAGAAAGAGACACTCAAGACAGTTCAAAGCAAAGTAACCAACTCATTTAGAAAACTGTGATTAAAATGAAGAAAAAAAGCAACTTTGATGAAGTTTTAGGATTTTTTCATGAACTCGTTTTTTACGAGCACTTAGTTATAACGAGCAAGTATTGCAATCCTTTTTGTGCTTGTTATAAGCGAGTTCAATTGTAATTACATACATGCATTACATATCATGTAAAAACTAGGCGAGTTTTTTGCTGGTGAGCTCAAAAGGCTTGAGTGGAGTATTAATTTATGAAATATGCTATTTCCTTAAAACCATTATTATTATTATTTTAAAGAGCTTTATTTAAAGTTGGTAAAAAGTATATTTATTACAAAACCCTTGTTGTATACTACTTAAAGACTGGCATAAAGTCAGTATCTCTGAAACTCGTTTGTTCAGATTATTATTTATTCATCATATTGTCGCCTCAGAGCAACAGTAAGACATTTCGTCCCAGGAATAACAATAAGGTATCCTACTGTTGCTTTGAGGCAACAATATTATATTGTGTTGAAAACACTGTATTGAATTTTGAAAATATACTAAAGTTAAATTTATTTTTCTACGTGTTCAACTTTTCAAAATGTTCAGTACATCATTAATCTTTCTATTATTATTAGTTGCTCATCATAGCACAAGTAACACAGCCAGTCATCCTTCCATATCTGTTTCCAATTCATCACAGCCTTTGAATTCTGTAATGGTTGCTGTGGATTCCCGTCATCATGTGTCTTTACACTCGCCTTTTTCACAGAATTCAGGTAAGAATTCCCTCAAGTTGTTTTCTTTTCTTCTTAATTTTCTTGTGTAAAATATATATGTTTTCCTTTTTGTTCAAAGGAGGCCCCAAAGGTTCTGAGTTATCTGCTCCTGTGTCTATGCCTTCTAGTAGCACCAGCTCTTCTGCTGCTACCTCTGCAACAAATGCAGTCACCACTACCTTTAATTCTTTACAAGCACAAAATAACCATACTTCACCACGACCTAGCATTTTAAGAAAAAGAACAAGTGAAAAGTATGTTATGATTAATCTTTAGTTTTGAAAATATATCCTTATTTATGTTCTATTTTATTATTACTTTTATTATTACATTGTTTGAGTTATTATATTTGGCATACATTTTCCTAGTCATCAGTTATGCTGTAACAATCTTTACTTGTTAAGTAACTTTAAGGTAATTTTTCAAAAATCTCCTATAGCTCCTATCAATTGCTTGCATTAACTTATTCCTTTATATTAAACTATTTTCTTTCAAATACAAATTTAATTCATGTAAAGTGAGCTCACAGTGTTATTTTTAACAAGATATGAAATGACATCAAGGCTCATTTTCTTAACTCATTTGGAGCACAAATCAATACAGATAACCTGATTTTCTCGAATCGTTCTCAAATTATAGACGTTAGATCAATAAATTTGTAATTCATAAAAATTCTTATTTTCTAAAGTTATTAAAACACGATACAAAACTAGAATGCTTGAAGTGTGTTGAAGTTATCAAAATTGGCGAATACACAAGGTTATTGATATGAAATAGCTTAACAAGATGGACCAACAGTTGTGATACAGGCCTCACATCTGCACAATAGCGAACTGTGTGCATTTGCAGAAAACCTGTCATTTCTTGGATAACTTCAGCATCAACAGCAATCCTCGCAAGGAAGTCTTTTTTACAATTGGTAAGGCTGATCACCAAGATGTCACCTGAAAATGATCACCAAGGCTTTCAGCTCACTTAATTTAACATTTTAAAAAAAATATTTAGACATTTTTTGGCCTATCTCCAATAACTAGAGAGCAATTAGAGATGGACCAGGGTATCTGTTGATTTGCGCTCGACATATGTTCTTATCACCTCCTTCCTTTAGTATTTATCAACAATTTTGAAACATTATGCTGAATAAAATAGCCAACACTTTGTATTATTTATTATTATTTTCTTTTAGTTTTAGGTTTAGGAATAATTGTTTAATAAAATGTAATTTTGGTATAGTTGTTTTCAATATCTAAATTATTTTTTTTTTTGGTTCATTTAACTGATTTGATTTATTCATTGATATTTTTTTAGTGTTTGTTCAGTTGCTAAAAAGAACCTGACTGATAGACTGTGTGCTGCTGAACCGGCTAGCCCTCGTTCAGATGTGAGCAACAATATCAACTTTACTTCAGTCTTATCTCCGAAACCAATTAAGTACGAAATTTATTAATAATTTTTTGTTTCATAACTTTTGTTCATTTAATTTCAAGTACTTTTAAAACATCATTCAAATGTTTGAAGTTTTCCAGCAACTTTGTGGTCAGAAATGAAGTAAATGAGCTTAAACTTTAAATGCATTGTTAATGATTTTGAGGTAAAATGTTATACCCCATAAAGTTTACAACCTTCCCCTGCTAATAACATATTAGAACGCATGGCCAAAAATCGTAGTGGAAGTTAACAGGAAAGTTTTCTCGCAGCACGTCGAAGAAAGACCACAGTCTTGATGCGAACTGTGAAGTAATGCGAAAAGGAATGGCTTACCCCTGGTTAGTGTGTGACTTGTAGAAATGAATTACCTCATTTTTTGTCAAGATTCATTTATTTGGTACCATGAACAGACAGGACGGGTGCTCGGCCGAGCTCAGCTTAAAAACAACACAGAATATCATTTAAATCACAATCTTTCAAAAGGTCAGATAAATGTTTGCAATTATGTTATATGGATGGGTCCTTTACCTGAACCATCTAAAGGGGGAAGTAGATATTTCTTATCTATTATAGATGATTACAGTCAGTTTGTGACAGTACATTTGATGAAAAGAAAGAATGAAGCTTTCGAACATTTCAAAAACTTTCATAGAAGAGCTGAAAATTTAACAGGGAACAAAATTATAAACATACACACAGACAATGGTGAAGAATTTCGTAATAGTGATTTTGAGAAATATTTAGAAGAACATGGAATTCATGCCGAACGCACAAACACTTACACACTTGAAGAAAACTCAGCCTGTGAGAGATTCAACAGAACCGCTTTAAATGGGATTAAAGTGACTTTAAACTCTAGTAAAATGAAAAATTCTTGGTGGGCTGAAGCATTAAATTGTTTTGTACATGTTTGGAATAGGGTATGTCATAAAATTGTAAAAACTCCGTACAAAATGTTTTATAATCAAAAACCTTCTGTAGCATATTTTAAAGTATTTGGATGTAAAGCTTATGTTGGAACCCCGAAACAGTTAAGAAATAAATTGCAAATGAGAACTAAGGAGGGCATAATGATCGGTTATGTTAGCAACACAAAAGGTTATCGCCTGTTGATACCTAATGAAAATAGAGTAATTGAAACATGTAACATAAAATTTAGTGAAAATCCTAAAGTTGTGAAAGTGGTCCTGTGCCCAAAAACAGTTATTAACTTTCATGTAGACGATTCGGAATTTGAAAATAGTGAATCGGAAGACGAAAAGGGGCAAGAACGTAGTAGTGAAAGTTCAGAAATCAAACACACGTCTACCTCTAAAGTTGAAAAAGTAAAAGATTTAAATTGGACTCGATAACCTGTCGAAAGACCGGACGATTCGGGAACAGATATATACTTAAAATACACCACCAGCTCAGTTATTCCATCTGAAGACTGCAGTTTCATGCTTTTTAGCACTCATCAGCCCGGAATAGGAATCACATGAGCTAGAGGCCAAAAACCTCTTAAGGGAGCCAAGAGAGCCAAACAAACTGGTAGCTAATGCAGAATTAGCAAACCAGATGAGCGGCTGCAGCAATGGTGCGGTTCAACTCAAATATTGATGGCAAAGCATGGTATTTAACCGCATATTATTGAAGAATTAATTATTGAAGAGTGAATTTGCCGTAACTACATTAATTTTAAATAAAGACTTTTACAAAAATACGCACTTGCTTGGGTTAGATCAATCGTTTACGAAACAATTACTGGGAGTTGAACAGTAAGATAAGTCACAAATTAAAGAAACGAGTTGTAAAACTTTAATCATGAATTTCTCATTTTGAGCTCCACTGCAGATATGACTTTTGCACTTAGCACGGCAATATACCTAGTTTAGCAAGTTGGATGGGGCCCTGGAGGTAGCTCTGTGTTTTGATTGAGACTGAGCAACCCCTGATCCAACACACTCGACAGTATTGATTTGGAATGGGAACTTGGAGGGTTTTGTGACCACAAGCATAGGCAGCTGAGCCCCCCCCCCCCCAAAAAAAAGTGCTGTTAAAAGAAGGGTTGGGGGGTAGTGGCTACTGTAGCCCTTCCAATCAAAGTTCCATTCTAATGAAATAACAAGTTCATTTATTTGGAATTTTGAGTTTTTATTTTCATGAAATGGATTAATCTACCCTGTACAAAATCATTTTCCAGTCAATCATTAATGTTTAACTCTGAAAAGTGAGGAGGCTAGGTCCCCTTAACTTTTGGAAATGAGGGGGCAGTTGTAGTAATTTATTAGATTTGCCCAACAATCTGCAATGGGCATCACAGCATCAAACTGTTTCTGCTACCGGGGGTGCACACATGATGACTCTTGATGCCCCTTCCTCCACTGTATCCGGACCACAACTCACACAGTACCCTCTCCAAAAAGGGGAAGTTAAATGCCGATCCAATACTAGTTTTTTTTTTTTAATCTATTGCATGTTGTGCTGCATTTCTTACATGAATGTGGCAGCTAAACACTAGTTATAGCATTAAGTTGACAATTGTATATTTCTTTGTAGACTTTGTATTACCTTGAATTAATTATTTATATTTTTAATTGCAGCGACAAAATAAAGGAAGTTCTACCTCCACTGATTCCTGCATCTGAAAGTCAAAACTTAGTAATACCTGTTATGCCACCCTCAGCTATCAAAAAAGAACCAGGCCTTGTTGAAAGTTTGTTTTTTTCTTATTATCTTTGAGCATTTATTTTTTAATGTATTTAGGAGTGAACATTTTTTCAAATGCATCAAATGTGTTTAGTTTATTACAGAAAAACATGTTTATTGTTTGGGATTTATTTATCTTTTTAATCTCAAATACACTATATATGTTCAATGCCTTAAAGTTGTTATGGTTCCTTTTTGGAGAAATACTAAACAGTACCCTCCAAAAAAAAAAAAAAAACTTTGATGAACAATGTTTAGTTTTAGTAAATAAAAATGAGGAAAAAACTGCTTTCAGAAAGGGATATTGTAACCCTGAAACATGTAAACACATGTGCTCTACAGTTTTGAAATTTTGTACTTTAAGAACCTTGATAAACTTTTGTTCATTTCAATAACGTTTTAAAGTTAGCTAATGTCAGTGTTACAATTTCTATTGTTCAATAGCATCCTTCAGCAGTCAGTCTCACCTCTATGTATAATAGCTATCCATATCTGCAGAGTCCGTAATAATGAAACAGTAATGGAAAACGGTTGCAGCCTTAAAAATGAGTAAAGTAAACCATCATTTTGGTTTAATGTTAAAATAATGTTTAGCAGAAAGAAAATTTGAAATAAGAATAATAAATAAATAAAAGGCTCTAGTCAAAGAAAACAAAGCAGAATTCATATTATGTAATGCACTCAGCCAGTAAAAAAGCAAAACACAGGTATAGGGAATTTGTCCTTGGTAACTAATTAAATATTTCAACTCAGAAAAAATAATTTGAAAATTATGAAAAGAAGTTAATTTGAGCATTTTTGATTTACATGTAGGGTGAATAATGAAATAGTTATCTCTAAAACTCTTAGAAACATTAATCATTGATGCAAAACTTTAGTTTTAATTTTTATTTAAAATGACTTTTTCTCTTCCCAAAATGTGGTAAATTATGTCAGAAGTTCAAAATAAACATTATTATAATAATGCCTCCCCCCCCTTTCCCCATCTAAAATGCCACTTTCATTTTTTTTTCTTCTGCAATCATCAGAAGCTATGCTTGAAGAACACATGTACATTGCACAAAACATAGTTTTAAAAAATTCTAAATGGAATTTTACATATCAGCATTTGAGATGCACGAAGCCACCTTTAGGCACAGAACCAAATTTTATGGCTATAAGCATGATCATGTAGTGCGAACATAGAATACATGCAGATACTGCCTTTAATAAGTAGAGATTAATGTAGCATTTTATTAAAATTATGCATTGCATTTCATTACTACTATTAAATAAATGAGTAAATTTAGTTTCAAAATTTTTTGAGCATTTTTAGAAAAGAGAATAGATGACAGTTCAACAAAGTTTAAAACTGAGGGAAAAGTTTGATTTGAATTTAAAATCACTATTAAAAGTCTATATAAATGTATGTTCAGGCACTTAAAGATTTTTTGAAAATAAATTTTTTCTTTTAAATGTAATCTGATTAATAAAACGCTAATAAAGATGCTACTTTGCACAGAAGTAAATTGTTGCTGTTGAATTTGCTTTTTATTAATATTCAACAGTTGGATGTTTATACATGTTAAAGCTAGATGTTTTGCTTACACATTTACCATTTTGCTTTATCGGGATGCTGTTTAATTTAAAAATTTGTCTAAATGACTCTGTTTACTATCCTATAAACTTAGAATTGTCTATAAAGAAAATAATCATGCATTTATATTCCTCTTGCCCTGACTTTTTTTTTTCCTAAGATTTTTCAAAAACAGGTATTGAAATATATTTTTCCTATTTCTTCACAAGGTTCATTTTCATTCCAATGTCAAATGAAACAAAAAGTTTTTTTTTTTTTTAACGTGACCATTTCAGATTTTTATGGAACTCTCAGAAAGTAATCTATGACTCTTAAATGTATCCCCCCCCCCCAACCCCAAGTTTCATCTTTTTTTTTGTTGATGATTGAAATTTGTTAAAAATCAATCCACTCCCCCCTTAAACTTTTTTTTTTTAATACAAAGTGGCAGCAGCAGTCTTGAGACACTCTATTTCTTACTACTCAGTTTATTGTGTTTCTATTACAATACCCCTCTGTTTTATGCTTAAACAACTCTGTAATTAAATCATACATTAAGTGCACTAGTTTTTAGTTCTGCATTTAGTTTACAAATATTTTGAAGTTTTGTTTTATCAGAATTATTTATAAAGATAGATAACATAATAACTTCAAAAGCCAATATAAATTATATACCAGCACCCCTAGAGAGGTCTTAATGGCAGTATAACTGCTAGTGTTTAGTTTTCATTGAGTATTTTTCTCTGTTTCACTAAATGCTTTCACAGCTGTTGGGGAGGAGTTCTGATTTTTGTGAAACTTTGGGTATATTAGGTGGCTAGAAAAGAAACAAAATGGAACTAGTCAAACACTTCCTTGCCCTAAAACTATGGCATGTACAAAAAAGGCTAGCAGATCACTTTGACCTTTTATAAAGATAACTGAATCAGTTTGAGAAAGTAAAAAATGGTGGCATAACTCTTATTTTAAAAATAAGTATTCAAAATATGTAGCAAAAAAAATGTCCCAAAAAGTTTGGTAGAGATATTGTCACAGCATCAACATATTTAGATTAGTGTGAGGAAGTGTCAAATAGAAAAAGCAAATTCTATAAAATTACTCAAGCCTTTATTACAGTGAAACTTCAATAAGTCGAAGATGCAGGGAATGCGAAAATAATTGGAGTTATCGAAAATTCATCTTATCGAATACGAAAACAAAACTGTAGAGTAATACAAATTCCACCACTGACACTCGTTAAATTTATAATATATGAGCAAAATAGCGATAGAATAATGTATCAAAGATAAAAAATCATCACCTCAAAGCAACTGTATAGGATATCTTACTGTCTATTCCTGATATCTATTCCTGGGATTAGATGTCTTACTCTTGTTCTGAGGCGACAATACATACTTGACATAATTAATGTAGAATATGAATTCAAGAGTTTTTACTACCAGGGAAAAAACATATTTCTGCTATCAAACATTACTTTAAGCAGAAATTCGTTCTTTCGTTAAATAGTCCTTGGATACTTTTAAACCATCAGAGAAGGAGGAAAAACATCAAAGAGGGAGCACCGCCGATCAAAAGGCTTTTTTTTTTTTTTTTTTTTGGGATTTTTTAAAATTGATGAAAATTTAGAGGGACATCAAAATTTAATGAAATGTTCCTCTTCTTTGCTGCGGTACAATCGAATAAATTCAACTTTTTCTTGGTAGTTTAAAATTTTAAATATTCTCTTAGGCAATTATTTAAGTTCAATTCTAATTGTTCAGGAATTAATGAAACAGTGCAATAAACATTAACTTTCTGTAAAAATGAAAGAAAAAAGCCAGTCTTGCAAAAACCAGCAGCTTCATAGAATACCACAAAATCTCCCAAAAATAGTTCATAAACCTCCCTCCCCATTTTCACTAAAAGTGGAATTATTCCACAATCCCGAATAAACGCACTCCTCTTGATCATTTATTAAATCCCATTTTCGGGCTGTCCTTAATCAAAGCCTTGATTTCCCCTATGAGCTGTTTTTTCTTTTCTATGGAAGGAAATGAAGTAAACAATAATTTAAAACAAAATGAAAAAAACCCTGGCCAATTTATGCTGTAATAATCGGCTTCAGAGACTTATTTGATCCACTTTGTCTAGACGCAACAGCGCCAATTTCTTTCTTTTTGTTCACACTTTTTGGGGAGAAGAAAAAAGAGAAAAGATTTCGAGTTATATGAGTTAGGTTAACAAGGAAACTTTGACGACAGTCATGAAATAAAATTTGACTTAGCGAATATTTCGACTGGACGAAATTCGTTTTATCGAAAATAAATAACATTAGTTCTCCATACAGTTAGACGGGAATAAATATTCACTTCCGCTTATCAAAGTTCGACTCAGTTCTCAAAGTTCTCATTGAAGTTCGACTTACCAAAGTTTCACTACACTTCAAAAAAAAAGGGCTAAAACTTGCTGAGCACATTCCAGTCAGATGTATATCATGTGTAGCACAAAAAAAGAAAAAAGAACTGTAGCGCACATTAGATGTGTGTGATTTGCTAAGTGCCGTTGAATATGCAGTCAAGCTCATATTTCCAAAAAGCCTCATTTGTATTTCTACCATATCTTTATTTTATATTCCATATTGTAATTTATAGTCATTTTTCCTTTTTCTCCTGTAATTTCAATTTTAAAATGTTCATGATAGCTCAAAAATGTGTGTTTGAACAGAGGCATCTCAAATCTCAATTTTTGGGAGAGCGACAATCTTCAATTTGCCTAATGAAACTTCCACTTTCAGCATACACACATAGATTGTGTTGCATTTGATGAGGAGACATTAAAGCATCATTATGAAAAAAAAATAATAATGCAATTTTTGTAATTAAAGCATTAAAAAACATGCTTTTCTCTTTTGGCTGTCTTCAAATTTGCTTAATAAAGAAACTTTTTGGAATGTCACAGTGGCCTCCTATCAGAGTGCCCCTGTGTTTGAACTCTCTTTAACATTTTAAATTACAGTAAGCATCGTTTATGCGTTTCTCTTTTATGCATTTTTATCATTTACTAGCAGTACCCGCACAGCAATGCCTGTACTAAAAATCTAAAGAAAATCCATTGAATTAAAGAAAAACAAGTTACATCAAAATTACATTTCAAATGTAAAAAACTCCGTAATTCATCGCCAAATTCGCCAAGCGACTTTCTAATTAAAAAGAAAATCAATTAACATAGGCACAATGAATTTAAAATAAAGTAATAACAGTAAAATATTCATAAGCAACAAAGGCATCTTCCTCCAAAATGTTTTAAAAGAACGTAATTGAAAAATTGTTTGGAAAATGGACCTAGCGTTATAGTTGAAAATTGTCTCGAAAGTGAACCTAGTGTTATAGCAATTTCTCGAAAGAGAAGCCTTCAAAATTGGCTCAATTAGAATCGCTTATATCTCCTGTTCTAGTTGATTGAGAAAAATGGAACAAACATCATCTTGTTTGGGAAGGAAAACCCTTTCCAACGATATATAATGTTTGGGGTGAGGGGATTTTTTATCCCTTAATTAGCCGAAATTTAACTTAATTAGTGAATTAGAAAAAACTAATTCAAAATTTAGAATTTCGGCTTCAAGGTGCACGGGCCTGGGGTACGTTCGATTTTTTTTTTGTGCCATGTTTCACGGCTGTAGGTGCTATGGGGTCTTCTGGACATTGGGTACAAACAAAGAAACACCGTCACCTTTATATATACATTTGCGTTCCTTAAATTGATCCTGCAGAGTCCAATACATATTAAAGTGTACCTATTGTAAGTTTTTCCCTTTATAGGTTTTTTTCATACAGTCCTTCAAAAACATATAAACGGTGCTTCACTGTATGTATAAATTTAAAATGTTAAAAGAGTTCTCGGAACTCCATGAAACCTGCAATGGTCATGTTGAATGTCTTATTGGTTTGACCCAGAAGGTTTTTTTTTCTTTCTTATTACACAACTGGGCTGTACAATAATAGAGGAGTAGCTGTGTATCATTATTTTCTACTTTCTGCTTATTTGAGTGCTGTTGTGGGATCAAAGTGTTCATTTGAAATTCTGGCACACGCATCTTAATAAATGACAGAACATTTTTGAAATAGTCATCATTGAAATGTGATGGCTGCACGACACTACTAAACAGTGAGTGTCCTTCTAGGCAGCAGCCTCTTCATTTTGTACTGCCTGGCTTTCTGTGAGATCCTCTTGGAGACATCTGACTTAAACGTCACTTATCACAGAAACCAGAGACTGCTCTTCTAAGTAATAAGGTAGGAATTTTGGTTCTGGCATAACAGTTCTTCAAGTGTTAACTGTATTTGAGATTTCTCTTTCCGAGTTTGCAATCCGTTTTAATGCTGATTTATTGGAGAGATTTAGAGGAAGGTTTTAGCTATCTTTAAAATTATATGTTAAAACTAAGTAAGAATGTAATTGGGTAATGATTTGTATAAAGACATTTTACTAGAAAACAAGTAGTTTTATAAGTTAATATTTGTGACTGAACCTTTAATATTTCTTTGGCAGTTTGATATTCATTAATATTTCATAATTAATATATATTTAAAGGAAAGAAAATAATTTAAGGGGAATTAAAGGAAAGAAGGCTTTAATATTTCATGATAACTCTTGAAATATTAAAGCCTTTTTAGCTTCTCATTATTGAAGGGGTTTTTTTTTTATGTCTGTAAATATAAATTAAACTTGAATGTTTCTCTCTGGATTTTAGTCCGAGGATTATGAAATTCTCCAGAACTATATAATATCCTTTTCTAATAAGCTTTGTTTCTTTTTTAAGATTAAAAAATAAAAAGAAAAATCTAGCCTTGACAGAGTTTTTTTCCAAAAGAAAAGACTGCAAGTTTTACTTCTGAAGTTGAATGGGGTAGGACGGGGGTTTCTAAAGTGGATGCCCTGGTACCCTAGGATGCCGTAACAAGAGGCAAGGGGTACTGCAAAATCTCCATGGTATCGATATATTCATATCACAGTGATTGCCTAGGGTGCCGTGAGAAAATTGCTTCAAAAGTGCTGCAAATCAAAATAGTTATGGCACCCCTGAGGTAGGGATTGATTTTGGCTGGATAAATTTCAAGAGTCATCAAATGTGTACACACAGTAAATTAAACAGAACACTATTGTACCAAATAGTTTCTAAAAATCTGCAAACAGCTGTTCAAGGAACTGTTTTATCAGCACTAAAAATGACTTCATCAAGTAGCAAGCATGTGTAAAAAAGAACCAATACACTTTGTACACAGTACACAACCAGTAAGTACACTTTGTGTACAACTTTGTAGGCAGAAGATTTTTGAAGCTACCTATAGAAAAGAGGGAATATCATCTTTGATATACTTTGTGTAACAATGAGTCCCAGAATTTGAGATGTCAGAAATAAATCTCTCTGGTAGTTTTTCATAATAGGTTCTACTCAAGTTACAAAATGAAGGTGAAAAACTGAATACAGTAGAACCTTCTTTTACGCGGGGCTTATGTTCCTCGGAAATGCTGCATAAATTGAGACCTAATACTAGTGTTAAAATAGGGGTTTGGTTCCATTGATAACAAAATACTTCATTCTAGTGATGACTAATTGTATAATAAGCTTAATGTGTACTTATATCGACTTTTATGCACAACATGAAATAAAGAAAAATAAATTAATTTTGTGTTCAGTTTATAAAGAGGAGCTGGCTATGCTAGTCTTTCGGCAGTCATAAAGAATTTTTCTCTAATTCTTTGCAGAGCACACACATCCATGATCACTTGCGTCATTTCCATGATAGAATCTTCTTTCACTAACAAATCAGAAAGATCATTTCTATTGTCTGGGAATGGCTCAAAGTTTTCAATGTGAACGTTTTTGGTTGTGCGTCACCAACGTCCGTATCATCGTTGGTTTTGGCTTCCTTTGTCACTCCTAAAAGCTCTTCTTCCAGTGTGTTCTGAACTGTGTGAGTTTAATAACTTTACTTCTGGAAGGAGCTCTGGAACCAATTGCATAAAATGTCTCCAGTGGCCCAAGCTCGATTATTAGCACACAAAAATGCAGTTGATTAGCGTAATCTGCAATCCTTAGGAGTTTGGATTTTGAAAGAGGAGAAAATTTTGGCTGTTTGCATTGCCGCATCCACATAAAATCTAAATTCATCTGCATAAAATAAAAGTGTCAAATCTTAAACCATGTAAAATAAACCCGCGTAAAACGAGGGTTTACTGTATTTCTAAATTCATTAAATAATAAAATTCCAATGAAATTGAGAGTAAAAGTTCTTAATATCTGATTTCTTGATTCAGTTTTCATGCTTTTTTTTTAAATTTAACTACATGAACAGGTTCTGTTTGCTATATATAAGAAATTCTTCATTAAATATATGATCTGGCAGCTCAGCTTTGGTTGTCATTGTTGTTCTGAGGTACAAATAAAAATAGGTTCTTCTGCTTCACGTGTAAATTGATATTTTTAAAAAAGATTGTCTTGTTTTTTGAAACTATGAGTCAAACATTGACTCGCAAAATTTCTGCCCAAAACAGAATTAAACTCAACTGTAGAAAAACACTGAAAGCAGTGTTTTTAATTTTTCAAAAAGTCTTGACCTGCTGCAAAAAATAATACCAAACGCTTAGTATCCATAATCAAATTTCAATTATTTTCCATTGTTATTCAAAAGGAGGAGGGGCAGTGAATAAAAGTTTGATTGATTTCTTTCAAAATTATGTACATTATCACCGCATTATGCACGTGATCTTCCCAATGTTTGGAAGTTTTTTGTACGGATTAGTGCATAATGAAATTTTTCTGGACATATTCAAAAATAACAAAAGCACTTATTAGTATGTATGGATTAAAATAAAAATCATTTTTTTATTGGAGGGGGGGGGGATCTTTGATTTTTGGAAAGTAATTAAACTTTTATTGACTAAATCCATTTTTTTTTCTTTTAGATTCTTGTCCTATGTCGGAATCTTCCACTAAAGATTCAAAGCTAATGGAAGCATCACCCCGTAAAAAGCCCAGAAAGCAACTTCTGTAAGAAACTTCTTTGAACTTTCATGCAGTTTCTAAACTGTTTAACTGATTTATAATATCTGTACCTCAGAGCTGGACTAACATAAGTCCAAAAATTGCGATTTTCTGTTTTTTAGTGCGTTGTATGTGGAACATTATTCTGCATCAAGCCATGTGAATGTAATCCTTAAAATAAAATTCTTTGCAATTATTTAACAGTGTTAAAAGAGCGAGAGTCCAATAATTTGTTTTTTCCCTCTCCTCTAAAGTCGTGCTTACATTAGTTTCGCTCTGAGGTACAGATATGTAGTCCTATGCATGAAATTGTTCATATGTAGGTCAGTCAGTGCTGTAGTTGGGGAAGAACGCCGGGTTCACCGTTCTCCAAAACATTTGGTTTTTTATTGTAACAATAATGCAAATTTAAAATGAATTAGTTTCAAATCACCTTTTTAAAATTAGTCTACCTTTTGATTTAAACCCACTGAAAGTGAAAAGTTTAGGTGTTGTTTCATGAACATTGTTTCTTTTAATAATTTATGCCAAAATTACAAATTTATTTGTTGGAAAATTTTTATTAAACCTTTTCCCTTTAGCGCTGCTAATGAGCTGATGGAGACACATTCCTCTGATGGTGAAGAAAATAATTTTGATGTAAAAATGAGAATTAAGGAAGAACTTGGCTTGAAAGGTACTTTTTCATTTAATTTCTGTTTTATTTATTATTATTACAGTAAATTTTGTCTTGCATTACACCATACACTTTGTGTATATTGTTCTATTCATGCCATGCAGTGGCGCACACAAGGGAGAGGATCCGGATGCCCTGGACCCCTCAAGGGCAGTCAAAGATGATTTTCTGTTGAAGTCTAGAATTACCACAAATATCCCTATTTTGCAAACTCTGTAGATTTCTGTAAGTTCAAAGAAAATCTAAAGTTGATGCAAATGATGCATAAAATTCGACATTTTGAACGAATTTTCCGCCGAATGAGTGTAATTTATAGCATATTTAAATTTTCTTATTTGAAAGAATCTGCAGAAATTGCAAAATATCTGCTAAATATCTTTGGTTTGAAGATATTTGCAAAAAAAAAACTGCAGAAATTCTACAGATTTCTGCAGAAAATTTGTCGAAGTTTTCCTTTCACATTTGAACATCTGTTATGCGAGATATGTCACAAATTTAGTAGTATTTCGCTTTTGGGACGTCAAATACACCAGGCCTCAATACATTTTGATGTTGCTGTCCTTTATTGGTGGTTTATTTTTCACAAAAATAGTGCTAGCAATATCTGTATGATCGCAAAGATTTTTAAAAATTGCTATTTTGGCAAAATGTATTATTAAAAAAGAGTTTATTACCCTGCTTGAAGCAAAATTGGTTTTGGAAATGAAAATGTTAACTAATTAAATGCAAAAAACCTGCGAGTTCAACTATTTTGTTATTAGTTAAATCGTTTCATTTATTTATTTTCTTTTTCCTTTTTGTGTGAACAGGCTTATGTAATTTTCACACATTGTCTGTAATGAATGAGCAAACTTATGGCATTTACTTCTGTTTTGTCCTCCTAATAATGTTTTGAATTCTGCACATTACAAAGCCTATCAAGCGACAATACAATTTTATTTTACTTGAAACTTATTGCTGTAGAATCTCCCCCTCCCCTTTGTTAATTAGTTATTTTATTTTTCCATGTATGTAGCAATTTTTAAGTTTGCCATGTAGCTTTGCAATTTTTTTTTCTTTGAACCTAATATGATTAAAAAGGTAGTTTAAACTAGCAGGGGTCTGTCCAGGATTTTTCACAGGGTCCGTTTTTTGTGAAAAATAAAATAATTTTGTGAAAAATGAATTAATTTTGTGAAAAATCAAAAAATTTTGCAAAAAAAAAATTTTTTTTTTTTTTGTTAAAACGAAATTTTCGAATTTAGAGATGGCACAAACTGCATCAATTAAACTTAAAGTTGAGCGTTTTCCTCTTCTACGTCGAGAAAATCATTCTGAATTTTTTTTCTGATATTTGGCAAGGGGGAGGGGGGTATCGCTCTTTCAAGTATCAATATTTATCTACCATTCTACATTATGTTGAATTATGCTAGATATATTTGTGTACAGTACTTAAAATAATTGTAACAAAAATATAAATAAATAAAATAAAATTCAGAATAGGGTTCAGCAATCAACTTTTTTACCCAAGACACTCTTAAAAGGCAGAAAATTTCGTTTAAAACTTATGAATTCCGTGATTTTAACAAAAATAAAAAGATATTTCAATTGTTTACCTCTTAACAAAGCGTAATAATCATCAAAAATTCGAAAAATCCGATTCCCATAGCGATGCAAAGAGATCGCAATTCTCAAAGTGAAGGCATCAAAAGTATAAAAAAGGCTTGTAAAAGAAATATTTTTGATAAAATTATTTTAAAATAGCATTTCAGAGTCCTATGATAAACATATCGTTAATATATGTGGACACAGTTGACCCAAAAAATAAAACCATCTATTCAGCATTTTAATTTTTGACTCATAACAGAAAATGGAATTTTGCTTTAAAAACTTGAAATGGGAGTTCTAACAGAAATAAAGAGTCTTTTCATCTATTTGAATCCTAATAAAGTGAAGTTAGCTTGAAAAAAGAACAAAATATGATTCTCATATCGGATGTTAAAAGATTGCATTTTTCCAAATGTAGACATCTAAAGAAAAAAAACGGTAATTAAAAGAGTTTATTTAAAGTTAATCATCCTTGTTAGCATCGAAAAATCAAAACCCATATAATTTTCTCCCAAAATAACAATTAAACATCGCACCGCACCGTAAAAACGCAAATATTGAAAAGCTGGCAAAATGATGAGAATATTTTCTAATCAAGTCATTATAAAGGTTCAACGCCAGACGCTAAGTGGTGATAATTTTGAAGTTGGTAACCCTATCTGAAGTGATCATATTTTTTCCTCACCCTTACTATCCCTTTGCAGTTCTAAGTTCATTTCGCAGACATATATTATTATTGTTCATTAAATCATGAGCGGAGAAAAGTGCTTACCAATGCCTTTTCAGAAAAGTTTACAACAACACCGCTGCTAATTAGCTGTGATAAAACAAACAACCATTATATTTATTTGGCAGTAGCAATTATTTATCCCTTGCAGGAGTATCCCAAGAGTGCCGATTTTTTTTTTTCTTTTTTTTCAAAATTAGCCGATTTAGTTTAAGCTGATCCCTCTAATTTGACTTTAAAAAAAGGTTCCAAAAATTATCGGTTTATACACAGAAATATGCGTTATTTTGCTTTCAGATCTGCTCTTGCAATAAACAATTTGTGACAGATCCGATCTTGTATATCAGAATTTTGTGAAGGGTCCGTTTTGTTTGATCGGGATTTTGTGAAAGGTCCGTTTTGGTTGATCGGATTTTTGTGAAGGGTCCGTTAACGGACCCAAATATCCTCTGGCCAGACCCCTGACTAGGGATAATCTGCAGTCTGAAACTTCTTTAAATGTTGAAGTAAACTCATTAGTGCTCAGTAAAAAATGGTCTACATTTTTATTTTTAGGAAGTAAAAAAAGGGAAATATATTTATTGGGGAATATATTATTTTCCTGATGTATACAATTAATAGCTAATCATCCTAGAATATATGAGATGAAATTGTACTAATATTCAACTTGCTAGGTTGGCAGCTCAGTAATTAAATTTAACTTGATTAATAGAATTGACTTAGCTGTTGGAGCTACCAATTTTATGTGATCTAAAATCTGGTACAAGTTACAAAAGTAAACCCTGGATGATAGCTATTAATAAGTTTACCAGGTAATTGGCCATTTGATATTACAAATTATTTTCCTTTTCAGATGATGAAAAATCAAAATATGTAACTTACTACAAAAGGCCATCTATGTCACTTTTGAGTAGTTACCGACAATCATGGAAGGCTAGACATAATCATTTTGCTAGATACTCGGATGTCAAACCGAAAGGTAATTGCATAGTAATTAACATTATAATATGTAACTTTTCCTACAAAATTTAATTTTTCATTATATGTTACGTTGGTTACTTTGTACAGTAGACTCCCACTTAACCGGCCTCCATTTAAGCAGATCTCCGGTTTGACCAGCCGTATTTCACTTTAGAAGGAAAATCAAAAAACAAGTTAGCAAAAAAAGACAAAATGTATAATAATTATAAAATAAAAAATAAACTTGAAAAAAGGGAATTGTTAATTTTTTTAATAAATAGGCTCCAGAATATGTGTACAGGAATGGAATGATTAGTATTCAGATAAATTATAGAGATGATCATGAACTGCTCTCAATGATGAAGCTGTGAGTTATACTTCACTGATTTATTAAAAGCGATTCTCATTAACTATGTTGCATATATGATTACGCCCACTCCAAGCCTGAGCGGCGCTGTCGTGCAAATGTCCTTTGAGCGCCTTTATGCCGTGATGTAAGAGAGAAATATTACTAACACTTGGAGTGAGATTTTGTAGATGAATACATAAAATTACTTTAAAAAACAGTGTATGAATATTTTATTTTGGTAAACATTGAACGTTTTTACTTCATGCCTCAAAGTTATTGCGAGTTTAGTAGCTCCTCTAATATGTGCGATTGGCAAGTGCATAGGCCAATCAGAAGAGAGTATAACTCCTCCTGCACTAAGTGCTGTCCTGGGTTAGTTGGGGGGAAATCCTGATATTAGCAGTTGCTGACATATTTCACGATCACCATGACTCCACCATCAATGAAAATGACTCCCATCATATCCCAACACATATAGAAGGAACAAATACATTGGGAATGGCATTATGCTATGTGGAACAACAAGCATTGGCTTCCTCTATTGATATCATGCTACTTAAAAAATGGCAAAATTATGCAGCAAGTCGTCAAGATTCAAACCTTCAGCAGAAAAAAAAAAGAATTTTTTTAAACAAAAAGCTTCTTAATTTAATTTAGTCACTTAATAAATGCTTATTTTTATGCTTGTTTAATGCAACTTGATGCTGGTTTAATTGTTTAATATTGTTTTAAATAGTGTATTTTCATCAAATAGATGATTATTTTATTCATTCTCCACTTCAACCGGATTACCCCCTAGTCCCGTTTAAGATGGTTAATTGGAAGTCTACTATACACCCGTTTCAGTTTTTTGATTGTTGAATCTAGTTCAAATTGAATGCACATCATTATAAGTTAACATTTTAAACAATGTCTAAACATACTATTTTTATTATTCATTGTTTTTTTTAACCCTATTGGAAAAAGAGAGTAGTGGATTTGATACAAGTTTATGTATACTAGGTTTCAGCAGGAATACTTTGGCAAAACATTTTTATGTACGAAGAGATAAAACTTTTTTAAAGAATTTTTTTATCTAAAATTTAAGAAGACTGAAATATGAGTAATAAAATTATTGAACCACTACTGTTGTAAAACTAAATGTGTCTGAGGGTTCTATTTTGCTCAGGAAATTTCCTAAACAGGTATTGCTAACTAGTACTAGATTGAGTCAAAAGTTTTTTCATATTTTCACCTACAAAAGAAATGCACAACGAGCCCCAGTTGGTGGAGGTGTCGATTGATGGTACTTTGGGAAGGACCAAGTTCTGCTGATAATTAATGCTCGGGTGCTAGAACTCAGCTGGTGTTGGATAGCTTCCTTTTGTTATCGACTACAGATCTTGGTTTCTCTTCAAGGGTCGTATCACCTTCCTTGAAACACTTAAACCAATTATGAGCAGTGCACTCATTCACAGAACCTGGACCCTCAACATCATTCATTTCTTTTGCCGCTACCCTTGTGTTAAGACCTTTTTTCGAGAGGAAACACAAAATAACACATTGCTAGCTTATCATCTGCCATTTGAGAGACTGCAATGTCTACACAGGTACAAGAAATCACAGCAACTGATAAGGATTATCAAGGACAAACTCCGCTCTACCATTTTAGATCAGCTGTGCAGGAACTGTAATTTGCATATGTTACATTCAGGCCTGCCAATCCAGGACAGGGAAAATACGAAAAAACTTTTAACTCAACCTGGTATTAGTTTCAAAATTAACTGCAAAAAGTAAGTATCACTAGTTAGAAATACCAGTTTACAATATTTTTTTTAGCAAACTACTACTTTAATTAATATTGCAAAAAATTTGAAAATTTCCTTTGTTGTATTTAATGACACTTACTGCACCTTCCAATGTGCTAAAAAAGTTGATATTTAGTTTCAGTAGTAGAAAACTTTTAAAATGAACTCAATAATCCAATAAAATTACATTTCAACTATATTTTTAATAGTTACTTTATTGATTTATTGCTATGATATACAAGCAATGTGGTAAGAAGTTGTACTTTAAGCTTTGAATTTATTGTTGTGTGCTTGATAAGAAAAAGTCTAACTACATTTATCAGTTAAATCTAAAATGAAATTAAAAGTCAATTTTGTATGGGGAAAAACTCCAACTTGTTGACCAATTCCTCCAACATAGATTTTTTTAAATGCTTTTAACTACTGTTAAAAAGTTACTTTAATTAGCCTTAATATTTCTTACTAGAAGAAAAGAAGCCTACAGTGAATGAATTAGCTAATCAGAAAGGTGTATTGCAGCATGTAAATGGATGGAAAGTATATCATTTAACAGCTCAGATGGATGAAGTTGTAAGTTTTTTGAAATCTATATTTTAATATTTTCCGGGGATTGAAGGAAAAATAAATTCCCTTTCAGGAAGATTGCCCATTTTTTCAGTGATACATGAAAAGGAATATGTTAGCCAAGACCTTTCAAAAAAAAAAAAAGATGGACATTGTTTCCTGCTCAGAGGTCAAAAGTTTCTCTGGGAGGGGAGGTAGTCAAGTGACAGACATTCCCCCATCTCATAAGACTACTTGCAGAGTTTTTGCTTTAACAATATTTTCATAAGATATTAAGCCTTCTTTAATGCTTTTTTTAAATTTTTATCCCTTTCCTTGAATTTTGCATCAAGAGGGTAAAAATAAGGTTGAGCCAACTTTGAACATTAGACCTTTGCTCTTGTATCTTGCTGCATAGTTGGCACGATAGCTTTTACCATTGTCCCTATGTGTCATCACATAGGTATCACAATATGATTTAGGATCTGTGTTGAATGTTGTAGGATCCTATGAAAAACTTTAGGAACATGCAAATAAATAGAAACTTTCAGGGACTGTATTTCTATCCAAATGGAAAGAATGAAGAAATAAATGATTGAATTAATGAAAACTGTAGAGCTTAGTTTAATTAAATTATTTTTTCTTTGGATCTTGTTTACTCGAATGTTGAATAGTTGTTGCATCTGTATTTGTCTGGTAAAACTACTGATTCATTCTGAAAACTACTGAAAATTGCCAAGATTGCTACTGAAAGCTTTAATATGAGAGTGGCATCTCTGGTATAACTTTTATTTCATAATGTAAATATTATTGCATCAAATATGAAACTATGTAACTTAAAAATATATATTTTCTTTAAAAGATCAATGTAGAAGAATCTGTGTACTCTCGGTTGACTGATTTATTAGACTTTGTAGAAAATGACCCACCAGCAGCACTCAGAACCAGGAGTTTGTCAAACTCAGATGAAGATAAAATCTTGAATAAACTAACAGATTTAATTAAGGTAAGCTTTTTAATAATCATTTAAGAAAAAACATAGATCTTAGTTTAACTCTAAACATCCCAAAACAAACAAATATTGTAGGGTGAACAAAAGGCGCCCGTATAGGGGAGCAACAGAGGGCTCAATCCCCCCCCCCCCCACTTTGAAATTTGAACTTCCTTGCTTTTAGTACTTTTTTCATTGTAAAAATGTGAAAACATTTCTTCTCCAGCCGTTAATGAATAAGTTATTAAATACATCAAATTTTTTAATAACTCTAATCTGCACTAAAATCAGTTTCCATGGGAAAACAATCCTGTTAAACCATGGGGAAAATATCTGAGCTTTCCCTTACAATTTTGCATATGGGCGCCCTTGGGGTGAATAAATTCTCACACTTTGAAATTTTTATTTCAGTAAGACAAAATAAAGCACACCAAAAGTTTTTGCAGCTAGTTGAAATATCATTCATTGTATTTTTACAATAGATTATTAGAATAGTTCTGCTTTTTACTTTCTTAATAAGCTTTGGATTCTTATCAGATCCATCACAAGTGGCATGTACCCTTCCATTCGGATTTCCTGCTTTATCTTTTGCATTACTTTTGAATTTGCTCAATTTTTGGATTTATAGCTGTGATATTTGATTACACAAAATAATCAAGCACGTTCAGGTCAGGGAAGTTGAGTGGTTGTGGCATCCATTCTTGAGCAAAAAGCTAATTTTTGCGGCACCACTTCTAAAGGAAACATGTGCTATGAAAAGGGACACTGTATTGTTGGAATTAGCATTATTCTGTCCCATGAATGCAATGGATATTGGGGAGTAAAGTCTTAGTCTTTATAATAATGAGCATTGATTTTTACCCCCTTTTCAATGAAAATTAACCAGAGTTGAAATAGACCCGCAAACCAGTACAGGCGAAGCATTTTGATAATAGGGAACATAATGCTGGCTCTCAGACATGTTATCAACAGTTAACTAGATACTGACCATGTTTTATCATTTTGGGGGATGAACCTCTACTGTTTTATGAATAGTTTCTCTCATTAAAAGAAAATCATTCTTAACGTCCCAAAAAAGTTTTTCTTCCACCCTCTGCTTCCTATTCATCATAGTAGAGTCTGAAACTCGAAAATTTGATTTTTCTATTAACTTTGCACCCTAGATTTTTTTTTTTTTTTTTTTTTTTTTTTTTCCAGAATGTTTAACATTGGTTGCTTCCCTATTTTGAGCTCTTTTGTTCGTTTTTTAGCAGTTTTGTTCTATCATTGCCTGACCCTTTTCAAGGTTTTTTCTGAATGGATTTCGATAAACCAAATCTTCTTCTATCATTGACGAAGGACAGCTCGTTATACCTTCAGATAGTTTTGTAAATGAAATTTTCATCAAGTTGTTAAAATTTTACCCTTCATCCCAGGTAAAGAAAAAATAATTCATGCAAACATTTAAAATCTTATATGAGGTAAATATATATAAGCTATTATTGAACCTGAAAAAGAATTAGGACTACGATAACACACATTATTGTTTAAAGTGCTTCAAAATATTGTACGAAAACTTATAGTAAATTGTATTTAATCGACTTTAATATGTACGGTGTGTCGAAATTCTCTCCCGAATTTGGAAGGCCAACCAAAACGAAGCATGTTACCAATACAGCACCAACGTTGACTTTATTGGACAAAGAGTATAAATTTTGTTTCCCGAATTTTCCTAATTTGGCAGATATCAAGTCAAGTTTATATCTTGTTTCACTCACTGTGACATATTACTATTAATGGTAACAAATGCAGTTGTGATATTTTGGTGTAAATCGTGTAAACCCTGTGGCACAAATATGCGATCTTTGATGTAACCCCATAAAAAAAATTGTATTGAGTTAGGCCAAGAACGAGGTGGCCAGGGAAGAAGGTGACTATTGTCACTAGATACTCGTCCAATCCAGCAACCAGGAAGCTCATTATTGAGGATTCTGTTATATAACGGAGTAGTGCTCCACATTGTTGGAAAATGAATGACCATTGATTGAGACATGTTACTGCAAATGAAACAATTAAAACATGAGATTTGATGTCTGCCTGCATTGTAAAAGGTTCCCATATCGAACAATTAGGGTAACACAACTTGTACAGCTTCTTTCTCTAGTAAAGTCAATGTTGTTGTTGTATTGGTAATATGTTTGTTTTAATAAACCTCCCAATCCTCAGAGGGAATTGTGACACATCCTGAATGGTAAGTAAAAACATTTTTCATTTTTTTACAATAACTATGGTGAAGGTATTTTTTAATTAATGTCTGCATTTATTGTATTGAATAAATAAAGATGCAAATCGTTATTTTTTTTTAAACTATTTTAGGGTAATTTGCAAAGAAGTAAAATTGTTCAAGAACAAGTGTCCGAATCAAAACAACAGGCAATAAAAGTTCTGGACCATAAAATGAACATTGTTGAAATGATAAACAAGTATATCAGTAAGCGTCCTTTGAAGAAAAAGGAAAAGACATGACTATGACATTAACATTTTTTCTTCTCACAAAGATTTTATTTTACATCATGCTTTTTATATGCATGAATATTTGTATAGAAATTCTTTATTCTACTTTGAGGCATTTCATATTTTAAATACTTGATTTTTGTCAGATTGAGATGTTTGTATTTTACTGTAATTGTTTTAATCAGTTTCTATTTTCTAGCCCTGTATAGCCCTTCAATATCTGATAGGTTTATATCTGTAAAATATAAAATCAATGTGAATATATAAAAAGGGTGTTTTAATGAAATGTTGTACATAAAATTTATTGGCAAGAAAAATGCAATATTGGTTTATTGTACATTGGAGATTTTATCGCATAAATATATATGAACAAATTATATATTCAATTTATTTTAATTTTCTAAAATAAAAAAGTAATAATTATTAATTTTTGAATAACAAAGAAAGCTTAATTTAAAAGAATTATGTTTAATGTACACATATTGGCTTTAAAATGTATATATGAATTTTAATTGTCATTATTCATTGCCTGTGTCAAATTTCAATTGCTTTTTGTAAACTATCTTTTAGATCATGTCAAAGATCTTAACATTTTAAATAATGACAATTTATATGCATTTTCCACAATAATCCTAGCAGTGTATATATTTTTAACATAAATGTGGAAAGCCTGTTGTAAATATTTGTCTTATTTGTAACAAAATAAATGCAGTGTAAATGATCATCAACCCATGATTCATTTTTCTTTTCTTTTGAATGATATTGTACCTTTTGAAAACTTTTATTTCATTTTAAAATCAAATAGTGCTCAACATTTTTTTAAAATCTTAACTGATAAATGCAATCAATAAAAATTGGATTTACACTTTAAATATTGCTAATTTTAGTTGCAATAACAAATTAATAATAAAACCAGCACTTAGTCGTGTACGTGTAGAAGTTTATTAAATAACTAGTTAAATTTATCATTCTTCTAAGTACATTTACAATTCCTTAGAAATCGACTTTGAAACTTTTTACTGAACTCTAAGCATATGAGACACAATTACTAATTTACGCTTTTTCTGAAATATGTATTACTGTCAATCCCATTCAATCTAATGGGGGGGGGGGAATTAACTTTTTTTTTTTAAATTTATTACAGAAAAGAAATTTTATAGAATGTCTTATAAGTTACTAATAAAGGAAGTGTTAAAGGTGGTATATTTTTCTGTTATAAATTTCTTTACTGTATTTGTACTTTTTCTTTTATTTCAAAACGAAACCTACACTCAAAAGGTCCTTCGTATAATGCTGTTGTATTGATAGTTTACACTAAAGATCGTATCCTTAAAATAAAAATACACAATTTATTCTTGCATTTGTATAGAAAATTTTAATTGAACAGTTAAAAGCATGACACATTTAACTTAAAGAACAAGCTCTCTAAATATTCAAAAATTGCTTGCATTTACTTGATATGTTTTATCTAAATTGGGTTGCATATGAAAGATGGTACAAAAGAAGATAAAATTAGTGTATATTAACCACAAATTTAAGAATGCTACAAAGAATGATTTCATCTTTATTGAAAAATATATGAATATTTCTCCATTGAAATGTAACGATTTCCAATTCGAGAGAGATTTTAATCTATATTCTTTTGTGCAGATTCAACTAATTTGTTCAATAAAAAGTCTTTGTCACGAGCTTCAAGAGCAATTTGTGCTCTTATTATTTTGGTCATTTTTCGGTGAGTGACAGCTACAGTCCAGTAGTAATAAATAGATAAGCTGCAATAAAATCAAGTTACAGATCAAAATCTAAAATAAGAAATTTATATGACCATTAACATTCACACTCAATCAATTCAGAAAATGAACTTATCAAAATGCATTGAAAAGTTACTATGTTAGCTGACAAACAGGACTTCTTTCTTAAAGCTGCTTTCTAAATAAGATAAATAATTGACTTTTCTAATAAAATTTGGATATTATAGTAACAACAGCAACTTAAAAATTTGCAAATTATCAACAAATTCCAAAACATAAACTTAATTCCTACGGCTTTTAGTAACAAGTCTCGAAAACAATTGGTGAAATAAATTACAAAGAAAGAGAACATTTAAGACATTTCTTGTAAAATTTAGAATCAATGTATTCTAAATCGGAGGGTTGAGTTATGAACATTTAAGAGTAATGCAACATTCACACTACGTCCGCAGATCCGTCACCGACGTATGCTTTTCCCCCTAAAACCAGTTTTCGACCGGCGTTGCCATGACAGCAAGCCGTATTGTACGGGACCTGTTGACGGGACGAGAAGCCAGATTTCTGACGGCTCTGACGTCCGTAGAGTTGGGCGTCGCATTGCATTGGTCTCTACGAGATGAGCCCGCTCTCTCTATTGGATGAGAGACTGACATGTGCCTTTTCCGCGTTCCGCAAAGTATGAATGCTTCTCCCTTTTCGGAAAACGTTACTCTGTCCGCTTTACGTGGCGAACGTGATGTGCGGCCGCTGTTTGAATGTTGCATAAGTAAAAATGTGTTTCTGACATGGGTTCAGGACTAACACTGAGTTCTACCACTAAAACAGTTGCTTTTGTAGCCCCAAATATGAAAAATAGTGTAAAATAGTCGCCAGATGCAGAAAAGTTTTTGAAAGATGCTCTTATTTAAAAAAAAATTATGTCATAATACTTTGATAAACAGACATCTTTGCTGTGTGTTATGTAAGGGGGAGCACTCAAAACGGGGGGCTATACCTATGTGTGGGGTACATTTCCAGAAAAGTGTCCCTAAGCAACCCTACGAAGAATTTAAAAACTTGAAAAAATGCTGTCAGACTTTAGTCCAACACTTTTAAATAAACACTGAACTCAAAAGAAACAAACGATTACAAATTCTGGTATAATATCACATTATCTCACTGTTAATAAAAAATATAAGTAAAAGACTGACTGCATAAAAAGTTCCCGAAACGCCACATTTGTAATGTTTCTGATCATGTAGAAAATAGCATCTGTTTTCAAAAAATAAATGTAATAAGTCTACAAAAAGTAAAGAAACAAAAATTTACTTACATTCATTTGGAATACATACAACAGTAAACAAAAATAGAAGAAGTGCAAGCAAAGTTTGCAAAAATTACGATCACAAAACCTACACCCTTATGAAAATCGTGAATACAAAAACGAAAGGTTTTGTACTGAAGTATGAACATTATATTTTTATGATTGTGAATATGTTCATTACATTTTACTTCCTTGCTTAAAAAAAAAAAAAAGAAAGGAAAGGCTCTATTAAAACTGTAGAAAATATGTTACCTCAATAAGATGAAGGCTGGTATGAAGAAGAATGCACTAAACAAAAAACAAGTAAAATCAGCAAATGATGGTGACCACTGATGTAATAGGTTTGTAATTGCATCCATCATGACATTATAATACCGAAAAGGGCTGCATCCAGGAGATGTTTCAATGCTGCAAATATGTAATACAACATGAATGTTCAACTCCAAAAATTCATGATTAGTTTAAAATCTAGTAGGCAAAATATTTTTTCATTTTGAAAAATTCAAGACAATGCAATGGGAAAGAGGTTTAAAATACATAGTCAACTATAATAAATCTACTAATACACTATAAATTAAAACAAATGTGAAAAAAAATGTAAAATATTCTGCTTTACCAATTGTGCATTTCTAAACTTACAATATTTTGTTTTAGTTTTAAACCTTTACCGAGAAAAAAGAACACAACACATTTCTAATTCCATTATTACAGCAAATTTTATTGGCAACCATCATAAGTTTTTTTTTTCTTTTCTCTGAAGTTCAAAAGAAATAAGCTGTTTTAACTTGGTTTTTTTTTAAAGTTCGTTTTCTACCTTTTTTTTTAATAGAAAAAGGATTTCAGCCCCCCCCCCCAACTGGATAATTAAATGATAAAAACATGAGATCTGTTGTATTCAGTACGCTAGTTTAAATTCAATTAAAGAATGCTTGTAAAACACAAGTTAATTTGATCAAAAGTACAAAATGTGTCTGAAGTATTTGGTTTCCGAATTAAAAGTCTGTAACAATAAGAGTGGTTATAAATGAGTAAGCAAAAAGTAATAATTAGTTTAGTCACAAAATGAAAGATGACGGACATCGGAAATATGACTTTACCAACTATTTTTTTTATACTAATCAGTCTAAGAAAACTATAATAATACAGAAGAAAATACTCTTGTCAGATTTCAAAAAAATTAAAATAATTAATGATAACTGATATTTGAAATTGTGTTTCAATGAATTCAACTTAAACTTTAATACAGCTAAATAAAATTTCACGGAGTAAGTGAAATAAATTCTAAACTATTAATATTGTTTTTAAATTCCTTATAATACTTATACCTTGTAAGAGCATATCCATGGACAACAGTAACAACAAAAAATGACAATTTTAAAATTATCATAAAGATAGCATTAATGCGGGCTGCTTTATAAGCTGTAGGTGCAGGAACTGTATGATTCAAAACAGCATTCTATAAGATGATAAATAAAATAAAACATTACTGCATAAAACTAAACATAAAAACTTCAATAATTTATCATAAAGTCACATACAAAAAAGTTCACTTACTCGTTTTAAATAAAATATTATTATGAACTTTATAATAGTGAAAACAACAATGAGTGGTGAATATATGATTCCAAGCCTGAAATAACAATTATTAAATTAACACAGAAGTCAAACGACAATTTTTAGAAAAAAATTGAATATTTTGTTAACATCAATATTTTTATTTAAATATTGAACTTACCAACATAAAGTCTGAGAATAAACTAAAGATAACACTTGACTGGGGATATCAAAAACTTGTCTACCAACCAATTCAGTTACTTTGTTTCGAAATTTTTGGACTATACAGCTAGAAAATAAACATTTTATTTTAAAAAATATCTATTAAATTCTTGTTTTGATAAAGATAAAAGGAAAAACAATAATGGAAGACTTGCAAAAGAATTGGATTGAATAGTATGTGTGATTTAAACTAAAAGTGCAAAAAAAGGGGGAGGGTGGAGAGAAATGCAGACTATAAGAATTTTAAAACTACACTTCAAACTTTTAAGAATACAAAAGATTTAATTTATAGTACATCATTCAATTTTCAAAATACAGTTCCCCACAATAACTCGACAACTACCCTTTTGTCACTAAGTCCTGGGAATGCTATATAAAAGAGACAATGTTAGTTCCTTTGTCTGTGATGCCCAGGTGACCTCAGTTTGAAATTTGGCGCAAAATTCGTACCCTGGAGGTCTGCTCCTCGAAGCGTTTTTTTATTGGATCTCAAATTAGTTTTTTTTTCTTTTTTTAAATTCATTTTTTAAGCAAAAATTTCTTAATTTACTAAGTGGGGGTGAAAAAGTCTCCCCAACCCCTTTGCAATATATGTCGTTAAAGGAGTGCCCCCCCCCCCCTCTTTCAAGGAATTTGCTCTACTGCTCTCACGTTACCAGAATAGGAGGTTTTTTGAACAATTTACTTGCAATTTTTTAATATAATTTCATTAATAATTATATATCTTAAATTAGTATAAACAACATATCAATTAACCTATTTTTAAATATTGTACAAAAGGTAACATCTGCATCAAAAACAAGCTTTTCTTTTATTAAGTTGTAAAACTGATTTTGCACAATATAAAGGGGTTCACACCCTTTATACTTACCTTGTTCACAGTTTAATTTTTTATGATTTTTCATATTTTCCACTTATGTGCTGGAAATTTGAACATAAAACTGCACATGGATATCAATATCAACAACAATAAACTTACTCTCTAAATAAATCAACTGCAAAATAAATGCAAATGTATACAAATAGGTCAGTAATGACGAGCTTGTACATTTGTTGGCCAACATAGGTTTCCCAGCACTAAAAAAGGAAAGATATAAAATTATATCAAAAGTAGGTAAAATGTTTAGCAAATACAAGTGAAATAGTTTTTTAGTTATAATTTAACCAACAACAAACTTGTGAAACATTTTACAAACACCAGCAGGAAAATTTATTTCTATTAATGTGGTAGTAAGATTTGTTAATTAATTTTTAAAAAGGTCTCAAAAAATTGATTAGTTGTAATGAACATGCTCAAAAAATTAGTGCACTAATTTCAAGCAATTTATTTACTATGTTATACAGATTGACTTTAACTTTTTATTTTACACTAAAACTATATTGGTTTGGAAAAAAATTAAGAGCCTTTTTCCTGCTGCCATGCAACTTTTTCCATGGATTTTCAACAGCTTCTAACAATAATTGCAGCTTGGTTTTATAATGGATTACTTTCCTACTATTCTCCTCAATAAGAACAGTTGCATATGGCATGATCATTTTCAACTCCTAAGGTCTTAATTACCTCCCTAGGCTGTTTATAACCATCTCTTAACTCCCACAAATCTGGGTAACATCTTACCTTATTGGATGTTTTAACAATTAAAATAATATCATTGACTGAGCTGCAGGGTTATATAGGTTTTGGACACGGCAATAAAAACTCTGGTTTTTACCGTCCTGTCCGAAACCCTTGAGTGCGAAAGTGTCCAAAACTATATTTTTGGAAAAATTGTATTTTGGGAGAAAACATTAAAAACCCATTAAAATGTATCAAAGTAATGTTTTATATTAAACATTTATTCAATGAGAACATTCAACTTATTTATGCAGCTGATTTTAATTTAGTTACATAGAAGTTGAATCCTTGATTAAAATTTCAATCTTGTATGCAACTTGCATGAGTTATTTTATTTTTTATTTTTGGATAATGGTAACCAAATTTCCCTATGTTTATGCATGTGTGCAAATGAAAGCAGGGTCGGCAAAGTTTTTACCATCCTGTTCAAAACTTTTGTGCCTGAAAGTGTCAAAAACTATTTTTTGAGAAATTATATTTTGTGAGAAAATATCAAAAACAGAACAAATTGTATCAAAATTATTTTTTATACTATTTAATATATTTATTCAATGTGAACATTTAAGTATAAATATACATGTAACTTATTTATGCAGCTGATTTTAATTAGTTACATAGAAATTAAATTCTTCATTAAAAATTTCAATTTGTATGCAAGAGTTTTTTTTTTTTTTTTAATTAACCCAATTTTTTGACATTTATGCATGTGAGCAAAAGAAAGTGATCAAAACACAGTGCAATAATTGACTTAAATGCCATAAATTACAATTTTTTTCAGTTACAGAATGTATTATTATTAACAAGAAGTTCGGTCTAGAACTAAATGAGCCTACTTTCCTGTATACCCATACTACTTTCTAGTACCTGATCAATATTCTCAAAAATAGCTAAAATCGCAAATTGTTTCAGACATATTTTTTAAATATTGTAACGGATCCGGAACAAAGCAGCTAATACACTTTTTTTCATTTAAAAAAAAGTGCTTTAGCAGCTTTCAAAACGAAAAAATAATAATTAAAATAAATACATCATATCAAAAATTTCTTCTTTACCCTTCTTCTTTTTTACCCTGTTGCCAAAAATAATTTTTTAAATGAATTAATGCACTTACCAAAATAAATAAAAACAATGAAATGTCAACTTAAAGAAATAATTTTCATTGTCAAAAAAAAAAAAAAATCGTCTGCACATATCTTTATGTAGAAACATAAATGACTTCGAGTTTATTCGCCGAAAACTGAATACGTAAATTAAAATTTTGGCGTGAAAATAAAAACAAGTCATATCAACAATAATTATTTCACAGTTAAAACCATAGCTGCAGAATCGGAATCGCAGTCAATCTCATTTTGGGATAAAGGAGTCGGAGTCGAATATCCAAGAATCGGAGTCAGTCATTTGTCCTCCATGTATAAATTTTTGCCAAAGCTACGAAGTCGGGGAGTCAGAGTCCAAATAATTATCGAGCACAGGAGTCGGAGTCAAGTGCCACTAAATTCTCGGAGTCGGAGTCTGGTGTCAAGAGCTATTTCCAACAAAATTTGTTTGAAGTAAATCCGCCTTCAAGTATGGAATCTACATTGACTTTCAGTTTCCTCGTAGGCGCTAATGTTAAGGGACTTGAACTGTTCAAAATTAAATGGAAAATTGTTCAAATCAAAAAGATATTTCAGATACAAGTTTTTCATCAAAAGCTTTTTCCTACAAAGTTAATTTGAAGCAAATTCGCCTCACAGTTTGGGAATTGCCTTGAATTTCCCCGTAGGCGCTAATGTTAAGTTTCTTTGAACTGTTCAAAATTGAACAAAAAATAGTTCAAATCAAAAAGTAAAATATGGGAATGAGGTGTCCTCACCGAGATCTTTCGAACAAAAAAAAGTTTGTTTGAATTGGACTATTCATTCAAAAGTTATTAGGGGGGTGACAGACAGACAGACCGACAGATATTTTTCTCCATCTCAATACCCTACTTTCCAATTTTTAATTTTTCGATGTTTATTTAATTATTTTATTTGTTTTTGATTTTTTTTTTTTTGGTTTTTGCGATATTTTAAAGATGCATTAAGCCTTCTTTCATGCTTTTTTCTCCTTTTTCTGACTTTTACTGGGAAAGTAGGCTAAAAATATGAATTTTAAAAAAAAATAGTACAAGTTTTATAAAATAAGTATTTAATCATCAATTTCTTGTTCTTTAGCCTATGATTTAAAAAATAATTTTCATTATTTGCAAAAATCATTTTTAAAAAAATTAAGTTCCTCCCCCCCCCCCCCACTTAAATATTGCACATTTAATAACATTCCTTTGAGTTATAAGTGGAACTGAAATTAGCTGTCTCGGTAGTGTTGTGAATTTCCTTTCAAAACTCTTACCAGTTTTTACATAAGGAAGTTTTTATGTAATAGTTATTGGCAATTTTTTTAAGTAAAATGTTTTTAAACTACATTTTGGGGAGAAATATCAAATACTCATTAATTAAACCTCATTAATGCATTATGAATATTGCAGCAAATACAAATTGATTAGATTACACCCCTTTAGCTTCAGCATAGTTTTGGACAGTTTAAGACAGTTTTGGACACTTTAGAACAGTTTTGGACAGTAAAAACCACCTGTCCTGTCCTAAACCAGTTTTGGACAGTCCAAACCCAACCCTGCTAAGCTGCAATGAAATCTTCCATGTTCTTACTCTTTAGTGATTTTCTAAGAGTAATTTCTACCTTTTCTAGCAGAAAATTCATTCTGCATAGCATTCGTCTTACCATCTGTATTTTAGTTGATATATTGACTTCATTATAAAACAAACAATTCCTTCTGGTAAATAGCACAAATGTTTAAGAAAATTAAATGATGTTGATTTTGAAATAGCTAAATGTATCAATCAATATTCGATCTGCAATTTCAGCAACAATTCATTACTAGGAAAGCAGGAAGCTTGTGGTGAAACCAGGGATGAGATTTTTCCGGCTTTTGCCGGAATTCCGGCTTTTTCTGTCGGTTTTTAAAACCTTTCCTCCTTTTCCTCCTTTTTTTGCCTCTTTTAGGCCTTATTTTTCTCAAAAATCGGAAAAATTACGATTTTTTAAAAATTTTCGGTCCCCAATTTCTTATTCCTTCTATTTTTTCCCCTCGAAACGTCATCCTAAGCGATATCTGCCAAAAACGTAAGTTTTGGAATCATGCCAACGACGTCAAACACGTGCTGGGCCGAAAGTTGTGTGCCTCGTTTGAGATTTCAATCTTTTTGCATCCTGCAAGTATTTCAATTATTTTTAATGTTGGGTGAGTTTTTACTTCATGCTTCCTTATATCTGCTTCTTTTATCCATCATTTCAATAATATTTTATTTCTTTAATTTATTTTAGAAAAAATGCAAAAGTCAATCAAGAAATGGCTTAGCACCCACAGTCTCGAATTTTATTGAAACTTGGCATGGTAACTTTTTTGTGTATTTAAAAAAGTGTAAAAAATATTTATGGTGAATCTCAAATTAATTAGGCTTTACAGCCTGGTAAATGTTTTGAGATTTCATGATTAATTAAGGAGCCTGCAAGTTGTTCTTTTGATTCCAAAATCCTATTAGGAAGTTTTTAAAAACAAATTTTGGGTTCCAATGCAAGGAAAAAGATAACAAATTGTTTATATACATATATACTTTCGATTCTTACTATGAAAAGTATGTTTTACCACGTAAAGAAATTTTAGATTTTTCTCTCTGTTGTAAATTTTTACGAAACCAATAGACCTAATTTTAAAATGCATGTTCTCACTCGTGTAACACTATAAACTCAAATGTTTTTAATGAAAAAATGTTTTTTCCTAAAAAATATGAAAAGTTGACACTATTGTGTGATGCAGCCTAGATTGACCTATGGCTCCCCCAACCCTTTGTTCAAGATCTCAGAGGTTAGAAATTGTTGCCTCTTCTTCAAAAATTTAGATTTATTTAGAAATGAACACTTGCAAGAAATGGTACAAATGCAGCAAATTGTACAAAATTATTACTTATACTTAATTAAATAAACATGACTTTTAAAACTGGTAAATTAGCCATTTTTTGTTGAATTTTTTGAATGTCATGGCTTTCAGGTTCTATTGTGATGAGGTTTTGAATATCATCCCTGTTACAAAATTCTTTTGGATTTCCTCCTTTTTGCTCTCTGACCACTCTCATCCCTGGGTGAAACCCAAGTTTCCATGTATAGACAAACTACAAAAATGCACACATCACTTACTCCTTCTTGAAGTTTAAACTGAAATTTGAAATCCAAGTCTTAAGACATTCACTGGGCATAGCAAATTAATCCAAGTTCTTACTCCTCTTGCTGTAACAGCACCAAGAAGGAGTTACGACTACTAAAAATTCTCTTGGTTATCCTCTCAGCTTTAATTTTCTGAGCATTTAATTGTCTCCTGTCTTTATATCTTCTACTAGCTTTGCAACAGCATGAAATTAAATCCCTGGTCCAAACTTCTGGAGAAATCTCCAAAAAGGGGTGGGTGAGGGGGGGGGGGAACTGCGGTCTAATTTGGATTCAGGGGGTTGTTTTATGTAAGAATCAGCAAAATTGGTGTCAAAAACACTTAGAGAGTTTTTTCTTTTTGTGTTGTACAGTGTTTTAACTCCATAATGTGATGTCTGCAAGCACATGGCTGAAGTCTTTTACCTTAATATCTTAAAAACAAAATATTTTATGACAGGTTGTACGACCTTTGGATCACCTTGTATAACTAATTCAATAATATAATCACTGCAACTTTGTTATAAATTCTTAATTTAAAAAAAAAGTCTTGAAAACTTACCAAAGGAGAACGGCAATCATTGTTCATACCAGCCTTGCACATATCTTTAGGTTCACAAGTTATTTCTTTATGAAGCAATCCAACCAGTACAAAAAGTGAAGATAATCTTAGAAACACAATTCTATAAGAACAATTTTTTCTGTATTAAATTTATAAAAAGCTGGGTTTAGAACATAAATAGATGACAGATTCAGATATTCATAACTTTTTATCTATTTATAATCTGAAGATTTTAATATATTAAATACGTTGAGGGATGCAGAGATTAAATTAACTGGATCTCAAACCGCTCACTCCTTTCAAAAGCCTCATCTCTCAAAAATTGGCGATTTTGAGTTATGCCTTTAATTGAACTGCAATGAATGGGTGACATATCTCTGCTAGACTTGCATTTCTATAACTTAATATTTTGCCGTTAGGAAGCAAAGGAGCCGTATTTGCATTTTCAAGTATTTTGGAATGTTCTTTTCAAGAATGTCATATCTTGGGTTGTGCATAATCCATTACGCATGAAACATTTGTGTCGTTTAGTGAAAAGACAAAAAAGAGCATTTTTCAGTCTTATTTTTTAATCAAGAACACACTATTTGCATTGATGTTCGAATTGTCGGTATTGTAAGGACAACAATTAGTAACAATGATGACATATTTTGAGAAACTTCAAATAGTATCTCTGAAATTTGGTGCGAAAACGTCACAAATAAAACAACTTACTTTTTACACTTCTTCATGAAACAAAGAAACACCAGATTTTTTTTGAAAAAAAACTTATACGTAAGAAAAAGTTCAATCAGTGGCTTGAAATATAGTTTTACTACATGATCTCTCACTTTTAATTTGTAAAATGGCTCTTCTGAAAAATCATGTTTTTTGAGATATGATGTTGTTGAAAGGAGTGAGCGATCTAGATTCCATGTTTGAGGCTATATTATGCTTTAAATTAAATTATGTACAATAACTAATACACATTAAACATTTATCTTCGGGCAGAAGTTGAATACACATTTAAAAACAAAAAAGTAATAAAAACTGCCTTTAAAGCAAAAAAAAAAAAAAAAATACAAATGGCAGTTTCCAAAAAATATCAGTAGAAAGTCACAACTATACTGATGTTGTGAGGATCCATCAAACATACCTGAAATTTAATAAATGTTTCCTTTTTGTTAAATTTTAAATATTCTTTCTTTCTCCTCTTTTTTGCTTAAAATTGTATTGATTATTAATATTTTCATTTTCTCAAAAATAGATGCCAGTCATTGGTACTGAAACTTTAAGTAATTTCTGACTATGACTTTGAGCCAATCAATAACTCAAGGGCAATGTCAAGCCCTTAAATGTGCAGGTATCCTTTTTTACACATTCAAATTATAAAATAAAATCTTAAAAAACATTTTAATGCTTTTAAAGGAGCTCACGTTCACCACCCCCTTTAACACACATGCTACAACTTACAAACTAGGTATTATCAAAACTAATAATTTAAAACACAAGATATTAAAAAGGTTAAAAATATATAAGTCTTTGTTAAAACATACTATTCTGGAAATAAAGCGCAAAACTTTTAACTACATTTATTAACTATATTTGCAAGCTAAATGTACATTTATCATTTTGTATATGCATGAAGTTCTCTACACGGTGCAGTAGAACAGTTGTGTAATTAAATCAAAACAAATAGCAATTTCATATTTGCAAAAGTGTCTAAAAATTTTAAAAGTTTAAATAAAATCATGGAGTTACTACCTTAATTTTTATAATGGGCAGGTTTTTAAATCACATTAGGAATGATACAAATATGTTAAAATTTTAAATAACATTTTTAAAAATTTAATTTCTTTTGACTAGCATCTAAAACATAAATAAATATTTTTAGTTTAAAAATAATACTAAACAATGAACAACAAATATATATGAATTGTTATAGCTGCTATAAAATAATTAGTTCAATATGTAATTAAAAATAGCATGCAAACATAAAAAATAACATTACCTAACAAGTGCCATATTTATCTCTGTACGAGGGTTATAACGTTCAAACCGGACAACATTGTAAAAAATAATTGGCATAAAGATGTTCAATCCTGTGATAGTTATAGGAGATAAAAATTGTACAAATAAAGTACTAATCCCAGGATCGTGTAATCGATGCAGCCTTAGTTCCTAGAAGATGAATAGTGTGTAGTTTAAGTGTAACATGAATTTCATTATTAAGTCAAAAATTACAAATCGATATTTGCAGTTAACTTTCTTTTGTAAATGTTATTTACAACTAGGGTAAATGACTAGTTACGGGCACCAAACCAGTAATGGACAGGTTTGTATTGTCAAAATAAAGTTTGCAGTTGGCATTGCAGGAACACCATCAGTGGATTTTCAAAACAGTATCTTTTAAGAACTCCCCCACTACATTTTTTTCCCAAATATAAGTTTCATTTAAGTTTGAAAAAAATATTCAAAAAGAAAAATGCAATTTTCTTTGCATTTAATTTTTTGAAGGGGTTTTTTCTTAAAGACCTCGCGTTGCTGTTTCTTATCGGTTCTGTTTTATTGATATATACGTAGTCCTTAGCTTGTATATTTTTGCTATTAATTAAGCTACTAGTCAAAAAAAATTAAGTATTTCAGTTAGGGGCATATATGACCATAACTGATTTTTTGGCCATCCTTACTCAAAATTAATTAAAATTGATGAAAAAGCAAAAGTTATGTTTGGCAGATGATAATTTAAAAATGTGGTGACATTTCTATTTATTTTTGCTCTTGATGTTCGGAAGAACCTTCCAGAAGCAATTTGCCAGTTATCCATTTTTTAATTTCAACGTTGCTCAAGTTGGTAAGGGTGAAATTTGATTATATTGTAAGAAAAATAAATGATTTGATAAGCCTAAATACTATTTGCAGGGGTAGAAGTGGTCAACTTTTAATACATAGGACATTTTCCACCAAAAATATAGGACAAATATAGGACACGTTTTATGAATAATACTGATATGAAAAAATAAACGATACATAGTATATATAATCTAGATATTCTTGCATAAATTATTATCAATGACTTCAATTAATCATATTGCATACAGTTAAAAAAAACCCAAATAAAAGTTATAACTTTTACTTAGAATGGGTATGCAGTTCTTGAATGAATAGCTTCAAAAAAAAAAAAAAAAAGTTTATACATGCATATGTATTTATGTTTAAGGCCATTTTGTATACCTTGACTGCCTATGTTAATCAGACTGCAAAATCAATTTTTTCCCTAAGTTTCACTATTTTTTTTTTTTTTTTGGAAGGTACATGAACCTTTTCTTTTGCCTCTGATTGTTATGCATCTCTACAAGTATTTCCCATTTCTTTATGAATTTTGTATTTAGTACCATAATAAATCATGATAAAACAGAACTTTTTTTATTGGTAATGCATGCATTATTTATTCGTTTCCCAATAGCAGTACCTTAATTAACCTTAAAACTCATATTATAGAGTCAATGCTTTAAGATGATCTTTCTTATGTCAGTATCTTTTTGTTTGCAAGAAAAACCTCTTTCAAATGATGCTACATCTTATGAAAGGTGCTTAAGATTTTCACTACTAAAAAAAACTAAGTATTTGCATCTAGAAAGCTGATCAATTTTTATCATTACGAAGTATTTTTCCAAAATGAATTAATTTACATCCAAGTAACATCCAATCCCCATTCCTCAAAATTTTTAACAAGATGGTGACGTATCAATGAAAGGATCCTGTAAAAATTTTATTTCTTTTTTTAATTTTCTGAAAAGCCTTTTTTTCAATAATCAATTCTGCTAAAAATATAGTGTTCAAATAATGTAAAATTCTGATTTTAGTAAGAAGTTCAAATTTTGAATCCAGGCAGGGTTAATTTATCTTTTTTATTTTTTTGCATAATTACCTGCATTTAAATATTTCAAATAGACCTTTTTTTTAAACATTAATAGTGGTTGAATCTTCTCACATTTTGTTGTTAGTGAAAATTCATTGGCAAAGTGCTTCATCAATAGTTTGGAAAACTTGTTATAAAATATAGATCATTGAAGCTTTCTCTTAAAACAAATTGAAAATTTGGTCAAAAACACTCTACAAAATTGAAAGAGACCAATGCTGGCAGAGATTCCAAAAAAAAAAAAAAAAATTATAAACAAGCATCTTGTTTTTAAGCAGTCTTGAATTGTCAAGTTGGGAAAGAAAGTGCGAATCAAGTGACCAAAAGGCTTTTCAATGGTAATTTTCTACACTTTTTATAACAAACTAGAAGAATATAGGAAATATAGGACAATTTCAAAAATATAGGAAATATAGGACACTTTTGATGCTTTTTTGAAAATATAGGAAAGATAGGATACATAGGACTACTTCTACCCCTGTATTTGTGGGCATTTTCGGAAAATAATTGAATTTAGCTTTCATGACCATTATTAGTTGGTCAAACCAGTGTATTCTAACTTAAGTCAAAAAAAAAAGTGTAAATCATAGTGAAAAACTAATGTGAATTTCAAGCTATAAAAGTGCAATTTCCAAGTTCCAAAGTGCAACACCATGTGAATGAGTTGTTTTCCATGAACAAAAACCTCAACATTACAGATAAACAACAACCCAAAAATAAAACATCCTTAATCATGGCCATAACTAATTATATACCCTAGTACATTTTAAGCATGCACATAAAAATCGACAACAAAACAATTTTTTAATCTTTGAAGATTGAGTACAACTTGAAAAGTGATTTTCTTTGTCTTCAAAGTAATTAAAAGTTACATAAAGGTTAATAAATACAGTCAGGGCTCATTCCTTTTGACCAGTCAAGGAACCCCGTAAAATTTGAATGGGCCCGATTGTTGATCCTTCTATTCTACTTTTGAATTTATGATTTGTCTTATGTGTGTATCGATTATAAAGCTATTTGAATGGAATAGTTATTCAGTAATCCACTATAATATTAAAATCTGTTCGCGTCCGTCTGTCTGTCTGTCTGAAGATCGATCTTCTCGAGAACCGTTGCGAATCGAGAGTCAAACGAGATACCGATCAATTTGAAATTTTCCAAAGAAAACAATAGAACCAATGTCGTAACTGTACGACTTTAATTAGCAGAGATATTAATTAAAACGTTAATTAACATAACATTATTCAGGAGTTATTTCTTTCCTGTTGCCATTTTGCGTATGGGTAAGCAAATAAAATTCTAATAATTGCTTTAAAAGAGATTTTTTAACTGCTGTCCAAATCTTAAAACAACGTTTCCATCTAGAATTTCATTTTAAATTAGTTTAAAATTGGTTACTCTTTTCGGACATAGCCTTTATTTTATCGTCTGTCCCTTTTTTATTTTTTTTACACTCAACGTTCTTAACTCTTTTCAGCATATGAAAGTTGTTTCTTTAGACATGTTTATTGATTGTAGTGTAAGTTTATCATTCACCGGCCTCATATTTTGGTACATTTAAGATGTGCGACTAATTATGTTTATTTTGTTGTACTTTTTCCCGTCACATGGGTGAGTTTTCGAATTGTAATAACTCTCTTTTTCCTTTCTATTTCTATTTTTGAAATGCAGTTTGTATTGTTAAAAGAACACGTTAAATTAAGACTGTTTGGATTTCTTTAAGTGAAACAGAGTTGAACAAAAAAGATTGTTTTTAAGGATTTTAACTAAAGCTTAATTCGAATCTGATGACTTGGTATTAAATTAAAGCTTTTTGGTATTTATTCAGTCTTGGTACTTTAGTTTCACGTCAGCAACCAAAAAGTATGTGTCATTTTATGTAAAAAGCTGATCGTAGTTGTACATAAATATTTCAGATATAGTCTATCAGATTTTATTCAGTTTAAAGTGAGCACAGATTATAGTTAATAACGCACATATTTTCATCTTTTGTGCTAATTGAAATTACTCATAACTTGTATCATTGATAACTATGATTAGCGTTAAAGAGATTTTTGCCAAAAATATGCTCTACTGGTGTTTTGCAAACCTTGCATTACGCGTATTTATTTACTCCTTAGCGCTTTAGAAACTGATGTCAAAGTAATACAAAAACATCAATTGGACATCTCTTTCATTTTTTAATTAGCCTGTGCAAAGCCAGGCACGCAGCTAGTACTTAATAAAATTCCAAACCACTGGGCTTATATTTTTTTCTTTTTAGTTTTTTTGGTCAGGTACCTAGTCAGGTTTTTTGTTTTGATTTAATACTTATTTTTTATTTTACCCTTTTTAGTCAATTTTCATTGACTTAGTCATTATGATCATAAGAAGGCAAATTTTGCAATCTTGTCATCTTATTGAGAAAGTTTATATTGTGAGGATTATTCAGTAACTTGCGGTGGTCTAAACTACAGATTATTAGTCCCTCTAGGGACCTTACTTGGCTCACAGCTACATATGCTTGACCTTTAGCAAAAATGCTCAAACTTAAGCCAACCTCAGCTACATTAAAAGAGCAGAAAAGTCGTCAGTCAAATCTTTCTCCCAAAACTAAAAAAGCCCGCCCAGAGAGTACACATCACGAAACTCAGTCCCCTGAATCACTACAAAAACAAATGCAACATGTTAGAGACGAAAATTGAATTAGTAGACTTGGTAAACAAAAAATTCAGGCAGTAAAAACGCTACCTGCATTTGTCGCATGCTGTGTAGCACTCAGGTAGCATGCAACACGATCCCAAGCTGACAATATGCCAACTGGTTGTTGATATGGTGAATTCTGATTACTGTCATGTGTTTAGTGACACTCGAAAGGTTAAGACAAATCGATTGACGTAACATTTATCAAAATCGGCCAAGAGGTTTAGCCTGTACAATGCCACATAGGAACAAACATACATACATAAGACTCATATATATATATATATATATATATACAAATACATTACCCTCCTTTGCGTCGCTCACACGCAGTCCGAAAAGAAAACAAAATAAAAATCTTAATTCTTTTTATTTAGTAAAATCAAAGTATTTTAAAGTAATACAAAAAGACGTTTTACTGTAAAACATTTTTTTAAAACAAAATAGAAATAAACTTGTAATGGCACAAGAAAAATTTTTTGCATGCAGCTTCTTTCTTTTTTTTATTTAGAACAAAGTATTTTTTATTTGAGTAAAGCAACAAAAAATATTTAAATAGATATGGTCTTTTAATATCTTACCTCAAGTTGAATAGAGACAACTGTATATATCAGGTAGTAACAGCCAAATAATGACAAAAAAGTGAAAACGTGTACAGAAACTCGAATGAAATATAATTTCAGTTTTTCAGCAGCAGACCAACCAGCAACTTCCTCTTTCCTTTGCTCCTCAGCTAAGCTACTCTGTTATTTAAAATAAAACATAGCTCTAGACTTACAATAAAAAATTGATTTCTTTAAATTAAAAAATAAATATCTTTTACAGATACAAACCTTTATTTCGCGAAGGATGCTCTTGTGTGTAACTTTAGCAGTTTTTTCATCTCTAATACAGTAATCCCAAGAACAAAATAATATATTTGAATATACGAGGTAGTTATTTTTACGAGATAATAGATGTTCTTGAATACCTTGGGAGGAACTGAAAAAACACAAGTGATTAAAATATTTTAATCAACTGAAAGTAGAATATTTAACAAACAAATAACATTTATGGATCAAAATGATTATTTATCTTGATTTAATGCAACAGTTCATTTTTTTGTAGTAATATTAAGCTTTGTATGGGACATTATCTTGTAATCCAAACCTGCCCTCCCCCCCCCCCCCCCATTTTAGCATAGAAAAATTTCATGGAAAGCATGAGAATATAAAAGATGAAATAAATAAAAGTAAAAGAAAAATTAATGGATTAAATTTTGTGGTCCCATATGAATATGAAATAACTATGACAGCCCTCTCTCATTAATGTTTGAAAGTGACTGACGTACATGTCAACCTCTCCTAGATCCTAAATTACCTCTCTTTTTTTTCCAATTCCTTTGCTTCTTGGATTTCTTTAATTCTAATAAAACTAAGCTCAAAAATAAAGTTTTGTGCAGTAACGTTAAGCTTTGTGTGTGAAATTACCTTGTAATCCAAACCAGCTTCAGTTTTTGTCATACTACATGCATTAACCATTTGTGGGATGGGACCCCTCCCCAATGGGGAAAGTTTTCATTTTGATATCACCTTTACAAATCTTTCAAAACACAATATAAAAATACTTACTATCGAATCATCATCCATAAGCATAAGAAGAATGATATTATAATGGCAAAAAGCAGAGCTGCAGGCAAATCAAACTTCAATCCTATAAATGGTAACTTAATTTCTTCAGGAGGATAATATCCCAAAAAAAGAATCGTTGATTCCAACCAACCCTGAAAAAGTAAAGAAATATTTAATAAATCAAAGAAAGCATTACTCATAATATGATAACACATTGTAAACAATGAAAAGGAATTAAATTAAGCAAATTACTTAACAGATACAACTAAATTTATATACAATTACAAGTAAAAGGATCTTACCTCAAAAGCACAACTCCCTAGGACAGCTCCAAGTAAAAACAAAAATTATTTTTTCCTTAATTTTTTACGCAAACAAAAGTAATGTGCTAGTAATAGTAGCGAATATATCAGTTTTTAATTATAAACCAGCAGGTTTATTAGGTTCAACATTCAAATATTGGAGTTTTTATTCTAGGCCAAACTTGAATCTCTAGTTTTGAAATCTCTGGCTTTTAAAATTAATGGTATTAACATATATGTGTGAATGTTTTTAGTTTCAGCTCTTTTTTTTTAATTTTTTAATGTAACTTGTATTAAGCAGGTTGCCCCCCCCCCTGTAAAGATTTGAAATGGTTTCTGATCCAAAACCATTTTTAACTGGACTATAGTTTGGACAAAATTAATCCGGCAGCATCGTAATGCTGCGATTAGACTCTGCGTAGCCTTTCCAATGTGCCAGGTTAGGTTTGCCCTAACAATAGATGCTTCATCATTTTCTGCAAATACAAAATTGCAGCAAATGTTTATGCTAAATTTAGTGTTTTCATGTGTATGATCATAAAGCTGTAACAAAGACATACTTCATGCATTTTAAAGGAAAAAAAGTGTCATTTGACTTTTGAGCTTTTATAGGGATTAAAAATAAACTAAACAAATTTTAATTTTAAAAGTACATGAAGTTTTAAAGTCAAACATGCTTACTTAATTCAACAAATCTTCAACATAATGTTACAGGTATTTTCATATTCGTAAACTTTATAAAAACTGAAAATTAATTGAAAAAAAAATTATTTTAATGATTTAGGTTAGTTACCGTTCCTTGAAGAAGATCTTGAGCAAAGCTTAAGAGCCCTGACGTAACATTTTGTGCTTCTTTTACATACTTTGCATTGCAGTATGCAGATAAATTGCTACGCTCTTCAAAAGTAAAGTTTTTCCGACCATAATTTACAGTTAAATCTAATATATCATCTGGTAAATATTGATCAAAAAGTTGGCCAACACTTGACAATAAATCATCATTTTTCATAAAAGATGAAGACCAATTCTTCAATTGTATGTCCTGTTAAAAAGAAAAGTTCAGTTAGTTATCTTAACATAATTCAATAATAAAAATTAAATTGCAGATAGAGTTTCAGCGGAATATGAAAGTGACATTTTTTCCTTCACAATCTCACACTAAAATAAATGCATTGAAAGCTTGTTTCAGTCAATATAATAAAAATCTTGGAAAAATAACTGAACAAATTTCAAACACAATTAACGACCTTGATGTAAGAAGGGAACAGCTCTACTTCTTGATGACAGGAAAGAAAGTATAAATACATAACAATTAATTATACATAGGCAACATTATATTTTAAAAAAATCTCATTAAAATTGGTTTAACAGAGGAAAATTCTAACATATTAAATGTACAGGCCATTTTTTTTATTAAATACTTTCCTTTTTAATTAATTTATTTATTTATTTTGTGATCCTTGAAATTTTAAAATAAAGCTGCCTATTTGTTGCACCAAGATATTCAATTACAAAAAAAGATTACTAAACAGTTTGTTTACCTAATTACCATCATCCTAGTAAATTTCTCAACCACAGAAAGAAAAAAGTATTCCCAACTACTTACCCTACAGCAAATAACTGCTTCTAGTAGGCAATTCCAAATACTTACAATACACCAGAAGTAATAATTTCTCTTAAATTTAAGATTAATTTAGGATTTAAATAGTCCCATGTAGTTCAGTGGTTAGGGCTGCTATCTTTTGCTGAGGTGGTCTAGGCTTTGTCTCCAGCATGTTCTGCTATTCGCTGCTTCTCTCATGCTACATGGCAATCTAGGCTTCATGATCAAAGGTAGGGAGTTGCTGGAGAGACACGTTTGAATACAAAAACCCTTCATTAATCTGGATCTTAGTAAACCAGAGTCTGCTTAAGTTGGACAGCTATTTAGATGTACATAGTGTATAAATAAAAGGTGAGTTAGCACAATAATAAATTTTTGTAAACTGCATTTTGTATTCTTGCAATGAACTTTTGTAATTTTCTCTTATGTAGTTTTATGTTTGACCGTCTTGAATACAAAATTCAATTTTTATAGTGCATGGTAGTTCTTGTATGCATTTCGGCCCAATTTATAGGTTAGTTTGTATAATCCGTACATTTATTAATGAAGACGACCTGGATCCCCTATTAGTCCTGATTAATGAGGTTCTACAGTAGCTCTAAACATTTTTTGCCCTTCCTTTGGTGCAAAACTTTCGACATATCAACATGTTTCATTCCAGTAAACTTTAGCACCAATCAAAACCCTTTTCCTTTGCTTAATACTATTAAGACTTTTTTAACTGGAATTAATTAATTAGTTAAATTTAATTAATGAATGCATTTCTTCACTTACTTATTTAATTACGTACAGTAAGCTAGCTGTATTTAAAATATTAGTCCTAAAAATCACCCACACAGTACGTCTTTTAAGATGTATTACTGACATGTAAGAGAATGAAATGAATATCATATTCATATAAATTTGAAATCAAGCTCTATGGACTAAAGGACTAAACTACGATGCCATAAAATATCAGGTAGATCTTAAAGACAGAATGGCACACCACATCTATAGGTGCTCATGCACAACTTTTTACTACCTAACACAGGATGCTATAATTTTAGATGGTAACAGACAGTAGCGTTCAATGCATCAAATAGGTTTTGTCTTAGCTAAAATTGTGCAGATCATGTAATATATTCTGCCTATAAAAGTTCTAGTTGCAGCACTCAGCTCTGCTTGGATCATAAATGCAAAACATAAGTCCAAATAGGAGAACAATTAGTAAAGAAAAAGGCCTAAACCTTAAAAGGCCAGTTATAGCTAATGTCTGCCTCTTTTCTCCTCAGAGCATACACAACAACTATTTTACAAAGTCACTGCATAAAAATTTATGAATATTAGAATAAGTTATATACAAATTTTCTCGGGTAATGCTGATGAAATCCTCTAGCATAAAATGTTCAGAAAGCATCCAATGTATAATGCAAAAAGGAAAAAAATGCTCTGTTGGGGCATACTTGCATGAAATGATTTGCAGTTTGAGAAATAACTAACTCAAAAGGTCTAAGCAAAAGAAAATTATTCTACACATAATCACAGTTATTTCTTTAATATTTATGTTTAGATTGATGTTAATTACATAGAAAAACTCTTACAGTGCTCTTTGGTGCCAAAGTACCTCCATGCAAAACTTGTGAAAGATCAGACTCAAAAATGCTGTTTTATTCATATAAATTACAATCACTCTGTAAGTGATTTGGGGAACAAACCACTAGTTTTGTTTAGTTAAGAAAAGTTGCACAGTTAAAAACTCTAACAATTAAAACATAAGTTACTAACAATAGAATAATTAATTACCTTTGGAATATGCTTTCCACTGTCATGCTGAGGAAACTGACTCAAAAATTTGTCATTTATTCTACTTTCTTTTGGGACCACATGCAGATCCAAATGTGGTAATGTAGTAAATACGACACGAGGTATAACTACAATGAGGAGGAAGATTAAAAGCGTCAACAGATTCAAGAATATCAGCCAACGCAAGAAAACAAAATAAGATACCACACTAGTCCCAAAATGACCTGCAAAAAATAAATAAATAACTGTACAAATTACTATACAAATGTAAATAATTTTAATATTTAATTTGAATTTTTTACTCTCTGAAGAACAATAACTATGTTACAACAACTATGGCATGACACTTCTGTAAGAAAAAAATGTCACTCTATGTCAAACTAACGAAAAATATATATATATACTGATAAATGAATATTTAAGTTGTTTAAATTAGTTCCTAATGAAATTTTATGCAAGACAAAATGATTTTTTTATGCTTTGAAAATAAAGCAATAGTAAATAAGACGTAATCATGAAAAGTCTGTCAGAGCACAGCGACAATAGTACTCTTTTCATTTATATTGCAATTTTTTAAGTTAATTGCAATAAGCTCAAAAAAACAAAAATTTTAAAGTAATCCTCCCTAATAGTCGACTTTGCTGAATAACAGACAAAACATTCAGTTCCATAACTGTCTGCTATTTGGAGGTACTGCTGTAATCTGTATGAAGAAGATCAACTACATCACAAAAATCTACTATTTTGTATCGTTCAAAAAAACGCTTATGTTTATACAGATAAATTTTACAACAAAAGTATGTACAATTTAAGAAATTGTACACAAGATTTTAAAAGTTATAGTTCTCGCCAGAATACCTTTTAGAATCTATAAGTATGATACACACATGCAGCTCAATAGTGCTTCATATAAATTTCAACTTTAAAATATTTTTCATTACTTTAAAATAGTAATTATCCTGCTGAATACCTTCAATTTGCTTCAAAGACTCATTCCACAAATCCAGGTCTGAAAGATATTTCTTCTGATGCGAAAATGCATTTGAAACCTAAATTACAATAAATTTAAAGTTTTCAATGTCTCAAACATAGTTCCTACTTCCATTATTTAACAAAGGCTAAAGTTGTATATAAATTCCTTTATTTAGAAAATATTATTAAAATTTTAAATTATATAAATCATCTGGTGTACAAATAAGTTTTAAAGGATTCTCTTCACAAGTTTGACACTTTATTGTTCTAAGATAAGTTTCATGTTCAGCTTTTGAACTATTGTCCATCGTTGGCCACTACCCTTTCCTATCTTTTTGGCAATTTTCGGATGCCTACTCGAAAAAACAACAAGTCTTGATGCAATCCATGAATCAATCAAAATTTGGGCTTCTTCAAAAGAGCAGAAGTGCTGATCCTTAAGAGCATGTGTCATCGATGAAAACAAATAGTAGTCGGAAGGGGCAATGTCTGGGTTATATAACGGGTGGGGTAGGATTGCCCATTTCAGGGTATTGAGGTATGTTTTGACCGGCGGCGCAACACGTGGCCGAGAGTTATCATATTGCGAAATTACCTTGTCGTGTCTCTCCTTATACTGTGGCCGTTTTTTCTGCAGTGCTCGGCTCAAACGCATCAATTGAGTTCCGTAATAATGTTTGGCACCAGTCTTCGTCCAATATTGCCTCCGATTTGGCATCTTCAAACTTTTGTGGCTGTCCATCGTGCTCTTTGTCATTTTTATCAAAATTGCAACTTCTAAAACGCCTATACCAAAACTCACAAATAGAAATCGATGAAGCATGTTCCCCGAAAGCTCCTTGTAGCATTCGATTGTTTTCAGCCGCACTTTTCTTCAAATGGAAGCAGAAAAATGAACTTTCCTGCAAATTGTGCTTTGTTGGCACAAAAGTTGACATATTCGGAGCACACAAAAACTGCATTGTTTCCACTTCAGTGAAATGTCACATACTGAAAATGAAAACCTAATAATGAGGTTATAAAATGAAGTTGGAAGCAACTTTGTCCATTTCGATTTAGTACCAGTGACCCCATGTCTTAAAAATCCTTTACAACTTATTTGTACAACAGATAGCAATATGCATGATTGTGTTAGAGAGATCAAGGACATAATCCAGAGAAAAATAGAAGGGGGGGACAAAACCAGGGGATAAATCCCCCCCCCCTTCCATGCTGATTTTGAAAACAATTTAATTGTGCAATTCTGTAAGTATTTTATTGTTTTTCCCCATAAAATGCATTAAGTTTTCTTCCCTCCCCCTGAAAAATTAGAAAAGACCTGGAGGGAGGCTTTTTTTTAAACTTTTTCACTGTGTATGAGGAGGTGTAATAACACAAATTTGCAGCCAGAAGAACTTTTTCACTTTGAGTTAGTGAAAAAAGAATTTTTTTCTTTTTTTTTTTTTTTTTTAACCTTACACTACGTTGGCTGCATAGCCATATTGTGACAGTAACCCAACTTAATCCTAGTAACGTTTTTTTTTTCATTGAGCTCCCAAAGAAAAAATGTACGCTTTCAAAATCAGGCACCAAATTACCAGAGCCAAACTCTTGGATAAGCTTAGAAACTGAAGCAGTTATCTTTCTAATTTCTGTTGTTGTTTCATCTGAAATATTTGCTATTTTTGAAAGAGGGCAACCTTTATTGCCTATTTCTGGACATGCCCATGAAAGAACATAAAACTATTCTATCATTTATTTTATATGATTATGTATCCTCTGTAAAGGGCATAACAACAGATTTCAACAGTAATTCTTGGGAAAGGCCAAAATAGAGTAAAACTTTGTTATCTTGAGGCGACCAAACAAACTGATTCAAGCGGATGTTGAGCTATCAGGTTTTACATTTCAATAAGTAAAATACACATGTACTGCCGTACTAAGCACAAAAGTGGTATCTACACTTTTTGTCAAAATTGAGTTATTGTCACGAGGTGGTTCTTTATAACATGTTTTACCCCTATGCAATGTTTTATTGTCATTTGTGAACTGGAACTATTTTTTAAAAAAATCTAAAAAAGTGAAATCTGGATCAAATACATGGAGGCGTAAAACTTTAAATAGTAGTTTTTCGGTTTGACCTCAGCTGCAGATACGACTTTTGCGCTTAGCACGGCAGTGTACTAGGGTAACAGCACCAGTAACAGACAGGGGTCCAGTCACATACAGTCACAAGTTTGAATTTAAATAATAAGAATTTTAGGTGGGTTAAACTGATGTTGCTCTGGCCCATGAATACGGTGAAACTATTTAGTGTTATCAGAGTGGCTTTTATGAGCCAGTTGGTATTTACAAGGCAGTGGTGGAAGGTAATGAACAGCCACCACAAGATCAGCTGGTGTTTTACGTTCATTTGAATTTGATAAGGCTTAAGTTCTAAAAATTAAGAACTTTAGCACATTTTGAAGAGAAAAAGGGACTTCTGCCCTGGGTATCATCAGAATTGCTGGTGTCTATTACTGGGGAGTCGGACCTTCATTTGAAATTAAACAAATAAAAATGGAATTAACTACTTCAGAGGATCCAGAAGCAGTCAAATGTTAGATGAGATGTAGTTGCATGAGAGAAAAATAGTTTTAAAAGTCTAAATACATTGAAAAGCTCAGAAAATTGAGTTAACCTGAGAGCAATGACTTAATGGTGCCGTTACCATACTAGTTTCAAAAGATAATTTTCATGCTATTTAAATTCCTTGCCAATACTAGTTGGCATTTGAAATGCTTTTTAAACTTTAACGCTTTGGTTTACCCACAAGCACACATGACAGTTATTAAAATTTATTTTTGGAGTGCTCCAGCTCTGCTTGGGCAGACCGCACGTCACTGGAATTTTCTCACGCATTTCTCCCATTGCGAAATGTTCAACTGATACCTCATCTTTCATGGCCACTAGGAGGCACACTGTAGCAATACGTGGCAGGGTTTATTGGATGGTCAAATTGCAGCTTATTTTTAAATAGGTGTCTGTATTTTTTTTATTCATACCTTTATATATAGTGCTTAATATAAGGTCCCAGGGGTCTGTCCAGGATTTTTCACAGGGTCCGTTTTTTGTGAAAAATCAAATAATTTTGTGAAAAGTGAATTAATTTTGTGAAAAATCAAAAAATTTCGCAAAAAAAAAAAAAAAAAAAAAAATTTTTTTTTGTTAAAACGAAATTTTAGAATTTAGAGATGGCACAAACTGCATCAATTAAACTTAAAGTTGAGTGTTTTCCTCTTCTACATCGAGAAAATCATTATGGATTTTTTTTACTAATATTTGGCGGGGGGGGCATTGCTCTTTCAAGTATCAATATTTATCTACCATTCTACATTACGTTAAATTATACTAGATATATTTCTGTACAGTACTTAAAATAATTGTAACAAAAATATAAATAAATAAAATAAAATTCAGAATAGGGATCAGCATTCAACTTTTTGACCCAAGACACTCTTAAAAAGCACAGAATTTCGTTTAAAACTTATAAATTCCGTGATTTAAACAAAAATAAAAAGATATTTCAATTGTTTACCTCTTAACAAAGCGTAATAATCATTAAAAATTCGAAAAATCGGATTCCCATAGCGGATGCAAAGAGATCGCAATTCTCAAAGTGAAGGCATCAAAAGTATAAAAACGGCTTGTAAAAGAAATATTTTTGATAAAATTATTTTAAAATTGCATTTTAGAGTCCTATGATAAACATATCATTAATATCTGTGGACACAGTTGACCCAAAAAATAAAATTAAATAAACCATCTACTTAGCATTTTAATTTTTGACTCATAACAGAAAATGGAATTCTGCTTTAAAAACTTGAAATGAGAGTTCTAACAGAAATAAAGAGACTTTTCATTTATTTGAATCCTAATAAAGCTAAGTTAGCTTGAAAAAAGAACAAAATATGATTCTCATATCGGATGTTAAAAGATTGCATTTTTCAAAATGTAGACATCTAAAGAAAAAAAAAAAGGTAATTAAAAGAGTTTACTTAAAGTTAATCATCCTTGTGTTAGCATCGAAAAATCAAAACCCATATAATTTTCTCCCAAAATAACAATTAAACATCGCACCGCACCATAAAAACGCAAATATTGACAAGCTGGCAAAATGACGAGAATATTTTCTAATCAAGTCATTATAAAGGTTCAACGCCAGACGCTAAGTGGTGATAATTTTGAAGTTGGTAACACTATCTGAAGCGATCGTATTTTTTCCTCACCTTTACTATCCCTTTGCAGTTCTAAGTTCATTTCGCAGATATATATTATTATTGTTTATTAAATCATGAGCGGAGAAAAGTGCTTACCAATGCCTTTTCAGAAAAGTTAACAAAAACACCGCTGCTAATTAGCTGTGATAAAACAAACAACCATTATATTTATTTGGCAGTAGCAATTATTTATCGCTTGCAGGAGCATCCCAAGAGTGCCGATTTATTTTTTTTTTTTTTTTCAAAATTAGCCGATTTTGTATAAGCTGATCCCTCTAATTTGACTTAAAAAAAGGTTCCAAAAATTATCGGTTTATACACAGAATTATGCGTTATTTTGCTTTCAGATTTGCTCTTTCAATAAACAATTTGACATCCGATCTTGTTTATCAGAATTTTGTGAAAGGTCCGTTTTGTTTGATCGGGATTTTGTGAAAGGTCCGTTTTGTTTAATCGGGATTTTGTGAAAGGTCCGTTTTGGTTGATCGGATTTTTGTGAAGGGTCCGTTAACGGACCCAAATATCCTCTGGCCAGACCCCTGGGTACAATACACTAAACAACAGCTTGCAATAACCAGAAAGTGAATTGCTAAAGAGTTTTTTTAACTTTTAATTGTTTAAAACACTGAATTTTAATGCTTACTCGCGTCCTCAAAGATGCAGGACTTTCAGCACCAGTAGGAAAAGTTTCAAATAACGCTTTCCTGAAAGTTAAAAAAAAATATATATTGGCAACTAAGAAACAAAAACATTATTAACTTCTTTATTTTCAAATAGCAAACAACCTTTTTGTTTATCTTTGCATGAACTTTCTAAACACTCAAAACTGATTGAATCCATGTGGGCAAAAGAAGTAAAATAAATTTGAAGAAAACTTTACACAGTATACTTTAACAACTAATGGTTGGACATTAGTTACAAAAATGACACTAAGGAAAACTTATATGAAATTTGACCATGTAACTGCTATATTTTTTTAAAAAGATCCACCAACGTCAAAAATATCTGAAATACAATTCCCCATACAAACATATTTCTAACTTTGAGTTCGTACTGTGGTCAGTCACAATTGTTTAGGATAAGTAGTACAGTGCCAACCCCCCAATTAATTATTGAAGCAAATTGGTAATACCTCTATCAACCTCAAAGTGTGAATAGGTGAACTGACCATGTATCCAGTATTGATCCCTGATAATCAGAATCTAATAAGCATAATAATTAGTAATTCTATGAAGAAATCATAAATTATTCACCAATATTTTTTTAAATGTTCCAAATATATTAAAACTATGCAGAGAGTATATAGGTGAAAATACAAAAGTAAATATGACTGATATGAAAAAGAAAAAAAAACATTCCGAGTAGGTCATCTTTACATACTTGATTTACTTCCTTTTTATGCATCAATCAAACAGTATTAGTCAAAAAATAACGGAGGAAAAACAAACTGTTTCACAATAAACTGAAAAGTTGCAGTTCAATAAAATAAAACAAATGTTGATCCACAATTGAAAATTTTCAGCTTTCTGAAAATTCTATCAGTATTTAGAACATATTTGAGTCATCAAGATGCAGTTCTTGCCATATCTAAAGAATATTGCTTTTGATTAAGCTCTGAAAGCTTATGAAGCTTTGACCCAAACTCTGATATTCAGATGTAGATCAACAGTTTCCCCACAAAGTACAAGTTCCAAAAATGTTTTCAGAATATTTGGAAGAACTGGTATTTTTCAAAATCATTACTTGCATTTTTTATTTTAATTTGATTACTTCGGGATGCAGAAGATATCTACTGATCTGAATCCTTCTTTCTTTTACCATTAAAATTGAACACATTACACTTTTGCACACACTGTTATAGTGCACACATTTTTATTAAGTTTTTAGTTAAAAATACCAAATTTTTACAGTTTTCGTGCATTTGCACTCCTTTAATGAGGCAAAAGATATCAATCTGCTGCTGCATGGAACATTTTTTGCCCATTAGTTTCATTGCATGAGACAACTTTCACTGAATGAGAATGTGATGTCAAAGTAAAACCTTTTTTTAGCCTAGGCTAATGTATACTATTCCAAATGCTAAGATTACTTAAGAACAACCAAACCTCCCCCCCCCCCCTTTTTTTTTTGTCATTGAAAATACCTAGAAAATTTGAAAAAACGTTGAGGTCTTTTACCTATATTTCCTTTTTTCTTTCATTGTGATAGGTAGATTTCGCAAATTTTTTAGTTCTTCATTTTTTTCCTCAAGAGTAAGACACAACTCCTGATCTCCAAACATTTCAATCCCCTGTTAAAAAGTATTTTACTCAGAAAAAAAATGTTGCAAATAAAAAATTATGTACAATGAGTCTAAATATAAAAAACTAAAATTAATATTTAATTGTATAATTTGTTAAAAACATTTAGTGGTAAAAATGCTTAATACTTTTACATAATATATTTGACTACAATGTGCTTTATTAAAAAGCTGTGACAGTATTTGCCTTTAATTAAATTATTTATAACTATTATTATTATTGTAATTTGTGTATTTATTTCTTATTATTAACATTATGATTATTTATTCCGAAATATTTATATCATAAGCAAACAACCTTTTTTCTTTTTCTGCTATTAATATGCAATACAATAAATTCAACATTCTATTAATATTTGTAAAAATTGATTACATTTATAAAAACAGATTTCCAAATATTATTCATACCGATGAGTAACTAACACTTTCTTTACGAATCATTCTTGATTATGATCAACACACAATTGTTCTGCTTGAATTAAATGCTTAATTTTTAAATATATTATCATCGAAAAAAAAAATTGTAGTAGAACTAAAATGCAATAGAATAATATATATAATAATTCATAGGAATAACCTTATGCATCAAACATCATGCATCAAGCATCAGTGGATTTCCCTTGCATCAATTTGTCCTGCAGTCTTAGGCAGGTTATAGCCGAAAACAAAGTAAAGAACCAAAATTACAGCTTCAGCAGTAGATTTGGAGATTTTGTGAAAATATCACTAATGCAGTCAATATAGCACCAAAAGTACAGGTTTTTTTACACATACAGATTAATAAAATCAAAGGTGGTAAGTAAAAAGATCTTGGCTAGATTTTAAAAGAAAATTTTAGATACCAATTCTAGCCCATAATTAATGCAAAGCAACAAAATTAACTAAACATTTTGATGGTAAAAAAAAAATGTTTTACATCAGCATTTTCTTGGGGAGCTCTTTGGTGTCCATCTAAAGAACTTGTCTTTCGCTGAATTGATGAAAGTTTTCTTCTGAAGGTATCCAGCGATGTTTCAGAAGAGGTGGATGCTCTGGGCAATGTAAGACCTTTGTTAACTTGAGCTGTTACTTTGGGATGTTTTCTACGATAAAGTGTTTGACTAGGTAAGTAGCTGTATATCTCATTTTTTAAAGTTAAATTATTTCGTAGGCTGGATTCTATTTTCAAGAGAAAAAAAAACCTTATTAGTTTTTAGCAGCAGAAATAAAACTCTGAAACTAATGTTTAAATTGAATTTTTCCAGGCAGTGGCGTAGCCAAGGGGGGTCCAGGGCGTCCGGACCTTCTCTGAAATGACTAAGTGTAAATATATGATTGAAGAAAAAATGCATTGTGTTGAAAACAAGCATTTTACACAAGTAAAAAAATGGAACAAGAAAAAATATGTATATATATTGCTCTTGTACAATATATAACATGCAAAAATATTATGAAGAGAAAATTGATAAACTAAAATGTGCGGGGGAAGGGAGAGGTACGAAATGAGGGGGCGCTGTAAGGCTTAGTGCTTTATTGCAATGATTCTCAATTTTTCCCTAGTGTGTGAAAATATTTCTCTCTGCAGTCTCCAAAACATTGGTTTCCCTTGCATCATTGAAGTAGATGCAAATTCTGAGAATATACCTGTTTAGAATCTAACAAAAGGCACTTCTCCTTTGTCTAGTTTGCTCCAAGTTTCTTGGAATTTAGTCCCTGCATGAGCTTCCTGGCGAAGTGGGGAATCTATTTTGGATTCAAGTTTGATGTTTGTTTTTTACATTCAAATGCATTCAAAATCATTACTTGTCATTATTGACAGTTAAATAAATTTCTCTCTCTAAAATTTATTTTGCTTATCTTTAAAAAGATCTCCATATCAATTTGTTAAATTTTCTTAGCTCCCCCCCCCCCCAAAAAAAAAAAAAAAACTTCATGGCTACACCACAGATTGAACCCCCTCCGAAATGAAATCCTGGCTATGCCACTGGTTCCAGGGTATATATTTCATGTTTTTACAATTCTATTTTTTATTTCCACCACAATCTCTTAAAAATTTTACAGTTCAAATTTTTTTTATAGTACTTGAACTTCAAAGTATTGAAAGTTAAGTTTATATCCTTAAAAGTGCACTTCAACAGCAAAGCAAAAAAAAAAATCGGAATTAGTCAAACTTTTTCAGAGCAACTGCCTAAAAGAATAGCTATCATTTTTATTGACAAAAGTCATTAATGTAAATTTTAATAAAATCATAAATCAATGAATCATGCTAATTAAATTATAGCAATAATTTCTCGTCATAAAATTATTTAAAGCTATTGATATAGTTTAAGTAAAGAAAGTATTGAAAGTTAATTTTATATCACTAAAAGTGCACTCCAACAGCAAAAATAACATCTGAATTAGTCAAACTTTTTCAGAGCAAATGCCTAAAAGAATAGCCTCAATCCTTTTTATTGACAAAAGTCATTTTAAAAAATTTTAATAAAATCACAAATCAATGAATCATGCTTATTAAATGATAGAAATAATATTTTGTCACAAAATTATTCACTGATTTAGTTTAAATAAAACAAGTGACATTTCCACATAAATAATTAAATGTGAAAAATTATCAAGAAGAGAACACATTGGAAATGTTTTATTATGAAAAGCATACCATCTGTGGGTTCATCGATTGCACTATGATTTGCAGGAACAAAGCAAATGCTCTTGGATTTTACAACGCCCTACAAAAACATAACAATGATGTATGCACCAAAGTTTTAATACATTAAGCAACTAAAAGAATAAACTTTTTACAAAGAAATATGAAAAGATGTACATTCTTTCAAAATAACTAAACAACATAAATATTATAACATTAATAAAACTAAGCTTTTAAAGAATGAATTTTAAAAAAAATTCTTATAACAGGATTTAAAAATAAAAAGAACATGTCTTACTTTTTTCCTATGATGGTTTTCTTCCATTATTATCCAAGCAGAACATAAGCTTAAAAGGGTTTAAAAAATAAAAATTAAACTTTTTGATAGAAGAAATTATTTTACGCATATTATTTTAAAATCATATTAGCAAGCAACATCAAAAGACAAAAAGCCATGACTAAATATTTGCTAATTAAAATGAAATTCATTTTAAGTTACTAAAAAATGAGCATGTTTGAGGTTTAGGGGTAGTACTTCCACAGAAATTTTTCGAAATTTAAGTCCAAAAAAACAGAATAGTATTTTTTGTTAGCAAAAAGAAATGTTTGGAGACCCTTACTTGAATTTTTTTTTCTTTTGAAATTTAAGGCCTATAAAAGCAAAAATTTATACAATGATTAGTGATGTGAAGGCTGAAAGTGAACAGTAGGCAATCTCCTAGAATCGTTTTCAATATCAAAATCCATAAAACCAATTTCTTGGTTATTTCTGATGAAGTTAGGGGACAGTATGGGGTTTGGGGCTCTTCCCCAGAATATTTCCAAAATTAAGTTCTAAAAACGCAATTACAGGACATTTTTCAGGATAAGGGTGTTGAAGAAAATCTCTTAAAGAAATTATTCGGAATTGAAGTTCCATAAAGGAAGTTTTAGATGATTTTAGATGATGTTAGAGGGAGAAAAATTTAGTACTCTTTCGGGGAAATTTGTAGATATTGAAGTCTTCAGTCTTCACTGTAAAAATGATTCAGAAACGTTCTTGGAAAATAGTAGGCAGCTGATTTGCCCGATTTCTACCAGTAACATATCTCGCAAAAATCAGGAACGTTTTCTACTAAAATTCAGTAATCTTTCTGAAATATCCAGAAATATTCTCATTTAAAGCCAGTCGTGTCTGTAAAACTTCAGAGTAATCTTAGGGAGGGATAATATAACAGCTTGACACCATTCTGATTCATCAAGACAGTTCCAAAAGCAGTATTGCAACCATGGCCAAAGCTAAGCCAGAATTGCAAGCAAGTATCAAGCATCTCACTTAATAGCAATTCTTGCAACGCTACATAGTCCATACTTATTTGCTCCCTTTGGGACTTTAATCAGCATGCACGAGCCGTAATCAAACTGAAACCGATATATCTTATACATACTCTCAGTTAATCTTTAAACTGGGAGCTTAAAATATTTTTTACAACAGAGAGAAGTCTGTATTCGGACAACTTGCAGCAATTCAGAAAACTTTTTCATAATGATACTTGATATTTCCAGAGTGTGGATAAGAACCATTGAAATCCCAAAACGTTACACGCAAATACTCAGCAACATTTCAGAATTTTTTTACAGTGTTTAAACTAAAATTCAAGATAATATTAGAGGATGTTGACAACTCTACTCTGGACGACATTGCTACTCTAGTATGAGGGGAGAGGGTGCAGCCCCACAGTTCCTCTCCTGGATTCACCACTGCCCGCTCAAGTATTAATACTACTCCAAAATGATGCTATTTTTTCCCTGTGTATTTTAATTTTTAAACTATGCAATGATATATTTTTTAATTTAGGGATAATGTCACGACCCCCCAAGAAATGCTTCGCGACCCCAAAGGGGTCGCGAAGCATTGGGTCGCGCCCCAAAGGGGTCGCGACCCACAGGTTGGGAACCCCTGTATTAGAACATGCCTGGTTAGTCATTGGTTAGTCTATTTTTTAACATACCTGTAACTAGTTCAAAATTGGAAAAAAAAAAAACAAATTTCAAAGGGGGCTTACGTCATTTTCATATGGTGGTGTGAGCTAATGTGTATTTCTGAATACAATTACATTTCTATAAACTAGAAGGATATTTTGAAAAGCATTATAACAAATTATGACATTTAGGTTATTTAATTTTGAAAAAGGCTTAAAATTGCGCAAAGTTTGAAATTTTCTGGAGAAAAGCATAGAAATTTTCATCTGAAACATTCGATGTTCGTCTGCATCGAAACATTTGTCTGCACCGAAAAGTGCTCGATGTAGCACTTTGCGGAAACCTTTACTTTTACACTTTTTTTTTTAATTTTATTATTAAAAATATTCAAAGCAACCAAAATAAACGGTTTCTCTCTCTCTCTTTCTTTCTGTCACATATGGTAAAAATTTTCCTTGTAAAGTGACATTTCAAAGTCCTTGATGTATTATGGAAACCAACTTTTAAAATATCAAGATGGCTCAAACAATTTTAGACGATTCAAAAGCAATTTGCCAACTAAGGACAAAAATATTTTTCCTTTTTCATGAAAATGGTTATAGTGCCGAAACAAGACATGAATAGAAAAGTGACTCACCAGGCTATATTTAAATCATGACAAGAACATTATTTTTTACAGCTTTGTGATTTATTTTCTTTTATAGCATATTGCACTACACTATATTAGGCTTCTAAGCGTCAGGGGAAAAGAAGTAAGAGGTATCAAGCTCAAGCTCCTCCTCTTCAATTAATGAAACCAAATTAGTGAAACTACTACCCTCCATCCTTCAAGTGGCGGATGTAGTGTGTTTGATTCTCGCTGGTGCTATGGGAAATTATTTCCTTCTCTTGTGTTGAAAATCTTTGCTGTGTGCGTCCAGAGGCAAGGTGCTTTGTACGCAGTCCTCTATTGAAGCTGTTATAAGCTTTCTGTATAAATAAATAAAGAAATAAATACTACCCGCTCCCTCAAACAAACAAACACCGTTTGATTCGCTGTGGATCCCTATCCCTGGGTGTTCTTTAATTCTCTTTTATATCTGGTAGTAAAGGCGCTTTGTTCGTGGTCCTCCTTGTATGCAAAGCAAAAGTCCTCAAATTTAAGCACGTGATTTTTTTTTTTTTTTGAGCAATCATGATTGCTTATTGTCCTCACTTGACCATTCTTGGCGTCTGGTTCCTTTTTCAGCTTGGACCAGGGGCCTATGCAGCACCACTACCCACCGTCCTCTGCAGGCACGGTTCCTCCGTTCCTGAGCTATCCGCTTCTCCCGGTCGGAGGTGTCCATATCCTACACGCACGCTCACACACATACTCACGACTTCACACACATACAATCACACACGCCTACGTACATACACACAGGTCTATGCATACACACACACACACACACACACAACCATGCACACGAAACCGCCCAGGAGGAGGGGCAGGTTTGGGGGGACAGGAGCGGTTTCAAGAAGCAATAACTCGAATGAGTAGGGTCTTGTCACAGTTTGTGATTGCGAAAAACATAATTTGAATTCAAAATTTCAAAATTCAATTTTTTTTTTTTTTTGAGCAATCACGAAATGCTTATTGTTGAGCAATAACGAATTGCTTATCGTGTTCACCAGACCGTTGAATGACGTCCACGTAAACGTCATTTGATTTTATTTTTTAATGCTTAATGCAATCGTCCAAGTGACTCGAAATCGGATTACAGTTAAAACCTGTGAAGTTGACCACTTTTTTCAGGCACGGAATTAAACCTTATCATATAAATTAACCTTTGTAAGTTGACCACCTGTTTAAGTTGACCACTAAGTAGTGCACCGCAAATGATCAACTTATTACACAGGTTCCACTGTATTTTGCAAACTACTTTTATTTTTTGCTTACCATGTCCATAAGTTCATGAGCCTCGGAATCAAATTATTAAAAAATACCTTCTCGACTTTACACAGTCCTCTTTACGCAAAAACAGTATCGAGCACACCATAGGGCGGATCTATAAATTCCCCCCTCCCCTCTGCAACAAAATCTGTAGGGTCCCTCCCCAGAGGCCAGATTTGTAACTTTTATAAATATAGTGATAGTTTTTTTGGGCCGTTGGGCTCTTTAAGGACGTGCCCTCCCACCTTCCTGCACTGTGGGATTTGCGGGTATGCAGATCTGGACCGGCAGAACAGCACGCAACATCCAGATCCAGCCCCTGGCACTCATTTGAGTTTTGACGTATTGAATTTAAATTGTGGTTGCGATAAAAGCCATTGGTAGACAGAAACAAGAAACCCAACGAGTAGGGTCCGATCGCAATTTGTGATTGCGAGAAACATAACTTTTGAGGATTCAAAATCTCAAAATTCAAACAAGTTTTTTTTTTTTTTTTTTCAGAAATTTAAAAATATGCATCTACATTAGATGTTAGTTTTGCTTTTCCATACAACTTGCTGTTAGAAATTATTGGAATTACTGGAAGAAACATAAAAACCAAAATAACCAGAAAAAAAAAGACTTCACTTTGAACATTTTTATAAATTAGAAAGCTTTTAAAATGAAGTGAAGGATGTGCTCGGGCAGAAACTTTCAAACTCAGTTTTTTTGTGGTTGACAACAACAGCATTGACAAAAATGCAAAAAAAAAAAAAAAAAAAATGCGGACTACGCCTTCTCTTACGAAAGTATAATGTATGTATTTTCTTGGCACAAGACTGAACGAGATCTAGTAGCTTAAGTTACCAAAACTGTTTGGATAAATTTAAGTTTTTACTTGTCTTTGCTTTGTAGGGTGTATGTCTCTCAACACCGTGTTTTGAAACCCAATAATAATCTTGTTCGTCCATGGCCACATTCGGACCACTAAAATATGTGCCTAAAAGTCCTACTGTCGGTCACAAGCAGTTACCTTGGACTTCTCCACCACACCCCTTCCTTCAGTACCATGACAAAATTATGGAGATCTCTGAGACCCATGTGCCACCGCTTGATGTGGCATTTAATCCCGATAAACCAATTAAATGGATTGGTGTGTGGGGGGGGGGGTACTCGGATGCCATGCGAATATTAATTGCAGAATGATTATACAACATGGAGATTTTGGGTCCTTTTTTTTGGAAATATACCACATTAAAAATAGCTCGAATGCCATATGTGCAAATGCTCTCCAATACTTTTCAATAGCAACACTAAAATCACTCAGTGCTTTTTGCACACGACCAAATGATCAGCGGTTATAGCCTGATCGAAATCACAGAGTACATTGGGAGAATCAGCGATTCCAATTTTGCAGAGATGGGGCCTCAGACCGTCATGTCCTAATCAATTCATTAAAAAGCAATGAAAATTTTATTGAAATATAAAGTTCATGAAGACCAAAAGTTGGCAACAGTAATTTCAGCAATGGCAAACTTTTTCTCCAATTTAGCACGTTCCACGTTATGATAATTCCCAAGAGAAACATCACGTGCTGTCTTTTTTAGAAATGTTTTTGTGGTTTTTGACACAAAAGTTATTTGTCGGTTATTTTGTCAGTTTTCGCCACTGTTTTCAATTTTAGTATTGAACTGGAAGAATGATTTGTTTCTGACTTGAGTTTCGAGAAGTAAATGTTCGTATATAGTTTAAAGATTCAAAATATTTATTCTCATTTCCAGATTTCTTTTTTCGTTTTTCATTACATCTATATTGACTTTGGTACTGCTTAAATATAATCTCCGCGTTGGCACCATTTTTTTTTTTTTTTTTTTTTTTTTTGAGCAATCACGAATTGATTATTGTTCTCACTTGACCGTTTTAGCGGGAAGATTTCGATAATTGGGAAGCTGGCGATCTTTCTTCCTTGGCGTCAATTTTTGGCTCCAGCACCTGCATGAGAGGTATTTTTCATTACAAATCTAAACAAAGAGAAAGGAAACATCTATTCACATAGGGTTACTATAAATAGGCAGGGTTACCAAAATAAAAAATTTTCGCCAAAAATAAGACGACCGCGCCAGATTCCCAATTATCGAAATATCCCCGTTTTAGCAGTCCGTCCGTCCTTTGATTTTGTTTTTGCCCCCACCTCCCTCTGCAGCACCACCATCGACCAGCTCCACGGGCGAACACTGTCTCCTCCAGAGAGCTGCTGGGCGGTGGCGTTCATATCCTACACGCATACACATGCCTCTCTAGGCCTGCACACACACTGCTGCACATTCAAACACGCCTGCTCGCACGCACACATACACTCACGCCTGCACATACTCACACAGCCACACACCCGTGACAGCGAAAAGCATAATTTGAATTCAAGATGTCAAAAATTCAAAATTTCTTTCTTTTCTTTTCTTTTCTTTTTTTTTTTTTTTTAGTGAGTTTTTTCGGTGGTTACTCGTCAAGTATGTTTGTGGTGTGCTGGTGCAAAGGTTGTTATTTACAGTCCTTCCTCCTTTATTGCCATTCTGCGTTTAGTTTTTTTTTTTTTTGTAGCCAAGCTGAAAAGTAGCCAACCCGGGGATTATATTAAAGATGAGTTATTGAAATCTGAAAAAAAAAATAATAATGATAATAATTTGAATTTTGACGTCTTATTGAATTCAAATTATGTTTTTCGCAATCACGAGTACGTGTGTGCTGTGTGTTGTGTGTGTTTTGTGTGTGTGTGTAGGCATGTGTGTTTGTGTCTGTGTGAAGGCATTAGTGTGTGTGTGTAGACGAGTGTGTTTGTGTCTGCGAGCAGGCATGAGTGTGTGTGTGTGCGTGTGTGTAGGTATGTGTGTGTGATAGTGTATGCATGTGTGTGTCGGTGTGTGTTGTGTGTGCGTAGGTGTGTGTGTGTACGTATGTGCGTGTACGTATGTGTGTGTATGTATGTGTATGTAGGTGTGTATGTATGTATGTATGTGTGTAGGTGTGTGTGTGTAGGTGTGTGTGTGTATGTATGTATGTGTGTGTGTATGTATGCGTGTGTGTGTAGGATATGCACGTAACCTGGTGACGGTTTTCGCTGGAGGAGCATCGTGAGGCCGATCGACGGTGGTGCTGCAGAGGGAGGCGGGGGAAAATAAAATCATAAGAATTCAAAACAGTCAAATGAGAACAATAAGCAATGTGATTGCTCAAAAATCATAGTTACAATTGAGTTAGAGTTTAGTTTGTCGTGGCAACTTTTCAAACATTTTGGCACCACAGTCATTTTTAAAGTTACAATGCATAAATTCCGCCACTTAAAAAAATTAAGCCATATAAGACTACTCAAAGTTTCATCGCGATGTAACATTCTTCTCCAAATTACTAAAAAGCCAATATGTAACATATGCTCAATCGAAATGTAAGATAAATTAAAACTCCATTATTTGTCATCAAGCGACCAAGCTGGTGAATTCCGGGAAAAGGGGGACATGACACTTGAATTTTAAAAATTAATATTCTGTCACTTGCCATGTAACATTCTCTTCAGAAATGACTGAATTTCTTGAATTTTAACCTGTTTTTTCCCAATAGTTTGATGACTTTCAGAAAATCAAGTGCAAAATCAAGTTTTCTCTTTGTGTTTTTATAGAACAAAAAATCTCTTTTTTGTTACGTACTGTAATTTCAATATACTTATCTCAGCATATAATATTTAGGTTAACTTTTACCTTTTGAATGTCTCGTTAAACTTTTCGGTAAATAATTGTAAATTTCTTTTTTTTTTTTTTTTTTTTCAACCGTGAAATAAGTTCATTACTAAGGTGATAGTTTGATGTCCTTCTTTTACCAAAGTACCACATCTCAGTTAGTTCACCAAGAACCTATTGGGTATAGAAACTCATGTTTTTTTTATTCAAAGCAGAATTATGTTCCTTATCAAGGAGGCTCAGTAAGAGTTTTAATATAGATTTAATTTACATGGTTTTTAATAGTAACGGAAGGACAAAAAATATGGTAACGGAAGGACATTTATATATAAGCTGATACAGGGTAAATATTTAGAATGCTAGTGGAAAACAAACTATTGTTCAAAGGTAGTAGTCACATTTCGATCATTGTCTAAAATTTATATGATAAGGGCTAATTCCGTGCCTGAAAAAAGCGGTCAACTTTGACAGGTGGTCAACTTACAAGGGTGATCAACTTCACAGGTTTTACTGTACTAGTAGCTCTGATAGGTTCTGTTATACACCATGATTTACGTTGGACAAACTTTTCAATGAAAGCCTACCTAGGATCTTATCTTTAAGCTTGTTTTACTCAAAACTTAAAAAAAAAAAAAAAAAAAAAAAAAAAACTTACATTCCTTTGCTTTTCACTGTCTCATTTCTAATAGTAAAATATATTATTCTCTATAAATTACTGAGTTTTTTTTTTTTTTTTTTTTTTAATGTAATCATTTAAAATATTTTATGAGATTTCTAGAACTGATTGAACTTTAAGGCATTTAGGCACCCCTGCCTAGAAATTGTCCAAATGAAGGACGATTTTGTAGACTGCATTTTTGTTCATTGGAAAGATAAGAGTGTGGGAGCAATGAAATTTTACCTAATATGCATGAGTGTACGTGCGTTCGCAGGGTTGTGTGTGTGTGTGTGTGTGTGCGTGTGTTGGGAAGTGACAAAAGCTTATGCGTTGTAATTTGTTTCCCATCAGAAAACAAGCTTAAAAAATGAGTTCTTCATTAAATGATCATGAAAAAGAGGGTCCTGAGAGTGAAAAGGTAGAAAGATCAAAAAATACTTCTTCTACAGAAAAAAAAGTTGGATTTAAGAAAGAAGAAGTAGAAAATGAAAAAGAGTCGAAGGAAAAGACTAAAAGTGATTTGAAGGAAATTAAAATACCGTGGGAAGAGGAGTTTCAGAATAGCAACTCAAGTGATAAAATTCAAGAGACGGATGCATCCCCATTTTCCCCTCATGCTGGTATTTTGTCAAATGATGATGAAAATACGGATCAGGTTACTAAGGAAAATTCGAAGAAAAATGAAAGAAAGACATCGAAATCAGAATCAAAGTGTAATTTAAGGGAGAGAGACGTAAATGAAAGCACAGAAGGTGATCAAAGGAAAAGCAGTGTATCAGAAAGTGAACTGTACGAAAAGGAGGCCAGAGAGGAAAGAAATAACATTGACTTTTCAGATACGGTAGGACGACTGATATCATACGAAGAGAAAATCAAATCTGATACATTTTTTCAAAAATTATCTGTGTCTCGACCCGTGGACGAATTTGATGATCAAAAGAAAGTGGAAGATGTAAGCAGAGAGGAAAAACTTAGTGCAGTCAAAGCGTCTATTCTTTCGTTAGCGGCTATAATCGGAGCAGGGTTCAACGAATTACCTGGAGCTCTGCAAAAATCAGGTGAGAAATAATTAAATACAATAACCTACTGTCTGACCACGGATTGTATGGAAAGACAAATATCCATTTTACTGCCGGAAATGGACGAATCTATTATTTTTTTAGCAATGTCAGCTTTTGCAGAAGCAGAGTTTCATTCAAATGAGCGGAATACGCGTATCAAATTTTTACTTTTCAACCTCCTTCAGATCGATTCGTCTTATCTGGACGTTTGAAAATTCCATACAATCCGTGGTTGGACATTATACAGTGGAATTCGCTTAGTTGGACTACCGGTTAATCGGACCAGCCACTTATTCGTACCAAATTTTGAGGACCCGAAACGAACCCCATTTCACAAGCATAATATTATTCGCTTATTGGGACCAAAAATCTGTTTATTCGGACCAAGGAACATGAGAACACATTAGAAAAAAATAAAAAATCGCCCGCTTGAAGTGAGTTCCAAGTGGGTCAATGAACTTAATAATTAGGACAATAAAAATTTAAACCGATTCCTTGTAACTTCGAATTAAATTCAGAAATATTTGAAGGAAAAAAAGGGTTAAAGAGACTCCCATTGCATGGTGACACTGTTCTAGTAGAAATCACAATTTTAGTGAAATTTTAAACTCCTTCAGTTCAATTAGCACATTCAAAGATATGAATTGTTTATCGAAAAAAAAGTTTAGTTGTAAAATACGTAATTTACATTTCATTGAAATTTTTAATGACAAATTAGTACTTTTTATCACTTATATTTCCACTATCACATTTTTAGTTACTTCTGGTTATTGAATTGAATCGATACTGACTGAATGGATTAACTAAAACCGTATCAGTTTGAACACGCTGTTAAACGAGTAGAAAAATATTATTTGCTATATTTTAATTTATTTTTTAATGGAAAAATTTCGCAAACAGCAATTTTTCTTCTTTGTATGCTCTCAGTCTCCACACATATGGGGCTCACAATAAGCATAAAGGCATTTCAATGTTTTGTGTATAGAATATTCGGTCAAGCTACACAGGTCCTACATCCATGAATCAGACCAGCCAGTTACTAGGACCAAAATGTCCCAGTCCCAAAATATGATCCTATTAACCGGAATCGTCTGTACTTTTCTGCATCTGATCCAGACAGTGTTGCATATCGCCAACTTTCAGGCTGAAGTCGCAACAGTCCAAAACTTGAGACATATCCAACTGAAACTTTCAAATCGCTATGAAAAATAGCAGAAATCATTTAATAGACCCATACTGCTTACAGTAAGCTTATTCGAGTAACTTTTAAACTGTACGATTGGTTTACATCATGAAATCTAAAAGTGCGAAATCTGATTCATAAGTTTTGTTTCTTTCTTTTTGACGACTTAATGACTTTTGCCAGAAAGCCGACGATATCCTCTGCGATTGCTATTTTGTCCAAATTTTATCATTCTCGTTTTAAATACTTCAATCAATTTAATAGATCGTTAAAGGGGTTGTTATTGGGTATACTCCATCTCAGATAGTTCCTCTTCCTTCAGGAGATAAGCTTTTTGTTTTTAGTTCAAATGTTGTCATATTGTTCTACTTTTGCTTCACCTCTTTTTATACTATACTAGCTGACCCAGCCACGCGTTGCTGTGGCAAAGAAAATGGATTAAAATAAACTTGAACTCATTATTTTGATAGAATCAAATAAATATTTTTAATAGAGCTTAAAATAGTATAGCCGATTTTATAACATATGAGATTGATAATGGGCGTTATTCAATGTAAAAACGATTCCTAAATGTTCCTGGAAAATTATGGGCAGCTGATGTGGCCAATTTCTGCCAGTATCATGTCAATCCAAAACCCGGAAAGTTTTCCGATAAAAGTTAATAACCTTCCTGAAATCATCTTGGAAGCCTCTTGAAAAATTCGAAGATCTTCCCGTTTGAAGTTAGTCGTGTTTCTGAAACTTTAATGTAAAATTAGGAAGGGATACAAAAAAAAGCTAGCACCTTTCTGATTTATTAAGGAACTTCTATAAGCAGTAATGCAAACATAGCCAAAGCTTAGCCAGAACTGCAAGCAATTATCGAAAATTTTTACTCAGTAACGTTTCGGATTTTTTTTTTTTTTTTTTTACCGTGCAGGCTGAAGAAAGTACGGAAAAAGCACTATACTTACGCTTAGTAAATTTTGTAAGTATAACTTCCGCAAAAAAAAAAAAAAAAAAAAAAAAAAAAAAAAAAAAAAAACTTGAAAGTGATAGTAAATATCGAAACTGATTGTAAAATAACCGAATGTAGAAACTAAGCGTAAACCACCATACACTTTTAGATTCTACACTACATTTTATTCACATTAGCTTTCTCTATAGTTTGTAATCAATAACTTCTTTACAAAATACACTAACTAAATTAAAAACGTATAAAAATTAAATTTTTTCAATGAAGTAGATAACGTTGACTTCGAACTATTGTTTCTATTATTTGAAAACTGAAAACTGTCTAAGCACTAAGTTGTGCACAATGTTCTTGATCACCCAGTCTTTTGCTAATACGAAAAGTATGATAACTTTCCACGTGTGAGTAGGCAATATTTCGTTGCCCATAAGAGAAATATTTATGTTTCAAGTACAAACCGAAAGAAGACATTTTTTGTTCTTTAAATCTATTTATGGTCTTTGCAAAAGCTAAACGAATCAAAAATTGAAGCCTTTCAAATGTGTTTGAAAATTATGACGCTAATAATGGATTACGTGGCAACACAAACATTTCTCTTTTAAACTTTTCCGACAAATATTGTTGACTTTTAATGTAGAAACGTGTACCGTTGCGTAATTTAGGTGGGTTTAAATCGCGAAAAAGAATAAATTCTTGAGCCAATTTTTAACCGGAAATCGTGTAGACGCATTCCTGGTGTATCCAGGGAATTTAAAAATTCATTTGGAGTGTTTACTGCTTTGTTTTCATCGACAACTGTATAGGCTTTTTCAGCATCAATGGGAAGCTTTTTTTTAAAGCCGTCAGTAATGGCTCATTATTCGCAATAATTGTAGCTAAGACAGAGTCATTGCTCTGTTGTTATACGTTGCAAATCAGTGTTAACTAAGTCGGTGGCCCAACTATCAAGTGACGGCATATCATAATAACTAAGTGGCAAATTTTAAATTGAAACGCAAAAACCTTCAGTTAAAAACTAAAGCTTCATATTCATCTCTGGTGTAAAATCTGGATTTGGACATTTGTGTGTTTGTTAAACTTTATGAAATACGTCTTCAAACGTGAAAGTAATATAGTTTCTCCTTAAAAAATAATGATTGTGTTGGATAGTATGTCGTCAAAATTGTTTTAAACAGTTGACGAATACTGTTTCTCCTTATGTCAAACCTGCATTAGAAAGTGTCAACTCCCAATGACTTTGTGCTACCAATAAATACAATTTGCGACATGCATCAGAATATGTATTTGACAGTCGACAATTGATGATCCACAAATATTCCTGTCTGTTCGGGAATGTTTACCGAAAACAAAACTGCTACAAAACCAGCGCGATTACAGAGGCAATTATGATTTTTAAAAAATTAAATTTATCTGGAAAGAGACTCTCAATTAGTTCACTTTTCGTCTCAACGGCAGTGCAGAAATTGTCTGGCTATTTGTTGTACTGTATATTTTGATACAGTTCAATTTCACCGTTTCCAATACTCAGCAATTGCTTAGAAAATACTTGTGCGATTAGATTATTTTGCGTTTACACTCGCATGTTCATGGCCAATCGCATTATCTCGTCATTACGCTATAAAAAACGTTTTTTTTTAAACATGCGTTGATTTCATCGGAATAACTGGCAATGTCTGCCGGAAGTCTCCAGACAGTATCTAGACTATTTCGCCTAAAAGTTTATCGTTGCCGTTCAAATCTTGCATAATCCTATGATGTGCTTCGAATGAATGCTTTTACTCATGAGCCATAGTACACTTATCCCAAATTATAATTTCACTCTCTTGCAACACTACAGCCTTACCACGTCTTTTTTTTCTTTATTGTACACATTGCGTTTTGTTTGTTATGAATATCTAACAGGCAACTTTAAAGCTGAATGTGCTGTTCGTGTACCATCTAAAAAATGTAGCAGCAATGCCTGACGATGCAATTGTCACTGCAATTTTCTGTTGCGAATGTATCTTTGCAAGAATTAATGATATTAAAAATTTCCTGCGGAACAAAATAAAGAAAATAATTGTTTTCCGCTTAAATTCATTTTATATCCTGAAATAAACCTGGAATATTTTTGAAGAATTCAGTAGTCTTCTTGGTTAAAAGGGCAGTTATGATTCTGGCACCTGCAGAGAAGCCTAACGCAGGATTACTATAATAGCCTGGAACCTTCCTGCTTTTCTAAGAAAGCTCTCAAAGCATTAATACACGCATTGCCAACGCGAAGACAGACTCTCAAGCAAGTAGCTCGAATGTGGTTCCCCTGCAACTCTTGCAAACCTTCGTGATCCAGATAACTTTTCGCACTTATTGGGTGTTGAGTCAATCTGGACAAACCGCAACCACTCCGAAACCGATACACCTATTAAATACGTTTAGTTAATCTTGATACTGGTGGAGAAAAATACTTTTCACAACGGTGTGAAATCTGCAATTTGTAGCAATTCAAGGAAACGTTTTGAAAAATATAGTTGATTTTCTCAGGAAGTAAATAATAACCTGCAATATCCCGAAACGTTATATGGAAATTCTAAGCAACATTTCTGAGTTTTTTTTATCATGGTGTTTTTAGCAGTAAGTCATACGATGTTAGAGTTATATCGATTAATTAACTTACACCGCCATCTATTAAGAATTTTTAGAACTAAACAATTAATTCACACTATTATTGCATAATTAATATGAAATTTGCAGTAAAAAATTATAAAAACTATCCTATCTTTTAAGTTGGACCAAATGACACATAGATATGAAATTTGAGAAAAATCGGTTGAGTAGTTTTGGAGTTTACCCCGAACAAACATCGTGACACGAGATTTTTATATATATAGATGTATTATTAAAAACTAGTATGTTGTGGCCATCACGAAACTTTCTTCTATATTTTTCTTTTTTTTTTCTGATCCCTCTCCATGCTTGACGAGGAAGCAATATTCCCAAGGCCGTAGCCAGCGGGGGGAGGGGGGGTCCGGGGGTCAGAACCCCCCCCCAAAAAAATTTCAAAATTTTAAATGCTTTAAAAAAAAACGTCGGATGGTCAGTGAGTGTGACCCCCCCCCCCCACCTTCCTGAAATTTCTGGGAGGTGTGAAATGTTTGATGCTATAAAAAAAAAATAATAATAAATCATTGGAATCAACTTGATTACTGTTCACTAAACCAGTCGAAAATCTTTCCTTCACTCTTCGCGCACAAACGACCACTAACTCACCCGTTGTCCGAAAATTTTTCTGGATTCTTTTCCCTTCAAAAAGTAGAAAGAAGAAAAATCCACATTCCAAACCGGTCAGTCGACCTTCATGCTTTGTTTCCCGATGGACAACAGGTGTGAGGAAGAGATGATAATAGCTAAGTCCCCCTGGTCTTCTCTGTCCCAAGATAAGCACGTCTGGTGCAGAGGCGGATTTAGAGTCTATTCAAGGGGGTGGCGGTTGAAAACTGCTAAAGTCATTCTCCCAAATCCGTCACACAGTAGGGTAGGGAGTATATTGCTCCCCCCCCCCTCTTCACCTCGGCATTTGAAAAATTAATGTTTTTTCATGTAATTGAGCGTGGATTTTGTTGTTTTCCGATAAAATTTGAAATGCCCCCCCCCCGAAGAAATTCGAAATGACGGGTTTGCCCCCCCCCCCAGTCTGAATCTACTAGTTTTGCCCCACACTACTCACATTACATTTTAAATCATAGCAACGCCTTATTGTACATGTATAGTTTGGTCCTGGAAGATGATGATGGAAAAGTGGACTTACATATACAAATATAAAAATTATTAAACTTTAAACAGGGAGGGTGCGAGCTCGGCGAACGTGAAAAAATGGGTAATGCCGCACATCCTGGACTACAAAACTGCCTAAAACAAGTTTATAGCAAAACTATGGAATTTATTTCATTAAAATACTATCGATTGCTAGTAATATCAATGTAACTGGTTTCAACAAATGACGGTCATGGAGGGGGCGATTGCCCCCACCGCCCCCTAGTAAATCCGCCACTGGTTTGGTGTGAATTTAAGGAGCATGTATGAGGAATATCTGTTGTTCACTTCTGTGACTAGTCTTGTGTATGCCGGTGCTAAAACATATCGAATAAGCGAGTTACTTTAACGTTAGAGCAGCGAATCTATATATATAATTCTCTTACGTGCCGGCAAATGAAGGGGTGAATTTCTAAACCTCTGTTGGCAACACTTCGCCGATAAATCATGTAAACAAACTTCTACGTTGTTTTGAAATCTTGAATCACAGAATACTCAACGAACTTTTTTTTTTTTTTGAGATGAGTTTGAGTCGGGCTGTGGCCCATTTCAACCTTAATCAGCAAAGAAAAGCTCAAAGAAGGCAGGAAACCGTTCTTGAATCCAATTTAAGACGAGCCATTTCCAGAGTTGTATTCTCTGATTCGCTGCCGATAATTTTTAGCGGCTGGGGAATTTTCAGTCAGCAGTTCCTTCAACAGATCAGGTGCGTCACACAATGCCGGTAACCGCACCTTTCCGTCATGGCAACATTTAGTATATTTATTTGCAGTATTACGCTCTTTCTGCCAATAAAGAGCACCACAAAATTCGCATTCTTCACACATTGCTCCACAATCATGTTCATCGGCAATGTTGTTTTGAACGCGTAGGCGCTTTGAGCGTCGTCTATTCTCTGCTTCAGTACGACAGTTCAGTTCAAAATGAATAACCGAGAAAGAATTTACTTTATTCCTTTTATTCTCAGCTGAAAGGTTTCGCCAAATTTGTTTAGGGTTATAGTAGTTTTAGTATTGTGCAAGCAAAGTAGCCTTGGCGAGTTTTCGCGTTTTTAGTTAAACCATTTTTTGTTCGTGACGTGGCAAGGATTCAGAATAACAACAAGAAGGACAAACGTTTGAGAAAATATGTTTGGTGCTCTCTCAGCCTGTTTTTAGTCATGGCCAGCTCTATGTGGCATTATCAAGAACAAGATCTTTTGAAGCAGTGTCAGTTGTGGCTCCCAAACGGGACATTTTTAATTGTGTATATGAGGAAGTTTTCTCAGATTAGAATATATAAGAGTGTAAATATGTAAATATATATAAGAGTGTAAATAATGTAAATACATCCCTCGGGGGAGCCTGTAACCCCTAGAGGGCGCGTCCCCAGGTGGCGGATAGGGGAATGCCTTCATTGGTTTTCCAATGGGTGGTAGAAGGGAAATAAAATACCTTCCGCGGACCAACAGGTAGAAGTGCAATCTCTCGAAAGCAATGACAGACACTTTTGTATCTATAATGGTAAAGTTGTGCACATTGCCAAGGCAGTCATCTTACATACAGCAAAGTTAAACTGTCGAAAATCTGGCTAAAGCAGACAAATTAACATTATGAACGTAATTTTCATATTGGTTAAATGGATGGTGACCTAAATGCAATTACCAACTTTAATTTTTACGGAAAATTTTAGCTAGGCTAATGTATTGGCATACAGCGAGCGAGCGAAGCGAGCATGGATCGCGAAGCGATCCACAGGGAACTGCGTAAGCAGTTCCGGGGGTTGGCGAGCGATAGCGAGCAGGGGGCGATAGCCCCCTAGTAGATGTTATAGAGTCTTATGAAGAAGATAGTTCAGAAAGGAAGTTGGCAGATGTTTTTGGTTGTAGAAAAACGCAAATTAATAAAATTTTGAAAAACAAAATTCAAATTCGGAAAGAATGGGAAACTTTCAAATTTCGAGGTGTGAAGGAAGAGAAGTAGAATGGAAGAATTTCCGGAAGTCAATGATGCTCTATTGGTGTGGTTTAAAGTTGCTAGGACAAAAAATATTCCATTTAGTGGAACTTTAATGATAAATATAAATAACTAGCAGTACCCGCACGGCGATGCCCGTGCTAAAAGGGAAGTCCGTTGAATAAAATAAATGACACCCCCCCCCCCCCCTCCGCTATACGAAATTTTCATTTTTAACTAAAATGCGCACCCACTTTTTAAAAAAACCTATTCAAGTTTCCATAGAATTTAAAACTATTTTCCAAAACATTAAAATTAGATTTAGAGTTTCTTAAAAACCCTTTAGCGAGTGAAGTGGTTATTTCTGCAATTCTGTTATTTAAAAAATGAAGCAGGGGAAGAGAGAGACTCAACCCCTTCTTCCCAAAAGCCTCTAGTACAGTGTTGTCCATTACCTTTCCTTCCTGTACAAGTCCAAAATACTCTCAATCATAGACGGCTGGTGAACCAAAAAAATGGGGAGTCAAAAGAAGTGCGAACTGTGAATGGAATAGCTGTGTGTGTGTGTGTGTGGTTTTTTTTTTTTTTTTGTACAATTTGGTCATATTATTGGATTTAAGAATTACTGATTAAACGACCTCTAAAAATGGAATACAGCTTCAAAAAAACAGGTCGGATGACCACCATAGAAATCTCGTTTCCAATTAAAAGTTTCATACTTGTGCATGTGCAATGCCATGAGAAAAAAAAAAACTTTTGAAATTTTTAAGTTTTTATTTTCGGAAAATAAATTAGCCTACCCAACAAAATATCGTTTCTCAACGGACCATCAATTTATCACTCAAAAAAAAAAAAAAAAAAAAAAACGGGGCAAGCCCCCCCCCATTTTTTGAATACAGCTTCAAAAAAACAGGTCGGATGACCACCATAGAAATCTCGTTTCCAATTAAAAGTTTCATACTTGTGCATGTGCAATGCCATGAGAAAAAAAAAAAACTTTTGAAATTTTTAAGTTTTTATTTTCGGAAAATAAATTAGCCTACCCAACAAAATATCGTTTCTCAACGGACCATCAATTTATCACTCAAAAAAAAAAAAAAAAAAAAAACGGGGCAAGCCCCCCCCCCCCCCCCCCACCATTTTTAAAAGTGAATACTGACAGCACCCTCCTCTTCTCCCGTACGAGCAGCCTGTGATCCCATTGTGTCAAAAGACATAGTAACCTTTTGTACAACTCTGTCTTTTCACAGATTGATTTCGTTCACTTTGACCCCCCCCCCCCCGAAAAAATTCCTGGCTACGGCCTTGAATATTCCCAACAAAAACAAAATTACACATGCAAAAACTTGACGACCATCCCAATGTCTGAATTATTGCAAAAGCAAAGCAAAGAGCGAAAATTGAAAGTTATTTTAAAAGCCTTGCTTGAATTAATTACAAATATTTTATTTGTTAACAAACATAAGATGGCAACAGTTAAAATTTTTAAATCATTGAGATAATATTTCCGATCATTTCCATACAATTAAAATCACGAGAAATACGCAGACGACAATCTATTAAGATTTATCTTTCTTATTGTTGCATTAATAAAGCTATTTTTATTCAAAAAAAAAAATCAACACCTCTTGGAGCGATTGGTGTCAAAATTGAACCAAAGCCTGTTTACATATGGATTCACATATATTCCAAATTTCAACCAGAACGTAGCATTACTTCTTGAGATAGGGCACTCACAATGGAAAAAAAGAACGGGCGATTGGGCTACCCCCTTTTTACTTTCTTCTATATCTAACATATAGAAGAAAGTATATTCGTGCAAATTTTCGAATTTCGAATTTTGACGGGTTTGAACGATTTGAGGTGTGCTGAGTCCATTTCGACTATTTTTGAAAAATGTCTGTCTGTCTGTGTGTATGTGTGTGTGTATGTGTGTCACGTCTGTGTGTGACCAGTTTTTGTGGCCGCTTTACAGCAAAAACTACCGCATGAAATTGAACGAAATTTGGTACACATATGTGCCCCTATGTGAACTTGTGCCCATTGGTTTTTGGCGGGAATTCCTCCAAGGGGGGTGGAGCAATGGGACGTTTTTTGAGTTACGCGTGCTTGCTATTCCTCAGGAAGTAACTGGGGGAATCAAACAAAATTTGATCCACATGTTGCCCCTAACAGGAACAGGTATTGATTCAATTTTGATGTCAATAGCTCAAACGGGGGTTGAGTTATAGAACGTTTTTTGTCTTCAATTGTGACTGCTGTATCTCAAGAAATAACGAACGGAATCAAACAAAAATTTTTTGACAAGTAGCCCTTAGTGGGTATAAGAGCTGATTTTAGTTTAGTGTCAACAGCTAAAAAGGGGGTAGCGCAATCGCCCGTTCTTTTTTTCCATTGTGAGTGCCCTATCTCAAGAAGTAATGCTACGTTCTGGTTGAAATTTGGAATATATGTGAGTCCATACGTAAACAGGCTTTGGTTCAATTTTGACGCCAATCGCTCCAAGAGGTGTTGATTTTTTTTTTTTTTGAATAAAAATAGCTTTATTAATGCAACAATAAGAAAGATAAATCGTAATAGATTGTCGTCTGCGTATTTCTCGTGATTTTAATTGTATTGAAATGATCGGAAATATTATCTCAGTGATTTAGAATGTCTAACTGTTGCCATCTTATGTTTGTTAACAAATAAAATATTTGTAATTAATTCAAGCAAGGCTTTTAAAATAACTTTCAATTTTCGCTCTTTGCTTTGCTTTTGCGATAATTCAGACATTGGGATGGTCGTCAAGTTTTTGCATGTGTAATTTTGTTTTTGTTAGGAATATTGCTTCTTCGTCAAGCATGGGGAGGGATCAGAAAAAGAAAAAATATAGAAGAAAGTTTCGTGATGGCCACAACATACTAGTTAGATGTTGACACCAAAATAAAATCAATTCTTATACCCACTAAGGACTACTTGCCGATAAATTTTTCTTTCATTCCGTTCATTATTTCTTGAGATACAGCAATCAAAATTGACGAAAAAAACGTTCTATAGCTCAACCCCCGTTTGAGTTATTGACACCAAAATTGAATCAGCACCTGTTCCTGTTAATGGCAACATATGGACCAAATTTTGTTTGATTCCGCCAGTTACTTCCTGAGGAATAGTAAGCACGGGTAACTCAAAAAACGTCCCATTGCTCCACCCCCCTTGGAGGAATTCGCGCCAAAAACCAATGGGCACGAGTTCACATAGGACACATGTGTACCAAATTTCGTTCAATTTCATGCGGTAGTTTTTGCTGTAGAGCGGTCACAAAAAACTGGTCACACACAGACGTGACACACACACACACACACACACACACACACACACACACACACACACACACACACACACATACACACAGACAGACAGAAATTTTCCAAAAATAGTCGAAATGGACTCAGCACACCTCAAAACGTTCGAATCCGTCAAAATTCGAAATTCGAAAATTTGCACGAATCCAATACTTTCTTCTGTATATTAGATATAGAAGAATGTATAAGAGATAGTAACGTATAATTGCACAAAAATTTCAGATTACTGCAGTAATCTGAAATTTTTGTGCAATTATACGTTGTTATTTCTTATTTTTCCTTTTCAAGCACAAAAGTATTTATTCTGTTTTATATGTAATATTGTTATTCAAAATTTACACTAGAATATTTTTTGGCTAGCTATTCAAAATTTAAAAGTTAGAATGCATGTTTTTTACCTTCAAAATATCTTAAAATTCTAGAAGTGTTCTGTCCTTTTTTCTTCAAGCTCTATTATATTTTTAGTACCATTCTTCTTCTGCCTTTAAACTATCGTTTGGTATGCCTCTTGCGTTACCAAAATCATTAAAAACAATCATCAAAGGATAGACTGCATATCAAATTTGCCAATTATGAATGTAAACAAACTAATCGAGATATATTATGCTGTTGATGAATTTCTCATGAAATGTATGCCATATATCGTCGCCTCAGAGCAACAATAGGATATCTTAGTGTTATTTCTGAGATTAGATATCTTACTGTTGCTCTGAGGCGACGATATGGAAAACAACTTCTAACCAATCCTAAAAGAAAACCTACTTCCTGTGCTTCTTAGTTGTCAGAACTGGACGTTTCGCCAAATGTTTCATTTTATGTTCCAATAGGTTCTTATCTCATTTCTGATATCTGCAAGTGTTTTTGGTGGTACATAACTCCGGTTCTAAAATTAAAGAAAGGTTCAGCCACTACATTTTTAGTACTAAATTCAACAAAAATCTGAGTTCATGATGTCTAAATCGGATCTGAAAAATGGAAAAGGATCCAAATGATTATCTTTTGAATAAAAAATCCTGTAACCAACAAAAGCAAATTATATGAATTATTCTGTATCTTTTCAAGGTTGGTATGGAGTTTTCATAATCTTGTTGGTAGGAGTTGATGCTCTTTATGCCGGAATGTGCATTGGATGGTGTTGGATAATCATTGAAGAAAGATGGCCCGATTGCCGAGCTGACGACAGGTCTCCATATCCAACCATTGCTTTAAAAGCTGTGGGAAAATGGATGAAGTAAGTCCAAAATCTTTATTACAAAAATTCAATGAGTTTCGTTAGTACTTATTTTTTTATTACTGGCATCGTCCGCTTATTCCCGGTCAACCTCTAAAATTAAAGTTTTGTCAAGTGACGCATGTTCAACAATTGACTTAAATGAAAGAAGAAAAAAAAAATAGAGCAAAATTTTCCGTCAGAATAATGAAAACAATCCTATTAAATCCCTATTTAAATTCAGACTTTGGTCTCTAAAATTTGCCTTTCGAAGAAAAAAAAAAACTTCGTAAATAGAGTTAACAATTCCCTAAGAATCCCAATTTTCATTAGATTACGTCTGGTGCTGCGTGAGCAGTCTCGATTGTTGCCTCGACCCCTATCGAGAAAAAAGATACTGAAAGCCTGTGAGCCATATAAGACATTTCTTTTTCTTCTGAATAAATAAGAAGAAAGATAACTAGATAGGGACATTAAAATAAAGGCAAGACACAAAAGCGTCATCAGAACATCCTTAAAATCCTCGTTAGAATTAGGGCAACAGCCCGCAAAAAATCCCCAGTACAATCTCGACATGTCCTATTCCAAACCGAACAGACCTGTTTATTCCAAATGTCCCTTACATTTGGAATAACATTTATCTTGTGCAAAAAATAATATGCTCTTTGTAATGATATAGAATGTTATGGTATGTGGAAAATGTTTCATCCTCGTGGTAGACAGTTCATGTCAAATACTAGTTTAAAAAGTT